>NC_058142.1:17792606-18132390 GCF_011075055.1 Mangifera indica
AATGAAAAGCTATCCCACTTAAGAGGAAATGAGATAACATGATGTTTCCAGGAATGACTACAACACTTGACGACGCTTTCCAATTTCCACCATAGCTTCAGCCTGTGACCCACCTCTTCTTTAAAACACCCTGTGCCTGTGGCCTCTTCTTCAACACAGCCTGTGGCTTTTTCTTCACAGGAGAGCTCAATTATTATCATATCTGATCAGTCTGATGGAGCACGTAATAGACGTTAAAACAGCCTCTCCTTCAACTACAGAGACCCACTCTTTCTCAAGCATACCTCTCTCCTCTCCATCACCGCAGCTTATGGGTATGTTTGCTGTAACATCTTTGTCGATTAGAGTGAGCCTATGAGCTCCTAAAAAACTTTCATCAGTAAATATATATGTATATATATTTTTTTATTGCAGAGGATCTGACAAGGTACCGGCCACTGTATAAAGCCATACTTGATGGCAACCTGGAATGGATAAGGGACTTCTGTGAGAAAAATCCAGAAGCGGTGCAAGTTCGGATCACGGTGAACTCGGACACAGCTCTTCACATAGCTGTTGGGAAAGAGGCGAATCAAATCGTGGAGCTTCTATTGTCTTTCATGTCAACAGTTGAAGTGGCACTGAAAAATAATGAGGGCAACACGGCCCTTTCCATTGCTGCAATTGTTGGCAATTTTCAAGCAGCTAAAATGATAATAAGCAGACATCCTGACTTGGCGGGAGTGGGAAATAACTCTGGCAGGATTCCGATTATTGAGGCTGCTCAACATGGCCAAAAGAAGATGATTAAATTTTTACAGCAATTCACTCGACATATATTTCAGTTTGAAGAAAATGAGCATGCTTTTTCCTTCTTGAATTCGCTTGTAGTTGCCGGACTTTACGGTGAGTTAATTCTTTCCTTTGCCACAACTAATTCATATTTTTAGCTGTTTCTCTTTCTCCGTCGTAAGACTCCACTTAAGGACAAAACCGTAAGCTCAATAATGACTTAAGTGGCTTGACCTAAGGTCAATGTCAAATACTTTCTTTAAGAGTAGAGTTATATATACAAATCTTATAAATAATTTTATATATAAATAATAATATATATATTTTATATCTAATTTAAAATTATCTAATTATATAATATCATATTATTATTTATATAAAAAATTATAAATATTATTTATATATATAATTTTATTACTCTCTTTAAACCTCTTTCTACATTAAATAGATATACGGATAAAAATATTTGATTGGGTTTTTATTGAGAGGTTATATTGTACTAAAAATTCCACATTGAATATGCCCAAACTGTGGAAACAATTCCCAAACCCCTCGAAAAGGGCTTTATCAATACCAAAAATCTCACATCTAATTCAGATTGGAGGGTCTTGGATCAATCGGACAATCCATCATCACTTTAAATGAGATGTTACGTCAGATTCCACGCAACATCAACAGAAATTAATTCTAAATTATTGTCTTTTGTCTCAGATATGGCACTAGACTTTGTTAAACAATATCCAAGTTTAGCTATAAAGGAGTCATCTGATGGTGAATCTCTTTTGAGTGCACTAGCAGGAAAGCCTTCTGCATTTCCAAGTGGAAGAGAGCCACATTTTTGGGAACGTCATCTTTGTGGTTGTGAGTATATATTTCCCACAATTTCTCTTTCTTTCCTTTTCCTCAGTTTAATGGATAATTACTTTAAATCTCTTATAAGTACAATCTTCACTTCAACTTGACTCGTTTGATTGAGTCAGACCAATCTGTCTGGTCTTTAACCAGGTTTCTGACTGGTCTTTAACCAGGTTAAGGTAATGGAAGAGTACAAATACACCAATAACCACTGTTAAGTTTGATTAATTTGCAGTTCCAAGCTGTACAGAAGGGACAGGAGAAACAAAATGGACGAATAACGTAGCCGTTAAACTTGTCAAACTCTTATGCATGGAAATTACAAGAATACTAGACCACGAAAGAAGTTGCTCCATACTGAGACGGCCGTTCCTATTAGCGGCGGAATTAGGGGTCTGCGAAATTGTGAAAGAGATTATGATATCATTTCCTGATGCAGTCTGGTTTATAGATGGTGACAATCATAATGCACTTCAGCTGGCAGTCATGAACAGGAAAGAGAAGGTATTCAATCTTATATATCAAATGAGTAGTCACAAACATTTGTTGTTGATGTCCCATGATAACGATGGGAATAATATCTTGCACTTGGCTGGGAAGTTAGCACCTGAAAATCAGCTCGTTCTCATCTCTGGTGCAGCTTTACAAATGCAGCGTGAATTACGGTGGTTTGAGGTAAGAATTTTTATTTGATAGAAATCGGTAACATGCTATGTGTGACATTGGATCACTGTCAAGATTCTGTTTTGGACTAATTGTCTGTTTTGGATAGCTTTGGACATTCTGACCATCACAGTTTTGCTTTTGTAGTTTACAAGCCTTAAGGTTTATGTGACCATTGAGGTTTGCCGCACATCATTTTGCTTTGAACACACAATCCATCACGGTTTTGCATTTGAGTTTTGCAAGTTTTAGGATCAAGCTTTGCAAGCCTTAGGGCCTTACAGGACCCATCATCATCATGAGATTTGTCCCACTATCATTTTGCTTTGGACAGATTGTTTGTCATAGCTTGCTTTTCGTTTTTGCAAGCCTCTACCCCACCATCATTTCGCTTTGGATACATTGTCCATTATAATTTTGTGTTTTAGTTTTACAAAACCTAGGGCCTTATGGATCTTAGCATCCTCACGAAGATGTGTTGCTCCATTGTTCAAAATGACACATAAAGTGACTCTAATACTATTTGTAACATCATGATCTAATAGTTTGATTCATTATTAAAATATTATCCGTTTTGGACATACAATTTGCCACGATTTAGTCTAAACAAATTCTGCTTTTGAACTTTGTCATCCAAAATGTTTATTAATAAGGGCAGAAGGCTATTTCTAACCCATGTTTTAGTTTAATCTCAACAATACACTCATAATAGATGAAAAACTCAAACACCCACCTATTTTTAAACTATCTTTAATTTTTTCTTTAAATATAAAAGCAAAACCGTCATTTAATAATAATATTAAAAAATATATAATTTTATTTTACTCAAGTTTTAAAAATTAACATTTAACCTCAAACTTGAACTTTGAAAAGTAACTTTTTCTCTTCCAAATCCCTAAGATTTTTCTTCACCTCTCTCTGTAGCCACCGAATTAACAGAAGCATTGTCAGATAGTGAGCATCGTCTAGATCTAGATGACACTCATTGTCTATTCTCTAGATGACACTCATTGTCCAATCTAGACAATGCTCGTCATCCAGATCGGGACAACGCTTGTTGTCCAGTCTGGACAACGAAGCATCATCTAGAGATCTAGATGACTGTTGTCATCCTTGGACAACAGTGGTCATCTAGAGATCATTCTTTCGACTACTCCGTCCTGTAGCTCCGTTGTTGGTCCACCGTTCTCGAAGAAAATGATCAGATTTCAAGGGAAAAAGTAAATTTTTAAAACTTAATCAAGAGGAGAAATGTCAGTTTTTCAAACTAATAGGGGAATGAGATATAATTTTAATTATTTTAATATTATTGATAAAATAATGATTTTATTTTTTAACCCTAACAAAAAATTGTGGGTGTGTCCTAACAGATTAAAACTTAGATAGATATTTAAGTGTTTTATCTGCTATAGATATATATTTATCATTTCACCAAAACTTGGGTGAAAAATTGTCCTTTTTCTGTATTAATAATTTAAAAGTACTCGAACCATTTAACCAAACTTCTATTATAATTCTTAAACAAGGTAAAACGGTTGTACGTACCCACCATCTCTTTTATGTTATGTTAATGTGGGACTTACCTAAGGTCTTAAACTATACAAAGGACTTCACCATTTAAAGAGTGCTAATTAATAAGACTAATTCAGAGTCCTACTTTTAACAACTATTTAATAAGACTAATTCTCAGTCCTACTTTTAACAACTATTTTGGCATGTCTTTTTCAAGTGCATATATTCATCCTCTTTAGTTATGAACTTTACTATATACAGGAAGTGAAGAAAATTGTTCAGCCTGCCTACAGAGAGAATAAAAACTCTAAAGGAGAAACACCAGCAATGGTATTTACTGAGGAACACAAGATGCTTGTAAAGAAAGGTGAGGAATGGATGAAACAAGCAGCCACTGGATGCTCATTAGCAACAACACTCATTGCCACAATAGTATTTGCCGCAGCAATCAGTGTACCTGGTGGCGATGGAGAAAATGGAAAACCAAAGTTTTTCAAAGAGAAAAGCTTCACGATATTTGACATCTCGGATGCACTCTCTTTGCTCTCATCTATTGCTGCCATGATAGTGTTCTTGTCCATCCTCATTACTCGCTATGCAGAAGATGATTTTCATTATGTCCTGCCCAACAGGTTGATATCAGGTCTTGTTTTGCTGTTTATCTCTGTAACGTCAATGATGGTTGACTATGGTGCCATTGTTTATCTGGTGTTTTATGACAAGAGGGCTCACTGGATACTTGTTTTACTCGGTGCATCAGTTTGTGCACCTGTGTTTTTGTTTGTGTATTCTCAACTTCCCCTCCTGGTAGATTTGGTCTTTTATACACATGGCCCTGGAATTTTCCTCAAGTGATAGGCATAAGAGAGTTGAAGTTAATGGAATATTTTTATGTATTGATCTTGGAAAAGAAATTAGTCTCCTTTTTTGTGTATTGTCAGTTTTTCATTTTTCATTTTTTTTTTTCTCTTACTGTTTGAGAATACCTTATAATGGCTAACCAAATTTTAGCACAATAAGAGCCTTATAATGGTTAACCAAATTTCTGTGTTCTCAGCAATTTGCAATAGTGTCATCTACTTGTTCGTCTTCTTGAGAAATTGCTGAATACATATTTCTCTGTAAGTGATCCAACAACAATTTCTTATTCGTTTGTGACTCAACTCTGCCTGTTCTTCTTCTTCTTCAAAAGCCACTGCTTCAATCTGTCGTTCGACACAATAACTCATTAATAGAATCATGGCTTCTCGGAAGTCAATGGAAAGATAACTTGATATACTCTCCATCTGCATGCAAAAATCGCAAATTATCAAGTTATGAACTGAGCCTAAAACCGTCCAAAATTCACATATTTCCAAAAACCTCAATTTTGGCAATTTATGTGACCTATAGTATTCGGGCCCCAAGAGTGAGGGAACCTGAGGTGGTTTTTTAGGCATTTTTCATATCATCCACTCTGTCACGAGTTAAGGTAAATAACCTCATTGAAACTCCCTGAAACTTGCACTCATAATCTCTCGAAATCCATGCTTAAAAAAAAAACAATCAACTTTGGCCATTTTTGTGGGTTATAACACATTGACCTTGAGAGTAGAGGAATGCCTAGTGGTTTTTTAGACGTTTTTCCCATTATCCACTCTCCCGCAAGTCAAGTTAGATACCCTCATTGAGAATCCCTTGAAATATACACCCAAAGCCGCTTGAAATTCATGTTTTTCCAAAAACACTTAGTTTTGGCCCTTTTTGTAAGCAATAGCATACAGGCACTGAGGGTAAGGGAATGCACAGTAGTTCATGTGGTGTTTTTTTGTTTTATCTACCCTCTCACGAGTCAAGGTACATAATTTTACTAAAAATCCCTGAGACATGCTCAAAATCTATGTTTTTCTGAAACCCCTCAATTTTGGCCATTTTTGTGGACTATGACACACTGACCCAGAGGGTGGGGGAAAACCTAGCCGTTCTTGGGTCATTTTCATACTATCCACCTCTCACAAGTCAAGAAAGATAATCTCATTGAGAATTCCCCAAACTTGCTCCCAAATCTGCCCAAAATCCATACTTTTTTCAAAACTCTCATTTTTGTCATTTTTGTGAGTTATAGCACACAAGCCCTGATAGTGGGGGAACACTGGATGGTTTTTAGGATGTGTTTGATTTAAATAATATTTTATTACTAAAATTGAAAGATTATCTTGACAAATAAATTATTTAGAGAAATATTATATATAAATTATTACTGTGTTTGACAAAATATGTAGGTATAAATAATTATTGTATCTTGTTAGAGGAAATAATAAAAATACTAATATATTATTTTACTTAAATATTTTTGGGTATAATTATTATAAAATATATTTCATATTACATGTTATATTAATTGAAAATAAATGTATTTTTATCCTAAAATTAATAAGTAAAGATATAACTATAACCGAATTAAGATTATCTTTGTAATCTTTAAATTTCTAACTTAGGGTAATAATAAGATTACCTTTCATATTACTTATCACATCACTATTGATAATAAAAAATTATCAAAATCTTTTATTATTGACAAATCAAGCAAAGTAATTTTAGCAATAAAAGATAAATTATCAGAGTAATTTTTATATACTTTGAAACAAATCCTCTGTTAAGGTGTTTTTCACACTATCTACCATCTCATGAGTTAAGGTAGATCCTTGAAACTTGAGTTCAAAACCACCCAACATCTACACTTTTATAAAACTACCCCACCTCCCAACAAAAAAAAAAAATTGATCATTTTTATGGGTTGTAGCACATGAAGCCCAAGGATAGGGGAATGTCCAATGGTTTTGGAAAATTTTTTACACCATCCACCCTTTCACGAATCAAGATAGATAATTTTAATAAGAATCTCCGAAACTTGCACTCAAAACTACTTGAAATTCACACTTTTTAGGATTTAAAAAACTCCATTTTTGACCATTTCAATAGGTTATAACATATTGGTCCGGAGGGTAGGGGAATGCTCCACAATTTTTGGGACATCTTTTGCAGTATCCACCCTCTCACAAGTCAAGATAATTAGTCTCACCAATGAGTCTCCAAAAATTGTATAAAATTTTCCATTCAAGTTACATTCATTGTTAAAGATGTTAGATTTGAATTAAGTTAGGCCCAAACTTGGGTGGGCTCAATCTTTGCTCAAATCCATAATAGTCAACTCGAACTCGTTCAAACTGACTGGAGATGTTTTTAGATACTCATTGATAAGATAAATAGTATCATCAACGAGATAAATAATATAACCTGCAAAACAAACATTTTACTTAATAGGGATCTAAGTCTAACTTGTGTTGAGCTTTCAAGTTGAAACCCTATTTCAAATTTAACTTGAATTGAGTCAAACACCAAACCAAATTAACTTTGTTTGCATCCAACCCTAATTCTTATCCAGAAGTTGGTTTATCTCATAATTTTATGAGTTGTTAGTTAGTATATCTTGTACTACTCTTTTTTGCAATCTTCCAAATAATTTTGAGGGTGTGATATATCACTTATCCGGTCAGAACTTGTACCCACAAATTGGGCCTGCTCTTCTTCCGCTTCTTCCACTAGCTCAATTCTCATCCCAATGGTTCGAGGATTATGCTATTTTTGCAGTTACTTGCGAGTCAAGGCACCCACTCAAGGTGTTTAGTTGAATGGGCTGCCATTACCAATATGTAGCCTCTTTATTGCTTTTTTTTCTTTTTTTGGGTAATTAAATTTATAAACAAAAAGGGAGGCCTTACCACAGGACAAAAAGCCCTAGGTTAAGGCAAAAAGAAAGGCAACCTCTTGACAAGCTATCTGCAACACAAGGAGAAGATAGAGGTCAAGAGGGCCAAAAACAAGCAATGCAGTCACAAACAACAACAACCAAAGCTAGCCAAACGCAAAAGAGAGTAAAAGCCCAGCAAAAGTAAGAATTGTAATCCCAAAACCAGAGGACCACCCAAACCAACTCAACCAAACGCATGACAAACAGAGCACTACCCAGAGCAAAGTGGAATGAAGAGCTGGCAGACATCTGCATGCAGCAGGAGACATTCTCCCTGACTCAACCAACAAAGGAGTGGCCTTATCTCAGACATTTGAAAATGCAGTTTGGAATTTTCCAAGCTGCCGCCACCTTCAGGTTTTCTCTTGAATACTCCTTGTTAGATAAATAAGTCTCTCTTTCTCTAACGTAGTCCTTGATGATCTTCTTGACTTTTTTCCACGCTGGACACACCCTTTCCAAAGCTGCGGTCATTTCTATCCTTCCATATCATGTCGATAGAGGCAGCAAAACAGAGCTTTCGGATGGTATTTTTTAAGCATTTATCTCTCCAGGCTGTGGCACGGTCGTGGTTGTATTCTGTCCAAGGTTGCTCATTGTATCTCTGGCGGCAATCATTCATAATGCTGGGCCATATAGTTTTGCTGAACCGACACTGAAAGAACAGGTGATAGCCTCTTTCGTGCTTGTTTGCAGTTCTAGCGCTATTTTTTTCCCTTAACAGTGATTGAGAGCATTTTGAATTTATTGAAGCTTCGTGTCACATAACAGTGCTAGATATCAGAAGGAAACCTGTTAATTTGAATTAGGTTTGTTAAGAATGTTTATACAAGATTAGTGAGATTAGCAAATAGTCAAATAAGATAATACAGCACACGAAATCAACAAGAGAAAAATATAAAGACACAAGAAATACTTGGTTCGGGTTTCGATTTGAAACCCTACATCCAAGGCAGAGACAAGTCTCTTAGTCGAATCCACTATAGAACATAAGCGATTACAACTTACACAATATCCTCCGATTTACACCTCACACGACTCTAACACACCGTGAAACAAGGTCTCCTATCAAGCCTTCTTCAAGACTCAAGACACTTGCACAATTGGAGAAAACTAGGAGATTTCTCCTTGGCTCAACTAAAATCACAAGAACAAGAACAGAACCCTAATCGCAAAAGAGCAGAGCAGAGCAAAGGGAGCCGACTTCACATTTTCAAGTCATGCGCTCAACCTAATATACTTAGGGTTACATTTCAGCGAAAAGACTAAATTGCCCTGTAGCTTCAAATTACATTACAGACCATAACAAACTCTATAATGACTAACTTCTCCTTAACACCTTTAAGCCACATCCTTTATAGCTCCACCTTGGTTTAAACTGGAGAAGAAGTGTATTCCACCAGGAGACCTTCTCTGCAATTTTTTTGTCACCATTTTTGATAGATTTTTAGGAAGTTTAAAGCTTCCTTGAACTTGCTCACAGGAACAGCTTTAGTCAGTATATCTACTGGATTCACACTAGTCATGATCTTCTCAATCAATATTTGCTTGTTGGACAACACATCTCTGATGAAGTGAAGTCTCACATCAATATGTTTAGTTCTCTCATGATTTGCACTATTTCTAGAAAGATGAATAGCACTCTGTGAATCACAGTAAACCACAGGAGTATCTAAACTTAGACCTAGTTCAGATGTAATTCCTTTTAGCCACATAGCCTCTTTCATAGCTTATGTTAAGGCAATATATTCTACTTTAGTGGTGGATAATGCCACAATAGACTGCAAGTTGCATTTCCAGCTCACAATATTCCCACCATAGGTAAAAATATAACCAATTAGAGATCTTCTTTTATCCAGATCAGCTACAAAGTCTGAATCACAAAATCCTTTAACAAGAAAATTGTTAATAGAATCAGATGTGAATAATAACCTAAGGTCTGCAGTACCTTTGAGATATTTCATCAGCCATTTTACAGCATACTAATGTTCTTTACAAAGGTTGCTCATAAATCTACTTACTAAACTAATAGCATAAGCAGTATCAGGTCTTGAACCAATCATTGCATACATCAAACTATCTACTGCATTTGAATAAGGTATTTTATTTATAAATTCATATTTAATAGCAGACAGATTGACAGTAGATTTTAATCTGAAATGAGCACCTATAGGAACATTAACAGATTTAGATTCAGACATATTATATGTTGACCCTAAATCTTTCATAACAAATTCAATTTTCAGCATTTGTTTTAAATTTATCAAAGCAGACATGTCTTTGGAAGTTGGAAACATATCATCAACATACAAAAGCAAGTAAACATAATATCCAGCATCAAATTTTAAATAATACATACAATGATCATAATTGCATCTTAAAAAACCAATAGACAGAACAAACTCATCAAACCTCTTGTACTATTGTCTAAGAGACTACTTTAGCCCATACAGAGATTTGTGAAGCAAATAGACTTTGTTTTCAGCTCTAGATTCTATAAAGCCTTCAGGTTGCTCCATAAGAATCTGTTCTTCCAGATTTCCATGCAAGAATGTTGTTGTGACATTCATCTGTTCCAGTTCTATATCAAATAACACAATAGCTGATAGTATGAGTCTTATTGAGGTATGCTTCACTACAGAGGAAAAGACTTCATGGTAATTTATCCCTTCTCTTTGTGAGAAGCCTTTTGCCACCACCATTGCTTTAAATCTTAGTTGTTCTACTCCTGGAATACCTGGTTTCCTTTTAAATACCCACTTGCATCTAATTACCTTTTCTTTCAATGGTCTATCAACAAGTGACCAGGTGTTTTTCCTTTTCAAAAATTCTATTTCAGTTTCCATTGCTTTTAACCAATCTGAGTTATATTTACTTTCACAGGCTTGTGTATAGTTCAGGGGTTCACTCATCTCAATCAGGTCTCCTATTTGGAAACCCTAAGAGATGAGATCAGCTTGAGCATATCTTGAAGGTTGTCTTATTTCTCTCCTTGGCTTATCTCTAGCTAGTTGATAGTTGGATAGACTATGTTTTTCCAGGCTATGAGGACACTTAACTTGACTCTATGGTGAGGGTTGCTGATTCAAGTTTGTGATTTCGTACTTTGAAGTACGAATTGTATCCAAACCCAAATCAGGTCCCTTACTAGACTCTAAAGACTGAGTTACAGACTCAATACCACTTTGGTGACCTGACACAGGTGTCTCCACCTCAAACTGGACCTGTCCAGATTTTCCTTTAGAAGAGAAAAGATCTTTGTAAAATTTTAATTCATTAAAAGTAACATTCCTGCTAACAACACACTTATGCTCTTCTAACAACCATAGTTTATAGCCTTTAGTGTCTGTGGGATAACCTAGAGAAACAGCCTTTAAAGCTCTTGGGTTCAATTTACCTTGACTAATATGTACATAGGCAAGGCAACCAAAAGGTTTCAAGTGATGTAAAGAAGGTGGTCTGTTTGACCACATTTCAATTGGGGTTTTTAAGCCTATAGTAGATGATGGTGACCCATTTATCAAATAACAGGCAGTTGCTACAGCTTCAGGCCAAAACTTCTTGTCTAAACCAGAATCACTAGAATACATCTAACCTTATTTAGGATGGTCATGTTCATTCTCTTAGCTAAACTATTGTGTTGTGGTGTTTCACTACATGTTCTATGCCTAAGTATACCGTGTTTCTTACAAAAATCAGAAAAATGTTTGTTACAATATTCAAGGCCATTGTCAGTCCTGAACACTTTAATTTTCTTATTAGATTGGTTCTCAACTAGATTTTTTTCAGTCTTTAAAGCACTCAAAAGCCTCATCTTTGTGTTTTAGGAAATAAACTCATACTCTCCTAGAGTAGTCATCAATGAGTGTCATAAAATAGTGTGAATGAGATAATGAATCAGGAACATAAGGGGAACCCCACAAATCAGAATGCACATACTCAAGTATACCATTGGATCTATATGTGGTAGTAGAAAACTTTAATTTATGAGATTTGCCAAGCACACAGTTTTCACAAAACTTTAAATCAGAAAGCTTGTTTTGATCAATAAGCTTTTGTTTACACAATTCATTTAAGTCTGCCATACTGATATGCCCAAGTCTTTTATGCCATAAAATTGTTTCATCCAAGTTATCATGAGCAAAATGCATGTTATCAGACACCACATTACCTTCTAATATATATAACCCATTTGATAGTTTCCTTTCATTACAACTAAGGCACCTTTCATGATTTTTAAAACACCTTTTTTCAGATTTATAGAAAAAACCATTTAAATCAAGTAAACCAAGAGAAATCAAATTTCTCCTTAACTTAGGCACTAACTTAACATTTTCAAGAGTTTTTATAGAACCATCAAACATTTTAAACTTAACATTACCAATAGCAATCACATCACAGGAATCATCATTACCCATCAAAACTTTCCCTTCATTTATGTATTTTAAATCAGTAAGTCATTTTTTCCTAAGAGTCATATGAAAAGTACAACCAGAGTCCATTACCCACTCTTCATTTAACCCTACTTTAGAAAGAACTAGCACTTCTGCACTTTCATACCCTTCAAGAAAGTTTGCTAGTTCTAGGTTTTCAGATTTATTAGAAAGAGCCTTCTTTTTCTTTGGACAATTTCTTTTAAAGTGACCCTCTTTATGGCATAACCAGCAAGTTTTCTTTGATCTAGATTTTGATCTAGATGACTTCTTATTAGTTGAGTTATTCCTTTTCTCTTGTCTACCCCTAATCTGAAAACCCTCCCTAATGGATTTCCTTTCAAATTTTATTTCTAAATCTTTAGACCTTAGGGCTCCTAAAACTTCATCCAGTGACAAAGAATCTCTCTCATATTTTATGGCAACTTTAACATCCTTAAAAGATTCAGGTAAAACATTCAAAATTATTATTTCCTGATTTTCATCTAATATTTTTTTTCATCAATACTATTCAAATCAATAACAATTCTATGAAAATCATCAAGATTATCATCTAAAGATTTAGTGGGGTTCATTTTAAATCCAAACAGTTTTTCTTTCAAGTATATCTTATTTATCAGTGATTTAGTCATATATAGGTATTCTAATTTTAACCATACTTTCGCAGCAGTATCAGTATCATCAATTTTCCGCAATACATTATTAGACAGATGCAAAATTAATAAACTGTAAGCAGTTTCCATTACCTCAGCTATGTCAGCATCAGTCATACCTTTAGGGAAATCAAATGGTTTTCCCAATGCTTTTGCACATTTCTGACGAACCAATACTGCAAATATCTTCTTTTTCCACATGTTGAAATCGCCCTTGCCATCAAACTTCTCGATATCAATTCTGGTTGGACCCATTATTCTTTGCTAACAATTTTCTTTGTAATCTTTTGGCAAGAAGCAAGATTAGTAATACCAGAGAATATATATAAGGCAAAGATTTAAAAAAAAAAGAAACCACCAGAAATCGATCAATCAAAACATTCAAAACATAAAACCCTAACTGGCTCTGATACCACTTGTTAATTTGAATTAGGTTTATTAAGAATATTTATACAAGATTAGTGAGATTAGCAAACAGTCAAATAAGATAATACAGCACACGAAATCAACAAGAGAAAAATAAAAGGACACAAGAAATACTTGGTTCGGGTTTCGATTTGAAACCCTACATCTAAGGCAGAGACAAGTCTCTTAGTCGAATCCACTATAGAACATAAGTGATTACAACTTACACAATATCCTCCGATTTACACCTCACACAACTCTAACACACCGTGAAACAATGCCTCATATCAAGCCTTCTTCAAGACTCAAGACACTTGCACAATCGGAGAAAACCAGGAGATTTCTCCTTGGCTCAACTAAAATCACAAGAACAAGAACAGAACCCTAATCGCAAAAGAGCAGAGCAGAGCAGAGCAAAAGGAGCCGACTTCACATTTTCAAGTCATGCGCTCAACCTAATATACTTAGGGTTTCATTTCAGCGAAAAGACTAAATTGCCCTTTAGCTTCAAATTACATTACAGACCATAACAAACTCTATAATGACTAACTTCTCCTTAACACCTTTAAGCCACATCCTTCAAAACCATTCTTTATCAAAGATTAAAGCTTCCAAATGAAGCAACATGGATAACTAGTCATAAATCATTAGAATTTGCAACCACTTCATCTAATTCCATGTGAGGTCTTATTATAACGGTTTGGACTTAACTCATAAAGAACATAGAGCATATTTAAGATTTTTCTTAGAAATGGTAAGATTTGTTTATGGGTAAAATCTTATTTAAATGTTGTTCGAGTAATATAATAATTTATTAATAAATACATTTATTATAATAAAAAAAGTGAACAAAAATTTTAATAATACTGATTTTATTTAAAAATTTAAGCAGCTTAAATATGAGTTGGTTTGAGTTTAATTTAAATTATAAATGATTAGTTTAAGTTCAAACTAAACTCATTTGAACTGATTGAATATATTATCAAAGGTTATTGACAAAATGGAGCATTATCATTAACAGGGTAAATATTGTCACTAATAAAATAAATAGTATTATCATTAAGATAAATAGTATCATCGAAAAGGGATTAGAGTCAAACTTGAGTTGAGTTATCGAATTAAACTCTAATTCAAGTTTGATTTGGATCGAATTAAACAGTAATTTGAATCGAGCTAACTTGGCTTAAGTCCGACCCTAGTGTGATAAGCAGCCTAGATTCCAAAGTTTGGGCCTTAGGCCGGCCGGATATGTTTATACCATGATGGGTCGAGCTTTTTAGCCCGAGGGATGACTTCTTAATAATACGTGGTCAACTGAAGGTTGAAGACAGTAGCTGGAGAACTGAAAGAAAGCGAAAATGGCGTGGAGTGCGACGATGTTTGGAGCACTACTGGGATTGGGGACCCAGATGTACTCTAATGCCCTTCGTAAACTCCCCTACATGAGGCGTATGTTACTGCTGCGGATTTCTCTCTTTCAACAAACCCTAGTTTTATTTTTTTTAATTTCGATAAATTGATTGATTGTGGTTGTAGATCCTTGGGAGCACGTGTTGGGTATGGGACTGGGGGCTGTGTTTGTGAACCAGTTGTTAAAATGGGAAGCTCAGGTTGAGAAAGACCTCGATAAGATGCTGGAAAAGGCCAAGGCTGCCAATGAACGTCGTTACTTCGGTAATTTTATTTTTATTATCATGATTTTCATTTGGGTGTTGTGGAATTATTGATTTTTGAGTGCCCATGTGAGGAATTTTATTGTATGGTCTTAAATTCTGCTTTAAAATTGTTCTTTTTTATGTTTGATTTATAATAATGCAATTCAAATGTTCACTCTTTTCTGGATGGTGAAATTTTGAGTCTTGGCATTTGAAATGTTCATTGTAAAATTATGAACATAATATTCAGCGTACTCTGTGGGTGATTGCATTAAAATTTGAAATGGCTTGAGAATGTGTTTATAAATATTTGTTTTTAGTGTGAGATTAAGACTTTGATGGTGTATGGAGTGTTGTTGTTGTATTGAAAATGATGGTAAAATTGGGATTCATAATAATCGGCTAATTCTATGGGTTGTTGCAGCATTAAAAATATAAATAAAATAAGGGTTTAGTGGCATTTCTCAATTTAAAAAGGCCATGTTTGCAAATGAGGTTTTTACTTTGGTAAACTAATAGGATTTTTAAGTTAATTTGGATATAACAAAATCCTGAAATTTTAAATGCCCCTGTGAGCATTTGTGGTATACGTGTTGAAACTTTGATTAGAAATGCTTGGTCTTTATGTTTGATTGCTACTGATGCAATTGATGTTGAAATTGTTCTCTGTGTTTTGAATTTGGGACTACAATGGAAGTAGTATTAAGCATGTTTATACTGTGTATTACTCAAGGAATACGTTGGTTTGTATTTGCTGTACTGGTACATAATCTTACTAGCTTTTCTTATGTTTGTTTGCTGTTGTTTTGACATTTGTTGCTGGTGAAAATTTATGAGAAGGGATTGCCGTGATGTTAATTGACATTTAATGTGCCAGCATGGTGATGAATCATATTACACTGTGTTTTATTCATTTTTCACAAATATACTTTAGGCTCAATGTATGCTTTTTTGGAAGATCATAGTTAAATGAGATGCTAGAAAGGTGGTACTCATTTGGGAATATTTGTGACTTGAGCTTTTAATGAACTGAGGTTTAAGTTAACAAGAAATAGATTTCTGCAAAAGCCTTTGCAACCTGGGACTTTCCACCAGTATTATTGTATTGATATATATTAGAGAAAGATATTAAAATTACTTGAAAGAAAAATGGAATTTAATTTCTTAACCAAGATGGCCATAGCCTATGATGATTGTCGAAATAACAAGTTCTTAATCTTCCCAACATAAATCCTATCTATTTCTCTTTGGACCTTTCAGTGTGTATTTGGCCCTTCTACCTCTTCATCTAATGAGATGGACTCTCTTTAAATGTGGATTACTGAACAAAAAATGAATATAGTATATCAAAATTGCTCCTTAGAAAAGTGAGAAATTTTCATTATGATGGAATAACTTTTAGCCATACGGGTATCATGGTGTTTGCCATGGCATTGATTTGGATTTTTGTTCTGGATGACCCTAACAAATCCAATTAAAGAACCACACCACTTCGTTGTCCAAGATACCAGCCTGATTGGCAGTTTGAACCTAGTCTCATAGTTATGCTTGCACGTATGATGGAGCCAACTTTGCTCATACATTTGTGTACTTTCACATGTTTAATTTATCACGAACATAATCATGTTGGTTTTTGATTCATAGTTGTTTGTTTGCTAATGGCTGTATTCTGAAAATACGAAAAAGTTCCTTTTACTGCCATCAAAACGATGGATATTTACAAACTTTAGTTGCAAAGCATTTATAACTATGAACCTAAGGTGCTTTGTCTACTAATTCTTTCTTGATTTTTCTTGTAAGCTCTAAGCTGACTTTTATGATTTCTGAATTCTGTTACTGATAACCCAGCTTCTCTTTTTTCTTTTTATGACCACCCAGCTCAACTTTGATTTCTTCTTTTCTCACTTGTTTCCTTGTTATTTCATTTGCAGATGAAGACAATGAATAGTGTTAATTCATGGCTTGTTCCGCGCTTGTTTGCATCTTTTCTCCGTTTCTTTTCAAGGCTGTTAAAATTTTTAGCTCCTTGTAAGCTTTGAGATGCTTTGTTGTCTGAACAGAGTCATGCAATTCCTTCCATAATAATTCAAGGCACTTGCAGACTTTTATAGCCTGTAATTTTCTTTATTGAATATGAACATATCAATATATCCTTGCATTTGAATTGGTTGTGAAAATATTTAAGATGGTTTCTTGATTAGGCAACTGTAAATTAGAGAATTGCATATTTGTGGAAGAAATAAGGAGACACTCTGAAGTTTTGTAACGTATCCCTTTACGTAATTCCATTTTACATTTTATATCCTGAAGACGTCGAATGTTACATATGGGCTGAGGGAAGGTATCAAGCTCTCGTTGATTCAAGTGGAGTTGAGTTTAAACTCGTCTCAAAATTGTTCAAGTTTAGCTTGCGTGAAAAAGGCCAAGCTTGAGTTAGGTTCGAGTTTGAGCACAAAAACTCAGTTTGGTACTGTAGTTAAGCGAAAAATGAATAAAACAATATTATATTAATAAATATTGATTAAAACGATATTATTTTATTGGATTTATATTAAGATTTTTAAAGATTGTGAGTTTAGTAAGTAGAACACTTTTAAATTCAAATTTGAGTTTGAATTTGTTCAACTCAAGTTTGTTTCAAGTTTGTTTGAGCTTATTTTTAAATTTGAATAAATTCGATTCAAATCTAATCTTGTCTGTGTAAGAACCAATGCTTCATGGTTGCAACAAAGGTTACTAGTGCGGAAAAAATGTTTTGAAAACTGACCAGTCAACTGGACTTGGGTGGAACACGATAGGACTGGGTTGTGGTTTGACCGACGATGAATCCCAGTCAAACCCTCATAATGTCAGTATTAAAATGCAAATTTTAAGGGAAAGCTACCAAACTGTGCCATCAAACACTTTTTTTTATTTTTTGGTTAATACGATTAGGATTTATAAATTATACAAAATTGTATTTAATATCATTCTTAATATTTATTTTAAGAGCTCACGATTTGATACTTGATTAACTGATCTAACTACCAAGTGAAACAGATCGACTCTTTCCCCGTATCCACATCCAGTCGGGAAAACATTGATTAGCAGTGTAGAAGAAACTACATCATCTTGCCAAATTCAACCATCTTATTGTTAAATACATGCACAAGGTTATCAGACACTTGCCGGGATGAAGGTCTCTCTTGTGGTGCTGTTTTTGTGCATTGCAGTGCTATTTCTAGAACCTGAAATGCCGCGC
The DNA here is from genome assembly GCF_011075055.1 of Mangifera indica. Lineage (NCBI taxonomy): Eukaryota > Viridiplantae > Streptophyta > Magnoliopsida > Sapindales > Anacardiaceae > Mangifera > Mangifera indica. The sequence goes on from NC_058142.1 coordinate 17,810,585, forward strand.
ATTCTTCACCAGGCAAGAGCGGCTTCATTTGATCATCGAGCAGGTCCTCGCGTGCTGAACTCGGCATCTCAATATGTGTCTCCACCCATCTCACCATGTCCATTTCCTCCCCAAACGTTGCATCAGTTGGCATTTTCCCACTAACAAGCTCCATCAGCACAATTCCCAGACTGTAAACATCACTTTTCTCTGTGGCCTTTAGTGAATATGCGTACTCTGAAATCACAAAAGAAATACTCGGCTGAAGTTAAACTACATAAAAAACACAAATGTACTAGTAGCATGAAGCAAAGCTCAAATACAGCTTCATCACCTGGGGCAATGTACCCATAGGACCCGGCAAACCATAAACTTGATTGTGTGTTGGAGTCATAGTTCTCGACAAGAGCTTTCGCCAATCCGAAGTCCCCCAGATGTGCCTCCATGTTTGAATCCAACAGCACATTGCTAGATTTGATGTCCCTATGAACAATCTTTGGTACACAGTCATGGTGGAGGTACTCAACCCCCTGAGCTAGTCCTACTGCTATTTTCAGCCTTGCTTCCCAATCAAGAATCTTTTTCTTCTTGACATTCACCGGATCTTTGTGCAGCCAATCCCACACGCTTCCATTTTCCATGTATTCGTATATCAACAGATTCGAACCTGCTGCTTTGTTGCAGCAATACCCCATAAGCTTCACCAGATTCCGGTGCTTTATCCTCCCAAGCGTCTGAATTTCTCTTGTGAAGCTTTTATTCAGTAGAAGATCATCTTTGCAAGCAATTCTCTTAACTGCTACTGTTTCTCTATTCGACAGTTCAGCTCTGTAGATGGTTCCAGATCCTCCTGAACCAATAATGTACTTGTTGCTTAGATTGTTTGTGGCTTTCATGATGTCTTCCCATTTGAAATCACGCTTTGTAGCATGGAAGAGTAGCCTTCGCTGTGCTTGCAAAGAACTGGAAGAGGAAGTACAGTTCATTTCACTACTCTTGCTGAAAAATTCTCGCTTGCGCTTCAAGAAAAGAGCAACTACAACTATCATCAGAGCAATTGCAGCTAGTGTTGAGATTACCGAGATCACCACAATGTATGTTTCACTTATTGTGGACTGCTGGTTGTGCACAAGGTTATTGCAGCGAACAAGAGGGCTACCACAAAGATGAAGATTTCCTTCAAATGCCTCAGCTGGCCAGTGGGAAAATTGTTTGCCCAATTTGCCTTGAAGATTGTTATAGGCCAGATTGAGTTTGCCCAAACTAATCATCTCGCCAACCTGTGGAGGGACCTCTCCATCTAGTTGATTGTGAGAAAGATCAAGCACTTCAAGCTTCAACAAAGTTGCAATAGAAGGCGGGATTTTGCCCGTGAGGTTGTTGTAGCTGAGGTCTAAAATGCTCTGAAGATTCTGAAGTTGCCCAAGCTCGGAAGGAATCTCCCCATCGAAGCTGTTATTCGAAAGCCTAAGCTCATACAGCTTGCTTAGTTTGCCTAAGGCAGAGGGCATTCGCCCAGATAATAGATTATCGCTTAGATTTAAAACATTAAGCGATCCCAGGTTACCAATCTCATCAGGCAGGCTCCCATTGAGCAAATTGCCTTGGAGAGAAAGCACAAGCAGGTTGGAACAATTGAAAAGTTCCCTAGGAATAGGTCCGACAAATTGATTGAATGATAGCTTAAGCTCCCCCAACTGAGGCAAACTTCCAAGCCACCATGGCACAGACCCAGAAAGATAATTATTGTTGAGATCAACATGTGTCAATTTCTTGCACAACAAAAGCTGTACCGGTATAGGGCCAGTGAGTGAATTGCCTGAAAGGTCTAACAAGGACAATTCACGAATTTTCCCCAGTGTCCAAGGGATTTTCCCACTAAATTTGTTGTTCCCCAATCTTAACCTATCAAGCCATGGAGAATTCCCCAATTCAGGAGGAATCTCATGATCAAATGCATTGTTTGTGACATCAAAAGAAAGAAAAGAACTCGAGCTACACAACACAGCTATGCTACCATTCATTCTATTCCAGGAGAAATTTATCCTGGTCAAGTTCCTTAGATTGATCAGAGACTCAGGAAGATTACCTTCAAGTGAATTATTGTAAAGCATCAGCTGATTCAGAGCCTGCAAACGCCCAAACGTTTTGGGAACGCCACCAGAGAGACCATTATCTGCCAAGTCCAGGATATTCAGCTGTTGACAGTTACCCAAACTGGCAGGAATTGGACCAACAAGTTCATTTTCCCTCAGGTGAAGAAAATTCAGATCTTTTAACCTCCCAAGCGTGCTTGGAATTTCCCCTCTGAAATGGTTTCCGAAGAAATCGATCATTTGTAAACTGGAGCAATTGCCAATCTCTTGAGGAATCTCTCCGGACAACTGGTTATCGTAGAGATACAAAATTTGCAGCTTTCCAAGCATCCCAATCTCTCCTGGCAGTTTGCCTTTCAAATTGTTATGAAACAGTGCAAGTTCTTGCAGGTTGCTGAGATTCGCGACGAATGGAGAAATTGAACCCACCAGGCTGTTGTTGTGGAGATACAGGTAAATCAATTCAGCTAACTGAAAAATCTCAATTGGGATTGATCCATTGATATTATTGTTGGACAAATCCAGAAATTTTAGCGATTGGCAGCGGCTTAATTCCAGAGGAATTTCACCAGAAAGTTGAATTTCTGATAAAGCCAAGTTCTCCAAATTGGTATTGTTTGAACATAAACTTCGCGGAATGGTACCAGAAATGTTGTTGTTTGATAAAACCATATAAACAAGCTGACCCAGTTGGCCAAACTCTTCCGGAAGGCCTCCAGTGAGCCTGTTGAACGATAAATCAAGGTTATAAAGATTGCCGAGCTTGGCTAACGGCTTTGGGATTGGACCTTCAAGCTGGTTCCCCATGAAATTCAAGTAGGTAAGTTGAGTCAGTTGACCGAGTTGACTGGGTATCTCTCCGGAAAGACTGTTGTTACACAGGTTGAGAAGCTGGAGATTCTGGAGACGACCCATTTCAGCTGGGATTGAGCCATTGAGATTGTTGTTTGCTGCCGTGAATCTAACTAGGTTCGAACAGTTTCCCAACTCGGAAGGAATCGGCCCCTGGAGTTGATTCTCTTGTAAATTTAAGTTCTCAAGCTGAGTCAGCCGACCGAGTTGTGGGGGAATTAATCCACTGAAACTGCATGAAGCTAATGCAAGAGTTTCCAAGTTCACGAGACCACCAAACGAGGAAGGAATTGAACCGCTGAGTCCATTGTCACCGAGTCTCAATACTCGGAGGCTGTTGAGCGAGCCGAGTTGAGTGGGAATTGTACCAGTGAGTTTGTTGGAGAAAAGAAGCAAAGATTCCAATGAAGAAAGGTTGGAAAGAGCAGTTGGAATGGGACCCGTGAGGCTGTTGGAAGAAAGATCAAGGTGGACCAGGTTTTGCAAACGGCCGAGCGACGGAGAAACAGAACCACCGAGTGACGAGCCAGAAAGGTTTAAACTCATAACATGAACTAAGCCGTCAACGGAGTTGATCAACCCACAGGTTATTCCACTCCATTTACAGAAATTCGGATTGCTTTTATTCCAATCCTGAAACACATTTCCAGGGTCCTCTAAAAACGCCTTCTTTATCTCCAGAAGAACTGAAAATTCTGAACCCTGGACATTCCCATGTAAACAACACATTAAAACAACAACTAAAAGAGAAAAAAAGACTTCAGCTTTCACCACAGCCATTGCCATAGCCATTCTTGTCAACGAAAGAAGCCCTCAAAACTTCTGCATGGTGAGCATCAAAGAGTTTTGTTGATAAAGAGAAGAAGTCATAAGTGGGGCACACGTATCAGAATGAATGCCATGTAATTTATTCTAGCTTCGGGTTGAGGATTTGATAGAGTTATGAAGTAGGTATTTGCAGGGCGATTTAAGAGGTCTTGAAAAGGATGAAGAAGAGAAGGCTGTGTCAGGTTTGAAGATGAAGAGAAGCCATAAATGACCGCCCAAGCTGCAGCTGCAACTGTGCTATTGAAGACAGTGTTCTTAAATGAAGGATGGGAATTGGAGTACACAGAGTTAGTAGATTGAGAAGGACAAGTTGGGTCAGACCAGAAAATAAATGTAAGGTCAAACTTGAATGTGAACCTGTGAACCGATACAAAAAGAATTCTTAAACCACAAAAACATCGTAGAAATGAGGCCTCTGATGGAGTCAAACTCAAACCGATGCACTACATCAGCATTTTGGCTTGAGTTTAAAGGTTTTGTTGATGTTTTTTTTACCGAAGCTCCTCTTCCTTGCAATTCTTCTTCTTCTGTACTCTCTTTTTTTTATTACTCTTCTCCTTCTTAAGAAAATCATCATCTTTTACAATATTATTATTCACCTCAATATGTCGGATTCAACACATTTAAATACACAATTAAATAAAATATCATTTTGTATAAAAGATTTGAATCAATGAACATCTGAGCTAGATGCCCTAAGTTGTTTATTACTTTAGCAACAACAATAAAATACCACCATACTTGGGACACCTTATTTACATTAAAACTTGTAAAATTTTGTTCATTATTATTCATTATATGAGTTAGTGATAGATTATATTCAAAACACATTTGCACCAGGGAGAAAGAAAGAAGAGTAACATGCACAACTAGGGCCTGATTTAGGTCAAATTGGCACAATCTTGACTCAAATGAGCTATCTGAAGTTAACAAAACTCAAGTTTGAGTCAGGTAAGCTCAAATCTAACAAGTTATCAAAAAGTCATTGACAGATACATCTTTTTCGACGATTTTTCTTCTCCGACTATCTAATAGCTTTTCCGACAACTTGATCTCCAACTCAAGTGAGTGCGAGTTCAAATTATACTTTTTGGATTCAAGTCAACTTCTATTCAAATTTGACTCGATTTGAATCTACCTCTATAAATAAAAAGTTGATACTAGTGGATACAAATAAATTAGTATATCATTATATGATTGAATGATTTGATTGAATATTTTATTTCTAATTTAAATTATTCAACCACATTATGATAAGTTTATTTATTGATATTTATTTACACTCATCTATTTATACTTATTGCCAACCTGAGTGAGCTCAAATTGGACATTTTAGATTTGAGTTAAATTTAAATTAACCTCTATTTAAACTTAACTCAATTTGAATCTATCAATATAAATAAATAATATATACAACCACTTATAAATAAATTAATATATAATTATGTGATTAGATAATTTAATTATTTTTGTCTTTAATTTAAAATTATATAATTATAGATAAATTTATTAATACCCATTAATATTTAACCATTCGAATTTGAAACATTATCAAAAGAAGAAAGGATATGGGTTACATGGAGAAGATATACAGTAGTTGGGGTTGATGGATGTGGGTTTGCCTGTAATGGTGTGTTAGCTCAACATGACCTCAACCTTCAAGAAAGCGAGGGGTTGAATTTCTTCAAATAAATATTTTATTATTCATTTCTTAATTAATTATTTAATATTATAAAATAAATAAAATGTTTGTACTTTTTGATTCTTTTTCGAAGCTTTCCAAGGTCAATCAAGTCCCCACAAGCCATTGTCATTTCCCACGTACGTATGCAACAAACTTCTGAACCTCCTCGAAAACTTACTCCAAGTACCATTAATTAATATTTAATTAAGGCTTAAATATCACTAATCATTAATTAATTAGGTATAAGAAAATGTTACCAAATCCCCATGTCGCTTTGTGGCTTTTCATTTCTGAGTTATCCTGCTGCCGACTCCAAATTCTTGCAGGCCTTTTTTTATTCTTTTGTTCTAGCTTCTCTCCTCATATATTATGTATATTTTTTTCCAATTTAGTTCTAACTTATGTGTTTTCTTGCAGTATTAGTTTCTTGCGAGCTATGAAAACACGCCTACTTCAAGAAAATTAAACATACAAGACATTGTTAATTTTTTTTTTTTTTTCAGTGAGAAACTCAATTTACCGGCGCTAATCATGCCTTTGAAGTAGAGTTCAACAATTATATATATATATATATATATATATATATATATATATATATATATATATATATATATATATATATATATATAGGTGCTCCATTTTTTTCCCATTGAGGCTGAACCTAAACCTATGCTCGAGAGATAGTTATTCATACACTAATAAGAGAGATATGGATTATCAAGAAGAGAGGAGTCGTGGCGGTCTTATCAAGAAGAGAGGAGTCGTGGCGGTCCCCCTTGGACCGCCTGAATCTCACAAGTGAATAGAAAGTTGGATCTACATTGCATCTCATCTGAATCGCCCAATCTATCCTTCTGAGGAGGAGTTTGGTTTCAAACCCCCAGTTCAAACAGAAGAAATACGTCATACTAATATGCCTTGGATGATCCACATCTCAGGGTTAGGCGCTGATGAGCACATTGAACTATCCATGTAGCTGAGAGCCCTCACAGCCCAAGCACAACGATGCAATTATCAGGGGCACGTTCTACCACTGAGTTAATAGTCCGTCGTGTGAGCCTCCTGTTGGGGGCCCATTATGTCGAAAGTGAGAGTAAATTAAATAAGTTCATTAATAGATATCGTTGAGAATTAAAGATATTTCATTTATAAGTTTGAGTGTTTTAGAAAATATCTAACAATAATTGGAAATATAAGTGATAATATTTATCTTAAGAAGCAAATTTCCTATTTAAGTGGATGGGATATGTGATGGTAGCGAAAACATTATAATTTAATAGTTAAATTTCTTATTATACTTAAGTAAATACAACGGTTAACGAATGAAATATTGGTCATCTAGAATTAAGTAAGTATGATTGACATGCAAAGCATATATGATCAATGATATACATCTACTACAAAAATGCAACCTACAAATGTACGCATCAAATATCTGTGAGTTAGAGTTTTTATGTAAAATTATAGTTGTTAGAATATATTATTTTTTATATTAGAATATATCTTAAATATATGATTTTTTAAGGTAACAAATATTATTAATATATGTTTTCTCTTTTTACATTATTATGATAAGTATAAATATATAACTATTCATATAGTTGTGTATACCGTAATTCAATTTATTCATATTTTAACACAGTAATATATATAAGGAGAGAGAGCGAGTGTGATGCAAATTAGATAAAACAAAACAATATTTTCTTCATCCTATGAACTTCTTCCATCTTTTAGATAAATATGTAGTTATGTCCTCATTAGAGTTGGATTTGAATCGAACTAAATTAAGCTCGACTCAGTTTATATATAGTAGAACTCGAATTCAAGCTCGAACTCGTGGAAGTCAAGCTTAAACTCGGCTCAAATTTGGCTCGACTCATTTCGAACTTGAGTTTTTAACTATTTCGTTATTAAAATGACATCATTTTAATACATATTGATCAAAAATATATTGTTTTGTATTAAAATTTTTAATTAAAAAATTTAGCAAATAGCTCGAGCTCAACCAAGCTTTTATAGAGCCGACTTGTTTTGGACTCGTTTGAACCGAGCTCGAATGGATTTGTTCGAATCAAGCTCAAATAAACTCGGTTCGAGTCCAGCCCTAGTCCTCGTGTTGAGTGTATGTGCATTTTGTCATTTGTTTTCTTTGGGTAACATTATCAAAGTCATTTATCATATGAAATTACAAGTTGAAATCATATCCCAATCAAATCAAGTTTCCTGGAATTGGAAGGCATGGATTGTTTTCAAAATGTAAGTAAGAATATTTGAAAGTTTATGGGTAAAAGCTAACGATTGAGTTTCTTATCGAAATCAGTGGCTGTTAGCAACAACTAATAAAATTGACTAATAACGATTGAGTTTCTTATCAAGCCTCGTGTGAACATTTTTAATGTTAGAATTAATTTGTTAATATGATAATCTATAATTAGATGATTTCGAAATAAAAAAATAACCAAATGATACGAACCTTAGGAGAATCACACCTCAAAAGCTAGCTATTGAGATGGGAGAGCCCAAGGCCATATAAACCCCACATTAGTTGCTCATACTTTCCAATGTGGGATCCAAGTCTCATACCTTGCATTTAGGATCGTAACATACCACCACGCTCCGCAACCCCGGCGCCCACGCGGGCTGGTTGTGCGCTAGCTCCCTGCTAGCCCCGGGCGAACACTGCAATGTCGGCGTCACCACCCGCACCGCACGATTGCAACTGGGAGACATGGTGATGGCTTTGATACCAAATAAAACTTTTAGATCGAAGAAACCAAAAAAAACTTTCAGATTGGAGAAATCAAACACTTGATCATATACGAGAACATACATTTGTATAATTAAATTTATAAGAATTGTTTAAATATTTAGGATTACTCGCACTAATATTTTTTTGATAACTAATACTGTAAGTATAAACAAATTTTACTAAATTGTGTCAACCACTCATATGCTACTATATTAAATTATATGAATAAGTTAGTAAAATTTTTTGTATACATAGTTTCATGTATTTTAGATTCCGGGTTTAAAATGGCATCATATTACATAAATTGTATTTAAGATGCTGATTTATTATCTCATTAGAAAAATTATTAAAAGCAAGCTTAATGTCATATATTACTCTATTAGTCTATTCATTTGGATTCTAGACTCGAATTCCTACATGTTATTGGGGTTGGGATTCAATCAGGATTGAGTTTGAATAAAATCTAATTTGAGATTATTTAAATTTAAAAAAATCAACTCAAAATTAACAAATTAAGATTTAAACTCAATATAAATAGATTTGATTTGCACATGTTTGAATTCAATTTTCGTTTTATAAAAACAAATTTAATTTTTAGTGTGAACTCAATTTGCTTGATGTAAGTTTGGACAATTCGAATCCAAGAGTTTTAACAAAAGTGATCAACCATTCACTACCTTCATTTTTTATGAATTTTATGAAATATTTTTCAAACTGGTTTTTATGAGGATAATACACCTCGAAAATATTAGTATTCTTTCTGATGGATCGACGAAATATACCATTTTCGTCAAAAGAATTCATCTTTTACATGACTCATGCATAGATTCATATAGAGATTAAATAATACCTAAATCTAAATTAATGAATTAAGAGTTAGATTCAATTCAAATATTTTTATTTTAAATTTGATCAACATTGATTTAAATTTAGATATCCAAATTAACGTAAATTTGATTTATTTTATGAACTCGGTCGAACTATATATGAAAAATCTAAAATCTCAATATAAAATTAAGTCAAAGGACTTATTGCCATCTAAATTTTGATGTATTTCTAAAGTTATACTTACGAGATTTAAAAAACATAAAATTTTACTCATGAGCCAACTGTTATTAAAATTTTTTATTAGAGATAAAGGTAAAATTGTCATTTTTTAATAATATTAAAAAAATATAAAATTTATTAAAATTTCTCTTTAGGTTTTAAAAATTAGCAACTTCACCCTCCCTAAGTTTTTCTAACTTTCAAAAGTAACACATCCCCCCCCCCTCCCCCCCAAAATAAAAACTCAGGGTTTATTTTTCAAACACTTTTCGGCCACCATCTCCAACCACTGGCAACAACGCTTCAACTCATCATCTCCGGCCACCAAATCTTCACTCTAGTACAAGAAGACGTATCTTCATCGATTCCAGACAAATTGACGAAGACACATCTATTTATTTGAAATCGACGAAGATTTTATTAATTCTAGAAGAATTAATGAAGTTGACGAAGATGAATCTTTGTCACACCTTCTGAAAGTGTCGGAGAGATGTTACCTTTGAAAGTTAAAAAATTTTAGACATTGGTGAAGTTGTTAGTTGTTAAAACTTTCTGGGAAAAACATAATGAATTTTAATTGGTTTTTTATATTATTGGTAAAATGATGATTTCACTCCTACTTCTAACAAAAAATTTTAACCGCAGTTAACTCATAGATAAAGTTTTAAGTTTTTCAAACTCTATGGGTATGACTTGAGAATATATAAAAACTTGGTGCGAATAAGTCGTTTGGCCTATAAAATTATTGTACTAGGGCTAACTAGGACTTTCGCATGCAAGCAAAGATTCTTCCCGTGACCAGGAAAGGAATATTGTTCAATGGCTTCTTATTTTGTAATAATCAAAACCACTACATTATCTGATCATGCAATTTTGTTCATATATAACAATTTGCCAACCATAAATACTGATTTAGATTAATTTATTTTCGGAATAATGTTGTTAAAGATCCACCAGCTTTTACAAAACTACACATAGATACTATGTCCAAATGGATATTGACAAAATAATACTTAAATTAATTAGCTCAATTTTTCGTTATGATTATCCATGGTAGGTGGAGCAACCGGTTCAGGTGTGAAATTTCAAAGTTCAGTCTCTCACTCCCTTTAACATACAATAATATCAATTTGTGAAATCTTTGACTTATAAATAAGATCAGATTCAATCCGAATTATTTAAATCCGAATCATAACTTGTTTTAAAAAAAAAAAAAGAAGAAGAAAAACACTTCATATAAGTTGTGGATTTACCTAATAATGATATCGACTAGCTCTGTATACCTATTGTTTAAAGTCTAATGGATACAAGAATTGCATGCAATAATTGAATCAATTTCAAACCCTAACCCTAAGGTCTCTATCATAATATTGAACTATTATTTGTATGTTTGAAAAGAGGAAAGCAAAGAGCTTCATAGCAACCCGGTTCAATAATTGTAGTGCTCATTTATTATTTTTTTTAATTTTGACGGCTGAGATCAACTCTAACGCCTCCATCACCACACCTTTGTTGACCAAAATTATTTAAAAAATAAATAAAAACAAACATACCCCATGATATTGAATCCTATCTTTGATCGAGACAAATTATCTCATATATAACCAGATTTGTTTTTACATAATATATAATATCTCCAAAATTTTCTCACAAATGATATGTCATTAGGGTTTAATACTGCCCTTATTGTTCGAACTCGAATTTAAGTTTAAATCAAATAAATCGAGTTTAAACAAACCAAGTTCAAACCATTCTGAACATTCAAATTTAAGTTGACTCAAATTGAATCCAAAGTAAAATTGTTTTTGAGTTGAAACTCATTCGAATTAAATTCAAACTAAACCTTATTTAAACATGATTTAGATTTAATCTGGTCCTATTAAAGATCCAAGATGATAATCCAAATTATATTTAGATACTCAATTCTTGTTCGGGCTTAAACCTTGTTTGTGTTGGGTTAACAAATTATACTGAAAATTACCAACTCTATCAGAGTACATACTTAGCGTTGAGAATATCAGCCAACACTACAAAATCTTGCAAGTCAGACCTTTCTTTAATACAAAAATATTCAATGGAATTATGCAAATGTGCAATGCATAATACTACGTGCCGGGAAGTCATATTTTGGCCTGGCAGAAGATTGTGCTTCTCACGTAGCTCTTTTTATACCAACCAAAATAACACATTTCTAAACTATATAAATGTGTATACACATTCCACAATTGTATCATTTCCAACAAATTAATCAGAGACATGATGAGTTCATCAATTTCCTTCCCGGTTTCCATCATTCTTCTTTTCCATTTGATCATTTCTGTGTCAGCTGCCTATCCTGGCAACAGTTACAAGCATGAAGAAGTAACCTTAGAAGCTGAGAAATACTCCGGTGGTGAAGATGATATGCCGACATTGCCGGATATTCATTTGCCATTGAACAATTACTTATCACGGTATTACTATAGTAACACGTGCCCAGATGTCGAGAAAATCATATATACAAAGGTTAAAGAATGGTATGATAAGGATAACTCCATTGCTCCTAGTCTCCTCAGGTTGCACTTCCATGACTGTGCCGTAAGGGTATGTTATTTTTACTTTCAGATTTTCAAGATTCAAAATTACTCAATTGCACGATAATATATCAACATTTGTATCCGTTGTTAGCACATGAAGCAATATTGTTTCCTATATTTATCATATCAATTTTGTATGTAGGGTTGTGATGCATCAATTCTTCTAAACCACGAGGGAAGTGAAAGGATGGCAAATGCAAGTAAAACATTGGGAGGATTTGAAGTGATTGATGATATCAAGAAGGAGATTGAGAAGGAGTGCCCAAGAACTGTGTCTTGTGCCGACATTCTCACAGCCGCCACAAGGGATGCCACTCGGATGGTTAATGGTGGCACATACTGGACAGTTGAATATGGAAGGAAAGACGGTATGTATTCTTACGCCAAGGAAGCTGATGAGTTAGTCCCTACAGGTTACGAAAGCATCACTACACTTCTTCAGCTTTTCCAATCCATGGGATTAGACGTCTCTGATTTAGTCATCCTCTCAGGTAAAATCTTACTAAATATGTCAAAGAGTAATACTATATATATTAATGAAATCATCGAAGTCTATTATGTTTTCCAGGAGCACATACAATTGGAAGATCATCATGCGGTGCGATTCAAGACCGGATCTACAACTTCAACGGATATGGAAAACCGGATGAATCGATTGACAAAAAATACTTGAACTATTTGCAGAGAAAATGCAGATGGTCTTCAGAATATGTGGCTTTAGATGCAACAACTCCCAACACTTTTGATACCGATTACTACCAATATCTTGAGAAAAATATGGGATTACTGTCCACAGATCAACTTCTGTATTCTGACTCCAGAACCAAACCTATAGCCAGTGCACTGGCTAACGGTATAACATCCGATATCTACACTCAATTATTTGGAGCTTCAATAACAAAGCTTGGGAAAGTTGGAGTTCTAACAGGCAACGATGAGGGCGAAATTCGAACCAATTGCAGCATTGCTAATTCTCACAAGTATTAGATTTGATCTTGATTTCATCAAGCTTTATCCTTCTGGTTCATCAATCTAAGAGAAATCACAGTTTTCTTTTTCTTCTCTCTCTCTCTCTCTCCATATATATGTATGTCTAAACCTTCATGTAAAACCTTCCTTTCTACTTCAAAATCCATTGCTAGATAATATATTGTACTGAATAACTTTTTCAAACCCGTTATAAGATTGAATTCAATCTGAGTCAAGTTTAAACAAAACCCAACATTCGAATCCAAAAGAGTCAAATCAAGATTGACAAATTGAAGCTAAACAATTTGAATTTGGATTCAATCTGAACTTACTTAAATTCAAACATTCGAATTGACTCAAACTCGACTTGTTTATAGAAACAAACTCAATCCTTGACTTGAACTCGTCTTGTTCAATCTAAACTCGATTTCAAACTCAGATCAAATCCAACCCTATTCCATAAACTAAATTAGATGCTCTGGTGGGATTTCTCTGTACATAAATGTATGGAGTGTCTAAAGAAACATGCTAGCCATACTTCATAAACTATTCTTTCTTAAACTAAAAGAATTTTTTATTTATTAAATATCAAACAGGCATATTTAAAACACAAAACAGATACAAAACGCGATCATAAAGTTTTTGGTGTAAAAGGGTTCATATTGAACAATTTCTATAATTTCAACCAAAACAAAGAATAAAGCATCAACCAGTATTAATTGAAATATTTCAAAATTTTCAGTAAAATTGTCAACAAAATCCTGAATAATGTATTGCTATATTTTCTTGGGCCAGCCAGTCAATTTTTCCTATCGAGAGGTCATGCTACCAGTATAACAATGGCTCTGCTGAACCTAAAGATTTATTGGAAAAAAAAAATTCATCAGCAATATTTCTATATATATTTTTTTAAAAATTTAATCTGAAAAAAACACATTATAATTTTGTACTTTCCAAGTAGAAGAACACCTTTGTTATCATTTAATTCTTGAAAACATAAAGACATTTTTTTTAATAAAATAGAAAATGAAAAGATAAAAAATATTATTTACAAACAATTTAACTCGAGAAAGATTAAAGACTTACATTGGTTATGGCCCTACAACAAACTCTGGATGTCAATTTCCATGAAGGAGCATGGATCAGGAATGTCGAAGTTGTTCAAAACCTGAACCAAAAAAAAAAAACCCACATTTGACCATGAGAAACACAACTGTTACCAACTTCAAAAAAAAAAGGGAAAAATTCAAGTAGCAAGGAATGATTTTACTTTTCTGATTGCGGCAAGAGAGATCATAACCAAAACAAATGATAGAATATGAACGGGAAATAGGAAAAAACATTACTGAATCAACTGCCTGGATTTAACCACATTTCAGTCAAGAGTTCCCAAAAAAATAAACTAAAAGAGAGAAATAATATCACTTGAGTTCCAATATCAGCAACCGAATATCAACTCAATAATCAATTAAATTGACTTAAAGCATATTAGAATTTAGGATTTTAACAAAATTACATCCAGAACAGTCATCAGCTCATGGTGTAATATTGTAGAAGCATGAGGATTAATGATTATATGACAATAACTAACCCAAATCGTAATGCAACTCCTAGAATGAGGAAGTGATTGTAAATACCTCAGGGTGAACAATACCAAAAAAGCCAATGCTTTCCCCTTTGTAAATAATGCTGGCCTGCCTGCCTGGAAGAAACTCGGGCTCCTTCAGAACATTAAGACAGTGAATACATCGTTATTTAACATAGTAGGGAGCATGGACACAGCATCATGGAGAATATACTTACATCTGAACATTTTATATAGTATGCTGTATCATTATCCACTTCAAACTTAGTCCCTACAACCTCCATTATTCTGTCAACTAGGCAATGAATCAACTGCAACAATAAGGTTAAAGAAGTCAGTCATTTCAATTCATTGGAAGTAACTCAAATAATATGAACCCATTGTACAGGAAAAAGAATTCCCTAGCTTGAACTTCTGTTCTGTATTTTGAAAGTAAAAATTTGCTTAAGTTTGCAGATCTCAAAGCTCTGATTTAAATAATTTCCTTTCTCTACAAATAAATTTGTAGCAATGAATGTTAGCTTAGTTTATTTTTTTGAAACTTCAAGTCATCTTTTGAGTGCAGGACAGAAATAATCACATAATATTTCTAGAACTTGATCATGAAAAATAATTGCCCACCTATTTCCATGATAAATGCCACTTTCCAAAGGTGGGCACAAAGTCTACAATCAACTTGCTAAATATAGCAAAAAAAAAAAACCTTTACTTTTGTGAATTATATTTCTTTTAGACATCTTTACACATAAGTGGTGAGCCAACCAGTAGGCTTGGGCACAGAGATTAATAACAGTTATTAAGCCACAAATAAACATGAGTAACATTCAAGTCAAACTTGAACAGTTTGCATGGGGTAAAAATTTGTGATATTCAATGAATCAAAAACATGGAAGCAAACAACATACAGCAAAACACAAGTATGTAAATTTTCTAGCAGAAGGCCACAAGTGTGTATATTTTCAAAGGTAACTAATCTTTAGAATATATATATATATATATATATATATATATATATATATATAAAGTATGTTTAAATTAAGAAATTAAAGGTCACATTAGTAGGCGAGGCATGCGCTGCGAGAGTGTCAGATCTTAAAAAACCGACAGACCATGTGCAATATGAACAACAAAACAAAGAAGAAAAAGATGTTCAAAGGCTTACACAAAGAATGGTGACAAGTCAACAATGGAGCAATTAAACTCCATAACATCATAAGAATCATAGTTAGCAGTTATCGACAACTCAATCTACCTATGTCATCTTGATCCTTCCTATATTTGATTTTACAAAGAACATGTCTACAGTAAAGTCAAAATAATATTTAAGTACAACTAAAACATTTAAATTTCGATGACCTAACCTGTCTTATTAATTTAAGGAAAAACTGAATGAATCTAATTCATGCTGACCTAGTGACATCAAAACTTTTTATATCAATAGATCATTCAAAAACGTAATTTCATATGAATATTAATTCTTGAACCCACCGAAAATTTTCCATTCACCGGATTTCAACGGCCAACAACCAGAGTATGGAGACCAATTCATAATTTTCAAGGTAAAATATTTAAACGATTTAGATAGAAGTTTGGATATTGTATATTCATATCCCAATTCAACCCCTTTGTATAGCTATTTATAGAATCCATATTTATCCATTTCAGATTTGGATTGGCTATTAGACAATCCATTTGGATAATAATTCGTGGATTTCAATCCATTAAATTTTTTTACCATCCCTTTATTGGCACCTTTTGTACTTCTGCTCTATAACGTCCATCCAATGAAAAAACTAGGGATGACAAAACAATCCAATGAATTGGATTTCTATGGATTTTAATCCAAATTGATTATATACTGTGTTCCAGAATCAATATTGGTATTAAAATGATCTTTGAATGATCTATCTATCTATCTATCTATCTATCTATATTAAAGATGATAAAGGTTGATCCTTGGAATCTGATGGTTCCAGAACTTTCGCTATTAGATCTCAAGTAAACAATGTATTCATTACTATAAACAAATTATAAAATTAATAGATTGTCCAAAGATAATTATTTTGATACCAATTTTATCAACATGGTATGTTGAAAGTTTCTCCAATTACCAGATTATTGTACCCAATGACCTGTTTCCAACAGCCAGCTACCATTCCAGCCACTGGATTGGTCAACAAAGGGTCAATACATTTAAAGTTTTTGAAATAAATAAACTTAGAAGTTGTTTAATAATTTTAAATAAATTCATAATAAGGTATATTAGCTAATCTAATTTATGTGTTTTTTTTAATTATTAGTACTTAGACATAGATTATAGAATCTAACATTTTAGGTAATCCATAACCCAATCCATTACCACAAAAATCAAATCCAACCCAAGCCATTCTTAATGGCTTGAGTTGGATTAAGTGGAACTTCACATGCATTGGATTTATAGTGTACGAATTTCTTAAGTAGATATATTGTTTAATTAAGGATGACAAAATTTTGGATTTGGATTCATTGTAATCAAATCCAAATTTTTGTAATCTCTAAGCATTAATCAAACAATATGTCTACTTAAAAAGTTTGTATACTACAAACTTTAAACTCAATTGAAGTAACTATTTTGATAAATTTTCCAATTTGACAATATTATTCATGACTTTGCTGATCTTTCCTTAGATAACTCATAACCCAATCCATTATTGGCAAAAATAAAAATCCAAGCCAATCCACTCTTGAAAGTTTAAGAATGGATTAGGTGAAACCTCATGTGGACTGGATTTGTTGCATACAAGTTCCTACAGTGGGGTATTGATTTAGAATCAGGGATGACATAAACTTGTATTTGAATTGCTCGTACCCTAATCCAGAAATTGATATCCTTAATCAAACAATATATCTACATAAGAAATTTGTAAATCCTTAACCAAACAATATACCTACTTAAGGAAATTGTATGCTACAAACTTTTTTTACACTTGTTTGAAGTAATTTAGTTTCATTAAAAAAAAAAAATCTGGGAGGGAACCCAGTCAAATTCAACCAAAACCAGCAAACAAACTCAAACACAGCAAAATTTTTTTTATTGATAAAAGGGTACTACAATAGGATAAACTAGCAATTCGAAGAGTCGGTTTCAGAGGACACATGTCCCAGTTCTAGGGGTGAACTAAATGTATCAAAAGGGTAGTTAGGATTGTTGGAAGAGAAGAAAATTAGAGTTTTGGACAGTTTAACTGCGGGTAGCCTTAAATGGCCGGAATTGGGAGGCCCTAGCTCCTCAAATTATCAATTTATCCTATTGTAATTCCCTTTTATAAATAAAATAGTTTTTCTTTATTTGTTGTATATGTTTACTGTTTCTTAGGTGAATATTGGCTGGGTTCCTAACAATTTCCAATTTGACAATATCATTCATGACTTTGTTGATATGTCCTTAGTCCCAACATCATCAAAAGCATTAAAATGCAACTTCACCATTGTGAAACTGTTAGTAAACAAAAATTTTACCTGCACGAGACAAAAATGGGAGCACAAATCACACCAAGAAGAGGAAGGACCACTTTGGACAACAAACACACATGGCAGCAAAGGAGAGGAGCAGACGGCAATTTCATAGGAGCAAGGACCACCAAATTTGGAGAGGGGACATGGCAATCCATGAGAAGGCTTGGCTGTCATGAGGCATAAAAGCAGAGGAGAGGAAAAAGAAAAAGGGAGAGCAGAAAAATTCAGGAAAGTTGGAGAGGGACTGAAGGACAGTGTTGGCCTCTCAAATGCCAAGCAAGCATAGAATCAGTGCTAGGAATGCTTATGCAATCTGTAATCACTAGAATCTGAATGTTTTGTGATGAGATTTGTAAACCGATTCTGGTGTGATATTGACTATTTTATGCAGTAATGAAATCCAGAACTCATTTCTAGTAACTTGATATTGTTGTACTGTTGTATTGCTATGTGTGTTATTGAGTAGGTGACTGTGTTGCATTGAAAGAAGAGTGACAGTGTAGAGAAGTGCAGACTGAAACTCAAAGGTGACCACGGGAGAGATTTTCCAGCAAGGAGATACCCAGGTACCTATCAGAGACATTGGAAGCTTAAAATAGAATAATGTCTTCTGCCCACCACACCATCCTTTGGACCTCGGATATCACACAGGCTTGGAACCTTTTTCTTTTTCCTATTAGACTTAAGTGGACCAACTAAACTGCACATCTAAACTTGTTTATCACAGGTTTAGCAACATTATACCTTAAAATCTCTAAATCTGAAAGTCATTCAATAAGCCGGATATCCTTTGGTGGAGGCAGCAGATTCAAAATTGGGGAATATTGCCAGACCATAATAGTTAATAATACTTCTGATTAAAGAACATGACAAATTCAAGTATTTGCCAGAACAAATTTATATTTACACGTCACTGCCAGAAAATGAAATTAATAAACAACATTCAGAAAACCACAACTTAACTTCCAGACGGTGAAATTCTCAGTAAGCTTAGTGAGAAGATATTACCTCAAATCCTGAGTTAGCACCACAGTACAGCGCTGCAAGATGGCGCCTGTTTGATGCTCCAACATCTTTATTCTCATCCAGAACTGCTATATCACCCACTTCAAAAATCTAAAACCAAAACCTAAATATCAGGAAAGCTTTGTTGTGCAGAAAAATGACAGATGAAAAGCTGGCACCCTTATCCAACAAGTGGTGAGGAAGCACACAATATAAACTTGGCTGCAAATTAATCCAACCATAATAAATCATTCTAAAAATTGTTTAAAGAGTACACAAAGATGACTCTGTATGATGTTCATAAAAGAAAGTATATAGGCTTATTTCTACAGTAAAAGTTATGCATGCCACTTAGCAACAACCTTTCCCTCAGTAAATCAACCAACCTTGTCCTTACATCACAAAATTCCAACAATAAAAGAACAAATGTGCTACATTAAAACTGATTTTTACCTTTATGGGTTTTGCATGGTCTTTGTTGTGCCCAACAGTTTTCAATATACCAGGCATCAGAGTGGTCCTCACAACCTACAAAATTGGATGAAGCAATCAAACCCCAAATAAGTATTAATGAATGAATCTACCACTAATAATTACAAAGAACTGAAACTGATGAATAACATGAGACAAATATAACTCTAAAGTTTTAAGTGATTGAGTTGCTATAGATAAGAAAAAGGAATGAAAAACATAAAAAGGAGCAAGTGACAAGGAGTGAAAGTAAAAACAAATGAAGGAAGAAACTTGAGTTGGAAGAAACCACTGATGGGTATATAAAGGGACATTAAAAGTTAAAAGAAAACATGAAAGAAATCTCCAGCAAACCACTATCACATATGGCATATATTATTGAACAGACAAGATTCTGTTTAGGTTTATCTTAATTGGTAGTGGCATATACCAAAGAATTAAGTTAAATTGATTAATTATTTGTTTGTACTGCTACAATGGATCCCAACTTATCTATGTAATATCTGCTGCATGCATATTCACTGTTACTAAAATTCCACTTGAAAAAATAAATGGCCAAAAAGACTCAAGTAGTTAAGATGATTAAATCTGAAATTATGTCCTATCATCATTACATGAGTTATGATATACATGTACGGTTGAGTACAGACCAAGTCAGGACAACAGATTATACAAACCTCAAAATCAGATGAACGAGGATTTCCAATAACAACTGTTCTTTTGTCACTTTTTCGATTTAACATAGAGGAAAGTTCTTTTGCAGAGCACAAAATCCATGTCAACACCTCTGTAAATCCATTCATTGCAATCTATAAGGAAAATGCAACAGAAAAATTAATCAAGAAAAACTACTGGTACTAAGATAAAGATACAGCCTTACTATGAACTAAAGCAGTATCATTTCTTTACCTCCAATCTTAATAGATCACTGAACTCATTCAAGGAAAGTGGCTTCACAGATTCATACTTTGCTGCTGGAATGTTATCGTACCCATAGGCAATTGCAACATCCTAGAGAGGGAAAATACGCCTTGTCATAAACCCCAGTAGCTAAATCACTTCATATATTAAATATAACTATTGTTATCACTTTAATAAACAGAAATGTAGCATTTCTAGGAGTCATTGTGCAGATCTTTGGAGAGAATCCTATTTTGCATTAGTTTCACAGGAAGTTATTCTCTCTCTCTCTAAATTTTTGGCTGCTGGGCTGGTGGAGATAATGAGGGTTTATAGAGAGTATCAATGGGATTCATGAAAATGGATCGGATACAAACTTTGTGCTTAGGAGTTTTTAAAGGGGTGCATGGAAAGCTACACCAAAAATCTACCACATTTTCTAATCCATTCTTAAGGTGAATAGAATTTGAGTTTTGTGGGATTAATAGTTGAGATATACTCTCTCCGAAGCTCCCAAGGTGTCCTATTAAAGTAAAATGGCTTTCTCTTATAATTCACTTGCATGGAATTTTGAATTTTCCAGAAATTCTAAGGGAAAGTCAATAAGTTAGCATCCCTTCCATCTTAAATTGGGAGTCAAATGCCACTCTAAAGTTCAATTCACAGAAAGATCAAATACAGTGTGATTTAGTTTCGGTGGCCTGAAATTTCAGTCTTCAAACATTGTGTTGTGTACACAGGAGGCAGAAAGCTTTAGCCATTTGTTTATTCACTGCACTATAGATTTAATGCTATGGTTCAAGATTATTAGGGAGGCTGATATACATCGGGTTATAACTAAGTCTGCATCTCAATGTTCGTTGACCACAGTTGCTCATCGGGAGGTTAGCGATACTGTGTCATATGGAGATGCTATACATCAATTTGGATTAGCCAGATTGAAAAAAATAAAAGAATCTCAGATGAAGCTGAGGATGAGGATATGGAGCTGATATGGAAAGATTTTTTGCCTCTTTGCAGGCTTTTGTTAAAAAGCAATTTAAGGGAATTTCTTTTTTTTTTGGTACAACAGGATTGAAATAGTCTTAATTTTCTTAATTCCAAGGTGAAGTTGTTCTCTATTTTCTTTTTCCTTTTTTTGTGTGTGTCGGGTATTTAGCAAATTACTGGTCCATCCTTCATAAATCAATATTATTTCAACAAACTTTTTCATGCCTTAACCAAAAAAAAAAATACCTCCATAACATCACAGGGGTGCAGAACATCACTTCTTGTTGGAGGCACAAGTACATTAATATAGCAATCATTATCTTGTGATAAAACCTTTTCGGCACGTAATTGCATTCTGTTCAACAAGCTAGTGACCTGAAGGAAAGGAAAAAATATATAATAGCTGCACAAAATATGTTGTAATCATTTGATAACTTGCATAGAATAGATTCAGAGTATTTCTGCATTGCATGATAATAATACGTAAAACTAATTATCAAAGGATCAGTAAAGAAAGCTAGGTTCCACCAATAGGTATGATAATAGCTGTCTAAGGATTGGCAAAGAATAAATGACAGAATCTCCATAGAAAACCATGTTAAGCTACCTTTTCCTTTTCAAAAGAATCCAATGTTAAGCCACCTCAAAGCATATGAAGCTACCAAAGCTTCCTTAATAATTCTAACTACGTTTGTTCTTAAATATTGTAAAAGTCAGTAATTCAGATCAGCAACTTTTGATCATTAGGCCCTAATGAATATTCTAATTTAAAAAACTTCACAGGAGAAGATCAGTCACACAAGCAGTGAAGATCGCACAATCAGATGCCACTGGATTTTGCTATACATGTGAAATTCAGACAAAAGAGAAAATCAACAAATAAGTATTTCCAGCATATCATGCAGTGAAAGACAACAATAGCCCTTGAACAGGAGAGTTATCAATTCGTGAAACAACTTAAGTGTAAGAAATGACAGAAAACAGGAACTAACCTCTTCTGCCCCTAGAGAGATTCCAATTGTACCATTGATATAAGATACTGGAACTTCCATACTAAAGACTGACAAATCAGGATAAACATATGACTTCCCATCAGCATATATCACTTCAACTGGTTCCACCTCATTTTTTCTTTCACAATATGCAGAAAACATCGTTACCTGGGAGAACAAAGGAAATTCAACCACTTGTCACTACCATTTGCTAAGAAACTCAAATTGTAAGCTAATGAAACTTGAGCTTTGCAAACATACCATTGTGTTTAAAACAATCTTGGCCTTTGTCAAATCGGTGGCAGTACATTCAATGAACACATTCTTGGTGTTTAGAGTGATCGCCGAATGAGCACCATTAATTATTGGTGGTAAAGACAGTACAGTTCTATTGAGGCAAAAAGAATGTAGTAGTATTGTTATTATTTACAATAAACTGTGAAAGTTGTTTTTATGAAACAGAACTAAACAGAAGAAAACAAGCAGTCCAAAAATATGGACAAGCATAAGAGAAAAATCTGTAAAAAGAAAACAAGAATCTACACATCAAATATCAAAACCATATACAATGCACCCTCATTAAAAGCAATTATATGAACTCAAAATCATTTTAGTAAACAACCTTAAATTGTATTTAGAAGAATAAGATCGATCAAGAAAAAATATAGATTTAACAGAATGATTGATTGGCAAATTAAAAAATCTCTGAATGATAATCACACTACTATTATCAAGAATACATCATACCTTTTCCGGTCATATAAGACCGGGTATACTGGTGAGTTTTCGATTATGTGCAAATACTTTTTCAGTTTCAAATCTGACTGCCAAATGTTGTCATGATAGAACACATCAAGATTAGCAAAATTAAATATCTCTAAGAAATACATTCACAAAAAAATAATAAAAGAGAAAAAAGAAAATGAGCTGCAATTCATGCACAAGGTTATGCATAGAACCAGAGGACACTTGACAATTGCATCAACTCATGTTACTGGTGATTACCAGAAATGCATAAATGCCCAAGTGCAACATTGACTATTAGCCACGAGACGAAGTGTTGGCTAAAATAGAACCATTTTTATTAATTAATGGCTGAAGTAGTAAAGCATTTACACCTATAACAAAATGACAAGGCTCACTGTGCCAGACAAAAATATAGATGGCCATGGGCTGATGCAATGCAAGTGTATAGAAATTTATACATCAATCCCATCTTTCAGATGCAACACAGAAAATAAAAACAGATACTAATTAGGACTAACTTTGTAAAATTCCATCAGCTCATCAGCTCTGAAGTTCCTCGTCTACATTCCATAACAAAAAATACAAATGTCAGTTATAATATAACATATTACACAAACCAACAAAAAAAAAAAAAAACAACAAAATTTTGATTTCATGACAGCCCCGACCACAGATTCAAACATGTGATGCAAGCTCAAATTAAAAGAAATAGAATCAAAGAACCACATTCTAAACAAAATCAATTACCTGTTTCAGAGGCACAAAGCTGATTTCCGAAGGTGGCAATGCCTGAAAACGAAAAACCAACAATGACCCGTTCTTGTAAATTCATTAACGTTTTTTGATAATTAGCATCAAGAAAATTAGGGCAGAACAAACAGAATAATTAATGCTCAAATGGAAAATCAAGTTCAGACAAAAGATGACTTAGCAGAACAAAGGCCATTCATAATTTTCTTATTGGAAGTAAAAGTATCATCTCCCCGCAGAAGAAAGGCCAAGAGATTAATTGGCTCAGAAATTATTTGAGTAATACAGATAGAAATACCACTATCCATACCAGAACTTAAATGAGAACATATGGTTTGATGACCATTTCATCAACTACTCCAAAAGTAAAAAGCCAAAATATGATCAAGGTGGAAGCCTTTAGTTGCTAAATCCTACATCACCTAGTGAGAGAGAATCATTAGGCCATAAATGTGGACTGTCACTTCCTAGTAATACCATACCATCAAGCCCTGAGTCCTAGGGCAAATGACTAACATCCTTTATTATTTTTTGAGCAAAGGTATCACAATAACATGCACTACAGTCCATGAAGACTTCAAGTTTAATTGAAAGGAGAAAGATCTGTACATCCCAATTAACATTAATAAACTCTTTCAATTCTTATATAAAATGAAAAAATAAATAAATAAATACCAAAGAAAATTAGCATGCATTGCAGAAGCAAGCCCACCTCATACGTGAAAGGGCCTTCCAAAGTGTCCAAGTCATGAGTACCAATCGCAACAAGGGTTCTTCGCCTAAATTAAAATATAAGAAAATGTAAGTATTTCCTCTTAAAAAAATATAGAATCTTATAAGGAAGATTCAAATATGAGAAGAAATGATGACAAACCATCCAACAAATCCTTTTGTTGAAAATATAAAGCAAATAAAGATTAAAAACATTGAATTAAGTGACATGAAATTGGCAAATAATATTATCATAACGAAAAAACAAATTTGTAGCAAATCAGAAACTTCATGCAAGGACACAATATGGAGCTACCACAGCAAAAGGCTCAAAGTCACACAAAGTATTACTGATGTGCCCATAAGAATATAAGATCTAATTTCCAATTACAGCAGCAACCACAGCCACCCCCAAAACAACAACATAAAAAAGGCATATGGATTATATCATATCAATGGGATAAATAAATCCAACTAGCAACATTTTACTAATCATCCAGCTAAACAGGTTGTCACAGAAGGCAACCTTACCACACTAAGAATTTAACATCATATATTCAATATGTTAGTAAAAGAATCAGTATATCCATTTCCTCAGGGTCGAAATCAATACAAAGTATGACTATATGATTATTTATGGTAGCAGTTAATGCATGTAGGAAAAAAAATCTCCACCTTCTCTACGGACTACCATCTATCTAGATTTATCATATCCTAATATTTTATTACAAATGCTTCAAATACTGATAATCTGTAGATATATCAAAGCTATCAATACAACTGTCCATAACCAGTTAAATGCAAGAAATCAAAGAGCTCAAGAAGCCAGAATACATTACCGACAAATATTCTGATGAAGCTTATCTTGGAGATCAATGAAGCTGTTATAACTCGCTTCATCAAAGGACAAGTTTCTTAAAACAGCACAGACAACAAAAGGACGAATCATAGATGTCTGCAAAGATTAAAAAAATGTTAAACTATAAGAAACAAATACCCATGCATCCAAAATGGTAAAAAATTCATATATACCTCTGGTTTAACATGCATTTGAAGCATTGCCGGTTCGTCAATCTTGACAACTTTGTATGCGGGCATTTCCTGCTGTCCATTGAAAATGCGGAGAGATTGAGCAATCCCTTCAAGGCAGAGCAAATCATACCTGTGCATAGATCATATATAAACAAATCATTGAAGACCTCACTACTGTAAGGAATGCAGTTTTTGCTGGGTGGACTCAAGACTGTCAAATACTCAATGTTCTAGTTTCTAAAATGAAAGATAATAAGTGCTACGCATTGTTAAAATTTTGCCGAAATACCAGCAACGGAAATTACAAATTGTAGAAAGAAGGTCTCCAAATGATGCAAAACTTATTTTTTCTATTAAAAGTATTGAATTGAATGATACCTGTTGGCTGGGACTTCAATTTTGTAAATAACTTCTTCATCACCTTCTTCTTCTTCTCCCTCATCCAAGTGTTTTTCTTTTCTAATTATTGCTTTTTCAGTTGTCTAACAAACAATCACAAGTCTAGGTCAACAATTTATATCATCATATTAAAAATTTCACCAAAATTCACTGCCTTCACTACAATTAACCCAAAACATAAAGCACAAAAAAAATAAATATATAAAAAGATTAAATATATCAGTAAAACTCACCACATCATCAAGCTCAATGCCAAAGCGAAAGCAAAGATCCTCAAACTCTTTCTGGGCTGTGAATCATATAGAAAAACCAAAAATAGAATCAAATTGAGGATCAAATTCAGCACAAAAAAAACTGCAAAATTAGTTTTTTTTTTTAAAAGATGCATTATAAGTTGTTTTTTCAAGTGAAAATGTAGGATAAGACTGGAGCTTACTGTATTCCTTGCCAAGGGCAGCAAACAGACGATCCCTGCCCACACTCACTGTCGGCATTGCAGCTTCTCTAAGCCTCTAATTCTCTCTAAAGAGAAACAACAACAAAAAAGGGATCTTCAAAAACCCTAAAAAATTGAATTCACTAATACAGAGCCTGACGATCAACAACTGCACTTAACGCAAGGCTCCATACAATGTCTAGGATCATTTTCAGCTTTTAGACTTTGATTTTAACATTTTCAACTATTTTACTGCTTATCATCGAACACTAACACAAATAAACAAACAAATCGATTAATCCACTATTATTGATTGGAAAAAGTGGCAAGTTACTTACTGGTGACCGGAGATGGCGACTAAAGGGTGGCAGCTCGGCGGCCGGAGCAGCAATTCGACTCCAGCCAAATACAAGAGTGCTTCAACTAAAACTTTTCAGTTTTGCGTTCTGCTCAAGTTTTCTGAATAAGGGTTTGCTGCGTTCAGAGTCATTGAATTTGAAACGAGATTTTAAACATTGTCGCCCGTAAAGTTTTCGTAATAACAGGGACACCCCAGAATTCAAAAAGTGACAAATTCACCCGATTTCTTTCCTAGAAGACTAAACGCCCTTAATTATCCATTTTAAGTTATTTATTTTAGTTTAAGCAAAATGCATTTTTATTTGATCTTAATTATTTGGTTTGATTAGTATCTTTGAAGATGAGATTTGGAAGACCATAGCACATTACATAGGAATTTGAAAAAATAATTAAATTTAATATTATTATTATGTATAAGTTGAATTCAAATTGAAGTTTTAATTCAACAATTTAATTTGAGTTCAAAAGCTCATTAGGGTCGTTACATTAAAACTCTTCTTCATTGGCAATTTTTTTTCTTTTTAATCGATGATCCTTCTTTTTCTTCTTCTCAAGATTAATACCCATCATTCAAGTTAATTTGAACTCAAATTCGAACTATAATTTTGGATTTGAGTTGAGTTAAAGTTAATTACTTTTCAGAATCAATGCAATTTGAATCAGTTTTCACTAAACTCCCTTGGTGCTAAATACCTCGAGCCATGTGATGTTAGATTCTTGGGATTAGTTAATACCAGTAGGCCCATAAGAACATGGGACATTCGACTTAGAAGGCAAAACACCGGTGGAGCGGCCTCAAAATTGCATTTGTAAGATCATCGGAACCAGGAGCGTTGGAATCAGATGTCATTCCTGATGAATTCGATGGCGTCGGTGATTGTAGCATCAGAAATATTCGGCTTCCTAGCAATGCTATTGCTAGTGTGTTGGTTGATGTAACATCATGTATCTACACTCAAATATTTGGAGTGTCAATGGCAAAGCTTGCTAAAGTTCAAGTTCTAACCGGGGTAAAGATGAAGGCCAAATTTGAACACATGGCAATATTGCCAACCCACAAGTCAATCTTAATTTCCTCGAGTTATAATATGTTGATCATTACTTTGTTGTTTAGCTCAAACATTTTTGGATTTTTTTTTTTATTGATCTTGTGTAAACCTTGTATCAGAAATTTATACTTTTTGATATCTTATATACTTAGGATTGTAACATACCACCACATTTTATAGTTCTGTTGTTCATATAAATTAATTGCATATTAGCTCTCTATCAATTTTAGGTGAACACTATAATGCCAATGTTACTATACGTACTACATAATTGCTTGGAGACATGACGGTGGTTTGATACTAAATTAGATAGATTTTAAGAAAATCAAACTTCAAAAACTGGTTGTTAAAATTGAAAAATCCAATAAATAAACAAATACACTGGAAACTCATATTTGTCTATATTTTACACTTGAGATCATAACATACCACTATCCTCTGCAACTCCGATGCTCTTGCAAGTTTATTGTGCGTTAACTCCTCACTAACTTTAAGTAAACACTATAATGTTTCATCACCATCCTCATTATATGATTACAACTAAAAAATATGATGATCATTTTGATAATAAAAAATATAAATCTAACTAAAACTTCGTCCCAAAAGTAATTATCAAAGATGAAAAGTTCGAAATCATATAAATTTTGTACTATAAAATCATATTTTCATGATCATTTTTTCGAAATCATTTCATTTTCAGGTACTAGGCAATTGCAATTATTAAATGAGGACAAAGTTTGGAATGAAGTCAACAAACATTTTGATAATATATGCATGTATCAATCGAAGATTGAAAGAGACTAACAAAAATTTACGGAAAGTGGAATGGCTTGCCACAACAAAGCTCATAATGAGCCACATTTATCACAATTTAGAGTACATTTATCACGTTTTAATTTTACTATAAAATTGAAAGATCAAAGCCTTTTCAAGTTACGGAAGGGAACCGATCACAAAGGACTTGGTGAATATCGAATTCATGCAATGCATGTCATTCTTAGACAAATACCTAATTTAGTATTAAAATTATCAAAAATGATAACCATTTTATCTATAAAGCATGAATCATATAAAAATTTCGTTGTCTGTTTATTGGGCATAAGTCCCTTTCCTGATGAGTGGACAAAGGAGAATATTTTCAAACTCGTAAGTGGTTTAGGCTTAACTCATAAAAAATCACTTTAAAGTTTCTTTTAGAAATAAAAGTCATAATATATAAATACATTATTCTCTTATATAAGTGATGTGACAATTAATTAGAAAATACATTATAACAATATTGATGGGTGAACTAGGATAAATAACATATTTTTTTCTCTTTATTTTTTATATTGGTTTGAAAGTAATTGTTTGTTTTGTCAATTCTACACTCTTTAGTTCATTCAAAAATAACATTACATTTATCAGTTATTTTTCAAAAGATCAACAATTATACGACATTTTATATGTATATACTATAATTAGTAAAAAAGTGTATGGATGAGACATCTTTCTAGATTTAAATTTCATTTTAATAAACTTATACTTAAACGTGATGACCCATTTTAATCAATAAGGTTGAGTTTGATTTATATCGAACTTAAATAATATCTAATTCAAAATCTTATGCCTATTGTATTTTATAAAAGAAGTAATTGTCAATCTAACAAAAAAAAAAAAGTAAACACAAATATTTCTTGATGTAATAAGAAATTGTTATAATAGAGAAAAGGAAAAAAAAATGAAATTAGGTAATTTGTTTATATTTTAAAGCTTAACTATAATTCAAAAACATTAATGAAGTTAAAACTTATATAAAAAAATGGCAAAGATAAGACAAGGCTAGCTAGTTTCTTCGAAATTTCAAATGTTTCCAACGTCCATCATGATCGATTAAATGTTTAAAATGGTGATAAGATCCACTAAAAACAAAAAACAAAAAAGTCAATTCCTTTTAACCACAAAATTTAATAATTTCTTAATATAAACCCTACAATTCTATAAGCCATTTCACTTTCTTAGAAAACAAACAAAAATGTCAAACATCCCACAAAGCCCGATTATCTTCAAATGTTTTACCATAAAATTTTCAAATTATCTTTTTACCTGGCTAGATTTTATTCGAAGATCAATTTAAATGGTTAGAGTACCCTCAATGCTCCTCTTTTTGAGGATAAATTTTACATAAACTCAATCTAGATTTAGACTAATTATTCTTTAAGATGTTCGATTAATTTATATAAGAATGACTTAATTTCTCTTTAATATCGTACTCCAACTCTATTATTACATACCTCATCCTAAAACAACTCCCAACCATAAATATGCTCACAAAACCACCAACCACACGCATATCACCCGGATGTTACCCTTGCTATTGCCTTGCTCCACTCTTGAGCTATGAGGCCTCATTTATCTAATACGTCGTAAGTAAACAATCTAATAGGTTTGATCCTCCTTATTATTATTATTATTATTATTATTTGGGTTATGCAGGCATACATCAACATAGATCAAAGTTCTAATAAATCAAAAGGAAATATGGTTAACGAAATCAAATTCTAAGAAGACTATTTGTGACAAACAAAGCCAATAAAAACAGATATATAAAAGTAGACTCATGAAAGATCCTAATATATGATATTTCACTTGTGATTCATCAACACTTCTAACTAAAAGTGAATCTAATCCGAACTAACTTAAATCAAATCTATAATTTCGTTTGAATGAGTTGATTTTAAATTAGAGTCCAACTCAATAATTGAGCTCAAATTGATTTGTTTATTCATATGATAACAATAAGTTTATCTATTATATATTGTTTACTTATCTAACAATAAATTATGTATCAACTCAAACTAGGTATTATGATTTCAATGTGATCTCTAATTTGATATTCAATTTGATTCGGATCAAATTTATCCATACTTCTAACCAGTTAATTCAGAAGTACTGGCATTCATACATCTTTGGCTTTTGGCGATAAACCAAAAAACGTTGTTTGACTCCTTGTGTACGTCTCTCCCATTCCCCAATCTCCTTTGTGGGCTACCCTTGGTCCTCCTTCTGGTAGACCTATACACAAAATCCCCTCCTCTCTCTCTCTCTCTTTTTCTCTTTCATGCACAGTCTCTCACAACGCAGCCCCTTTTATATTTATCTATTACTTTGTGTATTTTCACCGCCATAGCCAGAGTTTCACATTCATAAAGCCACCTCCATTCAGTCCTAAAGTATATCTCATCTCTCCTTCTTCCCTTTCCTCTTTCATCCCTCTTTCTCTCTCTCTCTCATTTGCATACACTTTTCACAAGAATATTATTGTGTTTTGAATGAACTCACTCTTAACTCTCTCTCTCTCAAACGTCAGAGCATCATGTTGATGAATATCACTTAAATTTATACATATATTTTGCATGGCCACCATGACCTCCTTCTCCCTCTTCTTCTTCTTCTTCTTCTTCCTCCTATTCTTTCACTTCAATAATCTCTCAAATGCTTCACCCTTTTTTCCCACAAGAAAACATGGCATGGAGAAGGACACGTTCAACACAAAGACTAATCCGTCATCGTCTTCTTCTTCTTCATCGTCATCATCGTTGTCGTCCTCTTTGCCATGGCCAAAGCAAGAAAGGATCTTCAATGCAAGTGCCCATGAAGTTCCTAGTGGTCCAAATCCCATTTCAAATAGGTAATTAAACTATATATTTTGTAGCTTGTGTTTTTCATAATTATTGTTCATGAGCTTCTTCCTGTTATATATATAAAATTACATCTGTTATCATTGTAAGATCACTACAGTTGATTCATATTATTATTTTTCGAAAGAGAAGAAAATTCCACCATCCAATCATTCGATTATTGAGGATGCTTATGAGCTTCTAGCAATCATCTTTCTTTCTTTCCATCAATATTTTCTCATGATTATGCCACATTTTCTTTTTTCTTTTTTTTTTCTTTCTCTTTTTGAAGTTGATACTATGAATTAATTTCTTAAATTTGAGAAACATCATTCCAGAAAAGTGATTACCCATATGATATTCTTTCACTTGCTTAATTATTCATAAAATTATAATTAATACTACCTTAATGGAAGAAATTGAAATTAATTTTGAAATTTTGAGTTATATCTTGAAGTTCATTCGTTTCACAACAATAACATAGAAGATCAGAAACCCTAAATTTGAGTATATGGGAGAAATGATAACTCATAGCCTTGAAGAGCTAAATATTTATTTTTCTACTTTATCGATGAACCATAAAATATAATTTAAATTTTTATTAATAATATAATAAGATATAAATAATAAAATATTTCATCCATCCAAAGTTTTAATATGTATTCTAATTTCTAATACCCTTATCACATATATCAAAATAATATATCTTATCATCTTTATGATGATCTATTAGATTCTTTTCTTATAAAATAATGATAAATAATAATGTTATATAAAGTAATGATTGTTTTTAATTAGATATTTAAATAATGTATTATCATATAATTCAAAATCATTCAATCATATAATAATAAATTATTTAAATATTCAATTGAATAATTTAAAATGAGTACATATGGTCTTATTGAACAATTAATAATATATAACATAACATAATATTCTTAAAAAATTATGATGAAAAATCTAAAGCTCACAAGAGCACAAAGTGTTACCGATATAACATAACATTGTTACATTCAAATTCATTAACTTGGATATTAATTTTAGGCGTAGATGGATAAAGAGAAAGGAGTTAAAAGAGAGAGGGGAAGGGGTGGGAGAGACATAATGATGCAAAATTGTATGTGGGTTGGGGGCTTTTTGTTGAAGACGAGATTAAAATGCAATCATGAAAGGGGTAAAGAGGTCCATAGAATTTCGTGTAAAGTCATACGGACTCTCTCTGGCATCCAAAGTAGCATTGAAGGGTACCTTTCTTTCTAATGAATTTCCCAAAATAACCCCAGCTTTCTTCCTATAATAACCTCATTCTGTCTCTTTCTCTTAAAAACTCATTCGCCCTTCAAAAGGCTCCTCCATGTCTTCTTGTGCCTTTGGTGCCCAATTTCTTGTATTCTTCTTTCTTCTCTAATGTCCTTCATCTCTCAACTTCTAATTTTGGGAAAAAAGCTTCACATGATTTTCATGGGTACCTCTTGTGTTCATTAAGACCATTAAAGGACCATGTTTGAGAACTATTTTTAAAAACTATTAACAATTCTCATTTCAAATTATTAAAATTATTCAAAATTTTGATCATGACAATAACCTAATTGTTAAAAGAAAAAAGTTCGATGAGTCAAGTTGGTTTGGGTTTGAACTAGTTGAAGTTCCAATTTGACAATTGGATTCAAGTTCAAGCGCTCTCCAACAATGATGTTTCATCAATGAGTCCTTTTCATTTTTCTTCTCTGGTGACTTATCGTCTTTTTTAACGTTATAGTTCACCATTTAAACCAACTGGAATTTAAACTTGAGTTCATCATTCTAAATTTAAGTAAAATTCAAATTAATCTTTGTTCAAACTTAATTTAACTCGAATCCACCCCTGATAATGAATCTACAATCAAGAAAAAAATACTTTCAAGTTTGGATAGTAAACACATATAATGTTACATTTTAATTAATTAATTTATATATATATATAAATGAACGTGTAAAAATAAATATTACTAATTTGTTTGTACAATTTGATATTGTAACATGTGATTGGATGATATAATGTTTACTTTTTTCGCATATTTTAAAATCATCTAATCACATATTAACATATGGGTTATATAGATAAATTTTGTATAAATAAGTTAGTAAAATTTATTTATATATATAGTTTCACTCATATTAACTGTTGTGGTTATGAAATAATTTAGTGATTAATTTGTGTTCACAATTGGATAAGATTCTAATTAAAAAGTACGTTACATCAATTTGTATATGATCATGAAGCATAAAGAATCGACATTATGGATTTGGTAATGTGTGACACTCTTATATTTATAAAAATTTAATTGACAATAGATTATATATATCTTTCACTAATAATCACTCAATACCACTAAACTAAGTGATGAATAATCCATTCTTTTTGTGCTTTAAAGGAAGACAAACAATCATTCCATTGATTAATACCAATAAAGCCATGATTCATTGAATATTCTCTTAGAAACCAATAAAAAATGCAAAACTCGATAACCCTTGAGGCCAGTTTCAGAAATTACAAATAAACCACATTGTTTATATATTTAATGAATTACTCCCCTATTTAAAGCTTCACATTGGGTCTTGTGTGTGAATTTTAAAATCTAATGGAGTTGGATAAAATTCGTCATACTAAAATATAAAAGTTTAACAAGGTAAATGTAAATTTTAGGGGGATGAATTTAAGAGTTTGGCATGTTAGGGATATATTGATATTATATTTTAGCCGAACATGAGCTTGCAAGCTCACCAAGCAAAAAAACAACAAGTTTAAGCTCGGTTCGACAATAATCAAGTTGAGCCGCAAATAGCTCACAAACGACTTGACTTGTTTGCAACCCTATACATATACAACTACAATAAATGGTAATGCCATTGTTTACTTATACAATAAAACTATATACATTTAGTTTTAAATACTTAATTGGGTATTCAGATGATGTGTCATCATATAACTTGATGAATTAAAAATAAAATAATACTCAATCACGTAATGATATATTATTCAGATACTTAATAGAGTATTTAAAATTAGATATACATAATATTACCCTTACTTATAAAATTAGTGTGTGTTTTTAATCATTTTGAACCTGTAATTTTCTTAACAAAGATATGTGTAAAAGACTTTATTCCATTACTTTTCATCATTCAAATGACTTTGCATAAAGCTAATTAAGCTTAAGTCAAGACAAAGACCCAAAATTAGACTCTCTCTCTCTCTCTCTCTCTCTCTCTCTCTCTCTATATGTATATATATGAATAGTTATTAATTTGATATGTCTTGGATTTGAAGAGGAGCTTATCAATTTAGATGACTTGCTTTTCGGCAATCAAATTGAAGCATGATTGTGTTTCATTTTTAAATTTTGAAGGAGTTGTATACATCACTTTAAAATCAAGAGACTTTTGTACCAATCACTCAGCCAAATTCGGCCCCATACATGAAAAGACACTACCAGAAAACTTAAGAGTTTTGTGATGATACATTTTCTTATAATAACATTATATATTTTGACAACATGAGACTTTGTAATTAGGATATTAATAAAAATAACTATTATTTTTATCTTTTATATATATATAGTTATCTTTTTTTCTATTATATATATATAACTACTTTTTAATTTAAGTTTACCTTTAAAAGAATAAATGATAAGATTTAAGATTGGCTAAATGAAATCAATTTTTAAAAATAAATTGGTTGGCTGAATGTTTAGCTAGTCGGTTGGTTGGGTGCTTGGCCGGCTAGCCAACCTTTCTATCGTCAAAGTTACTAGAAAATTTCACATTTTCACCTCATTTCATCTCATATTTCAGCTTTAATCGGGTGAGTAAGCAAGTTTAATGTCTTGATTTAGTGAGTTTATGCTTAGTTGGATAAGTTTTGGATAGGTGAGTACAAAGTCTAAAGTTGTTTTAGATATTTTATAATTTAGGCTATATATGTATATTAAAAAAAAAGAATATATATATATATATATATATAAGGGGAAAAAAAAAGAGCATTTTAATTAACATCTCTTTGTAATCATCTTGGCTTTTATTTTACGTTGTAATAAATATATGCTACAAGTTATAAGATGATATTGACAATACAAAAATATATGACTTTCCTTTCCATGTCATATGTATATGATACTTTACATATTATAAGATTAGGGCTAAATTGTATTTTCCCATAGAATAATAACAACATTATTAGGTGGATTCAATCTGAACCAAGTTAAGTTTGGGACCTACTTGATTTCGATTGAATCAATAATACGTAGTTTGAACTTAACCTCATTTGAACTAATATATAATGTCACAAATGGGTATACAACAAGATAAACATTGTCATCAAAGGTATGGACAATATCATTGACATATTGAGTAGTATTATTAGATGGATAAACAAGCTGATCTTAAATTGAGCTAAAGTTCTAAGTCAAAATTAGTTTGTTTTAATAGAATCAGTTTAGATTTAATCCACCCCTAAATATTTTATCAGTTAGCAAAAAAATGAGTAAGTTCTATTACAATAGAAATCTAATCAATGAGAGTATGTTACATCTGTAAAAGCATAACAACTTACTTCTTTTTGTCTGTGAATTCATTGTAATATAATGAATATAAGATTTCTTATTCTTAAAGGATTTGTTAGAATTACAATGATAATAAATTGATATAATAGGGGGTACAATTTCTTATAATTAATGTAATACTAATGTATCAACAACTTGATATAAACTTTGGGACCCAAAAAACTAGTTGTTGAGATCGTAGAGCTTAAAGTCATATAAACCTCACACTATAGAGCGCACACTTTCTTTTTTTAATATAGGATTCAAGTCTCATATCTTATATTTAGAAGTTCATATTTTTTCGATGCAGGATCTAAGTTCTATACCCTTACACTGAGATTCTAACATACCATTCTCCGTATGTAGCCTCAGTGCCCATGCGAACTAGATGTGAGTTATACTAAATTATATGAATTTTGAAAGAATCACACTTCAAAAACTAGTTGTTAAAAATAAATAGTCTAAAGTCACATAAACCCCACGCCCAAATTCATTTCAATACGAGATTTAAATCTCATACCTTATATTTGGAATCATAACACAATTATATTATTTGCAACCCAAATTTGATACCCTTATTTTGTATGTATAGATGATATAATTATTCCCAAAAATCACTAGAAATCTTGATAAATTTTAAGAAACATTTTTGGTGTTTTGATCTTAAATCGCCTGCAAAAATTACAGCGGACAAATTAACCTTCATTTATATTTTATCAAATGAATGATACTACACAAAAAATAAGAGTAAGCAGGTCCAGATATTCTGTTAAAACAACATAATTTAGAATTAATCAGTTCATAAGTTTTAAAAATAAAAATCAAGAACATGAATAAAAAGTTACCATTTGAAACTTACTCAATCGATTTCAATTTTGATTTCTTAGAGATGGAACTAAAACAAATTAAAACGTACCTATGGTTGATTGGTTTTGAGTAAAAATCAGAATTGAAAGTTGGATATCAGATAATTCCCCTCACAGACAAATAATTTGCTCACCCCTCTATACATATGAACACACTTAAATATTATTTACCCAATTGACTTTTTTATAATTAAAGATTTACTCTTTAATTATTTATTTTCTCCTTAAACTCATATAAAAAAATAGACAATCTAAAAGTTGAAAAGGTGGTAAACACTATTGAGTCTTGACTAGAGCAACACAGTCAAGGCATTGCATGAGAAAGAGAAAAGAAGTAGCTAGTTGTAGCAGTATTAGTGGTATGCAATTGCCACTTTTGATAAAAGTGCCTTCTGAATAAGCACTTTTATCTTTACTAAAAGTGAAGTTTGTAATGAGCAATGTTTTCTTGGGTGAAATGAAAATTAAATCAATGCTTTTGGGTTGATTTGATAGATTACAGTTTTGACATTTGTCTTGCATGCATTGCTCTCTGTCTATGCAATTTCTTTCTTTTCAGATTGGACCTTTCAACAGGGGATAAGACATTTTTTTTTGTTTTTTTTTAAAATTAAATATTATATATAAAAAAATAAAATAAAATATATTAATTATATTTTTAATTTAAAATTATTTAATCATATAATAATATATATAATATTTAAAATTTATTATTAAAATAAATAATTATATTACCTATCTTATATATTTAAAAAAAGATTTGAGATAATAAATTATATTTATACCGTATCTTTTTGTATTTAACATTAGAATGTATATGGTATAAAAAACACAAGTCAAATATAGCATATTTTAGATAAGGGTTGTGTCCCATTTTAATATGACATGACATATTTGGTATATTTTTTAGGCCAAACGACTATTTTTTATCCAAAGTATGTGTTTTTGTCAAGTTTCTCTCTATTAACTTTGAAAATACCATTTACCCACCCATAGACTGTTAAATTTAACGGAACCTTAACTCTTGAAAATTTTATCTCATTTTTTCTCTTAAAATTTTAAAAACTAACAATTTTTCCTAACCCAAGTTTTAAAAAACAACGTTTTCCCTCTTAGGGTTTTCAATTTTTCAGAATTAGTTTTCTGGTACCGTTTATTTCTCTCCGGTGACCTCTAGGCGACTCCTCTTCCTCTTTGGTGACCTCTAGGCGACTCCTCTTTTTTTCCGGTGCGACCTCCTTCCGACGATTATGCTAGGCACGGTTATTGAGTTGTCTTCGTCGATGACGAAGACGACATCTTTGTCGATGACGAAGACTCCTTGCCAACGAAGAGTCTTCGTCGTCAACGAAGACCTCATCTTCGTCTCTGGACGAAGACGATTCGTCTCTGGACGAAGACGATTCGTCTTCGTCAATGACAGTTTCCAAGACAATCGTCAGAAGGAGGCCACGCCGGAGAGAAAGAGGAGTGGCTTGGAGGTTGCCAGAGAGGAAGAAACGACGTCGGAAAACTAACTCAGAAAATTGAAAACCTTAGGGGGAAAAATATAGTTTTTTAAAACTTGGGTTGAGGGAAATTATTAGTTTTTAGAGTTTAAGGGAGAAAATAAAATCAAATTTAAGTTTATTTTTAATAATACATATAAAATGATAATTTTACCCTTGAAACCATTAATTTTAACTGGTCACGGGTGGGTAAATGGTATTTTCAAAGTTAATGGGGGGAAACTTGAGAAAAGCGCATACCTTGGGTGGGAAATAGTCCTTTGGTCTATTTTTTTTATTTATACATGAAATGAATTTAGCTATTTTAATATAAAACAATGTGATCTGAATAAGACATAACATTTATACACAAATTATATTCAGATTATAAACACAATCTTCTGATTATTTGTGTAAAAAATAGGTCAAAAGATTATTTTTCACCTAAGTTTTAATGTAAAGATAAATATATATTAACAAAATTTTAAAAACTCAAACATTTACCGATGAGTCAATTTTTGTTAATATTTTTAGTTATGGTGAAGAGTAAAACCATTATTTTAATAATATTATTAAAAATATATATATAATTCATTATATTTTCCCTTTTAGAATTTAAAAACTAACAACTTCACCATTGTCTAAAGTTTTTCAATTTTAGAAGTCACATTCCCCTAAAAAAAAACCTAGGGTTTCCATCTTTTTTCCATTTCATGCCCTCTAAATTTTTGAAAACTTCAATTTAACCCCCCTCTTCAACTTCAAATTACTCAAGCGACCTCTCCCATCGTCGACCTTTGCTTGTCTTTGGTGCTTAAGCTACCTTATGACAACGATGTGGCATGATGTCTTAGAGATCTCTTCATCGAGACGAATATCTCTTCGTTGGATGAAGAGATCTCTACTCATGTCTCTTTGTCGCACTTTGTGTGCCAACCAACTATTTCGATGGTGAGAGTCGAACGGAGGAAAAAGGAGAAGCCACCATATACAGGTGGTGGCTAGAGAGAGGAGAAAAAAATCAAAGATAACGAGAAATAGACACTTTTTAAAATTGAAAATATTTGAATAGAGATAAAATTGTTAATTTCTAAAATCTTAAAAGAAAAATAAAATAAAATTATATATTTTTTAATATTATTATTAAAATAATAATTTTATCTTTTAATTATAATAAAAAATTTTAATAAATCTTAGTTTATAAATGAATGTTTAATTTTTTAAAATATCTAAAATATATATTTATTTTTACATTAAACTCAATAAAAAATAGTGCTTCTGACAGTAAAAAATACCCAATCTGAGTTCACCTTTTTATCTATCATATCGAGTTTGTATAGCAACTTGTCAATTCTACATTGAAATAAAACAAATACCAAGTCAAAATAGGTCCAATCAAACATCCACTCTAAGAGATGTGACGATTGAAATAAATCAAAGTTTTGTCCCCCTAATAATGAGTCATGTTGCCCGACCAAACCTTATTCCAATCTTTCTATTAGCCAATTTCATTTTCATTGCTAGATACTAGTACTGACCAACATGTATAAATGTTTGAAAATTTTTAAAAGGCCAAAGGACTATTTTCCACCCAAGGCATGCTACCCTCTCAAGTTTCCCCTTTTAATTATGAAAATATTAAATACCCACTCATAAATAGTTAAAATTTTATCTCTTTTTCCCTCCTAACCCATAAAAACTAACTATTTCCCCCTAGCCCAAGTTTTGAAAAATAACATTCCCCCTCTCTAGGGTTTAGTTTTTAATCCCTGACGTCAAATCCTGTGTCATCGCTGACGA
This sequence comes from Mangifera indica, assembly GCF_011075055.1. NCBI lineage: Eukaryota > Viridiplantae > Streptophyta > Magnoliopsida > Sapindales > Anacardiaceae > Mangifera > Mangifera indica. The sequence continues at coordinate 17,850,682 of NC_058142.1, forward strand.
CGAAGCTTCCCGATGCACCACCATGGTCCGATGACCTCTCTTCTCTCCTCTGGAACACTAATCGGCCCAGATCTGGCGAAGACGATGACCTAAAATTTGAAGAGCTTCGTCTTCACCAGATCTGGGTCGATCGACGTTCCAGAGGAGAGAAGAGAGGCCGTCGAACCATGGTGATGCGTCGGGAAGGTTTCGTCATCGACAATGGCTCCGGATTTGGCGTCAGGGATTGAAAACTAAACCCTAGGGGAGGAATGCTATTTTTCAAAACTTGGCCTAGAGAGAAATTGTTAGTTTTTAAAGGTTAGAGGGAGAAAAGAGGATTAAATTTTAATTTATTTTTAATATTACAAATAAAATAACGATTTTACCCTTGAATCCGTTTTTTTAACAGCCCATGGATAGTTAAATAGGTTTTTCAAAGTTAACGGGTGACAATGTACAGAAAAAGTATACCTTGAGTGGGAAATAGTCCTTTGGCCTTTTTAAAATTCCAAAGTTTCAATACAATCAAATAAAATATTATTTGACTTGAATACAATTCAATTATATATAAACGAAACTTCAAATCAATTATATCTAATTTTTTTATATAATTTATATATTTATCAATACTTTTTTATATTCAAAGATTGAGAATAAGATTTTAAAGATATAAATATTTAAACTTTTAAAAATTTATTGATAATATATTCAAATTTAGCCATTTACAACCCCATTGATACCATACTTCTAACAAGCATTTCAATATTTTCCAATAGTGCATTACCAAAATTTTCACCCTAAAAATACTTTCTACAAAATTAGAATCAGGTAACAACATAACCAAAAAATTGATATTTTATACAATAATAATACTTTGGTACTAGTAATGAATATAATCACAAATATAAACATTAACACATCATATTTGTTTGAAAATTTTAAATTAAAGATAAAATATTACTCTAATGCTTCCAGCTTCCCATCAATTGTAGGGTTTAACTGGAGCTTCAGTTTCAGACTGAATTTCCCAAAGGACTCTAGGATTATTGAAAAAGAAAAAATGTTGTAAATTTTCTTGCTTACAACAGTTGAAGACTAACTACATTCCTTTTTAGTTATATTTGATCTTGAAGACAATGGAAGAATCAGGGCCAGTGCATGTGGTACAGTCCATCCCGTGATCCAAACCAAGCTTCCCATCTGAGGCTCTCCGCAAACTGAAGCTCATTTTGGCTTTGCTCTTCGTCTGGCTTTCTGGAAAGCCCTGCATCAGAGATGAACACGAAATTACTATGAATGAAAGAAAAAAGCGAGTCAAATAGCATCCAGATATTGTTGATACACAGATGATACTTTATCATAACAAAAATGTTATAAAGCTTCCTGGCAATCATGATAATCTGCTAGTTTTTCATAAGAAACATGCGAGCTTGTATAAATTTAAGTATGATAAAGATGTGAAGCAATCCACCACGTATTTGTAATGTATTAGTTAACTTTAAAATCGGTGGAATGCTAAGAAATAAATAAGGAAAAAGATGATATAATAAATGAGAGGATAAGTGAAATTACTTTCGACTAGTCGCCAGCTTGCAGTGGATGGGACTGAATTAGAAACCTTTTCTTGAAAAAGCAGTTCTCCAGATTTGATACTCCAAATACATAAGTTGCAGTCCTCTCCACCTAAGATATCATATGTTTAGAGTTCTAATTTTTGACTGGTTAAAAAATTAATGTAAATTATGTGATTTAACATGTTTCAAACCTGCCATAACAAATCTCTCAGATTGGTCTACGGCAAGCTGTATCCGAGTGTGAGAATTTGCATGCCCTTCATATGATTGTAAGGGCCCTCTCTTAGTAAGCCGATGATCATAAAGCATAACCTATAAAAAGAACAATTAAAGTCCATCTGCACATAAAGGGCAGCTTTATACAATTTCTCCTATCCTATCAGTCTTGCTGAATGACACAGGTTAATAAAGTGAGATTCTGCAATGATCCATTAAAAGAAGGTTCAGATAGTTCATAAGTATTACACAGTTGCAGGCAAAAGAACAAATATCTCTCTTCACCGTGGGAAGAAAGATATGGCAACAATTAGTTGATTGAAGCATTTAAATAACAAAATTTAGATACATGAGATATATCTACAACTTACGGAAAGGATGTAACCTTAAGTTCTATCAATGCAGTAATTTTAATCTAAAACTAAATCCATGAAAAGATAATATTTAACATGAACTTCAATAGACCATGAAGCTAATTGACAGACCTTGTTCCTTTATGCCATGGCAGGAATTAATTTCAAGAATTTGCCCTATTATATATAATATATATTTTTTATAGTATCATCAAGAAAACAATGGTAAATTAACCAACAAAATATCTTGCTAAGTTGTGAGGTTTAGTACAAACACCTAGTACCGATTTGTTTCAATCTATTTTATTATTGAAAGTAGGAGTGGATTTGAGCTCAGCCAATATTTGAATCTATAACTTCTAGCTTAAGCCCTCGATCGCTTGGGCCAGTGAACAGTAACACAAGAGAAGTGAACAGTGACTCTAGCAAGGTGAATTGCCATTGAACCCTCTAACTATACTTGAACTACCAAACTAAAACTCCAGCTCAAGTTTGGCTCGTTTGAACCGAACATGGATTCAAACTTGAGCCAGCTTGGCCCAAATCCACCTCCTAATTGAAGAACATAATTTTACACCGAAAGGTATTTTGAGATTGTTATGGCTTCGAATGACCCTACATCCAGGCCAAGAAGCAGGCCCATGATGACTAGCTGTGCCAGGTCTAGACATCCTAGTTTGATGGATGTAGTCCAGGCCCCACCATTAGGGGCTTATAATTGCATGAGGCTACTGTCCATGGCATGCACCATTTTATAGAAGGGAGGAAAAGAAAAGAGACAGTAAAATGAGAAAATTAGAAATAAATATAAAATACAAAGATATATCCTAGATTAGGACTGGTTCAAGGAGAAATAATTTCTATCAGAAAAATACCTTGATGGTAATGGAGCCACAAAATTAAAAATCTAATTAATGTCTCTTCATAAATTCCTTAACATGACAAATTACACTGCTCACATCATACTAGCTGGTGCCATTTAATGTGATTTTGTTAAACCCAATGGAGGAATATGCCAAGTGAGCAAATATCAAAAAAGGAGTGCAAATGAAGAATGGACACTAACCGATCCATCCATTGCGCTAGCCAGAAAGTACTGATCATAGAAATGTAATGATACCAAACTACAATTTCAAAAACAGAGAAGTTATAAGATTGAAAGTGACATGTAAGATAATTAAATCTTGTATAAGTCAACTAACCTTGAAATTGATGAAGGCATAAAAGCAGTGCGTGCAGGACAAATGTTTCCACTCAGCTGCAAAACAAGAGTTTTTAGACTTATTATTACTGGTCTTTGTTTGACCAAAATAGCAGTTCCAAGCTGGTGTTCATGTTCAAAATTTATCTCATGAACAATCCAAAAAGGTCATATGAAATCAGTCAAACAAAATCAAAGGAAAAGTAATAGAAAACTACAAAAACTGTGGCAGACCTTTACCCAGCAACTACATGCTTGAATTAAGAAGAGTTTCTATATACACGTACAGAAGGGAAATAACTTTTCCAGAATTCACTAATAGTGGATGACCCTACAAAATGGATGATGAACCCACGGAGAACACCTCCCATCAAAAGCCCAACCAAGGTGTCCATGCATAAGGGTGGTACCCAAATGAAACCAATTACAAAATGCCCTTTGAATCAGAGCAACAAAAAGGACCCAAATAGGCAAGGCCATTTGATTTAAAAGAACAACCAAAGGGACCACTTGTTATAATGACACAACTACTCAGCATGCCAGACAAACTGGGGTAGGACCAACTATGTGACTTGCCAACAGCTGGAATGATGACAAGGGTGGTCATTCAGTAAAAATAATGGGTAGAATTCATAATATTAGAAGATTAGTCATACCTCAAACCATTGTTTATTAGTATTTTTAACGGTTCTTCTAAATGGTGAGTAAGGTATCCGGTGTCTAATAAGTCTTCTAGCAGACCCTTGCGGTCTCTCACGAACATCAACTGTCATAATCGCTCCGTTTCTAAGTCCACATAAAATGACCTTTCCCTGCAACAAGAAATAATTAGCTCAATTTTAAGAAATAGCAGAAGATGGTCAGCTTGATTGAAAAAATAAAAAGAACTCCAGAAACATGTCCATGTAATTAAGATTTCCAAAAAAACTGGAGCATTTTGAAATGCAAAAACATACACAATATGAAAACTAGCAAAGAATATATGCATATCTTTAGATTGGCATATTAGATTTCCATTCACTAATTATATAATGAATACCATCAGAAACAGAAAAACAAAAAAAAGTAAGAAAAGATAAAACACAGACAAAACCCAAAAAACAAATGCTAGACAATATAGACGTAAGTAATCCAAGTACAGATAGAATTGGGCTGATCAAGAAAACTCCATGACTGTAGAGAACCTTGAATGATTAAAGAGAACATGTGATGAACAAGCAACTTGAAAAATCTAAAAATTCTTAAATGAAAGTTACCGAGTCATCAAGTTGTTGCGCAAAAACGTCACTTTTACCACGGCACACCCATGATGTTGACCCTGTTTCCAAATTGACCATAGCAGCACCAAGATTGGTTCCTATAGCAAACAAAAGACCAAATAAAACATAGTAATATCTGAGAATTTCATGTTGCCCTGCCTACTCATTGAATTTACATTAATAAAGATTAGGATACAAGACAGTGTCTACATATTGAAATCTAACTAGGCTAACTTAAATTCATGAATTCAACTATTAAAATCAGAAGACAGAAAAAGCAGCAGTTGTCAATAGAAGAGAATATCAAAGTGAATTCAGGAAGAAACATAGTATAATGAAACAAAAATAGAAAATGAAAAATAATATTGGAAAAAGATAACTTGCCAACAACTGCTTTGCTTGCACTAGAGTCGCAATCTGCAGTCCATATGGTACAATTGAAAGAAGCAACTTGAGTCATCCTCTGCCCGATGGAAAAAGAGCTAGAAGAAAATTCAAATGGATCATCAAGACTAAGAACGTATATAGCACCACCAGATGTCTCTGATCCCAAAGTAGTTACCCTGTTTCGTTTCGTTAAGGCAAAGAAAAGAAATTATTCATGAGACAACTAACAAAGACCACATTGAAATCAATGGATGTGCCACAATGAGTTACTAAACTTCTAAGGACCAAAAGGTTGTAAAAGCGAAAATACAAATGCCACCAATCCAAGGAGGGCTTCTGCACCATCCATAGCATAAAAATCAGATACTGGATTTTCTTTCTTAAAAACCCAATGAAGACAAACTCCAGGATCATTACCAGGAAACTAGGGCCATTATTCTACCCAAACCAATAATAGATCCACAAGAGTAAAGACACTGACTAGATCCCTAACTGTTTCAGGAACCTGGGTAAATGACAAAAGATAAAATTTAACGAAGGCTTTGATCAACAGAATTGAAGTATTTTATTGTATCTCCAAAAAGTGCAAAGAAAAGCTATTACATACTAAAAAACAAACTAAAATTTGTCATATATGAAGCAACATATAGAAGAGTTCATGAAAATCATAAGTTGCAAAAGGATACACTGCACGTCGGCAGTTAAAATCATCATCCAGTTCACAAGAAGAGGATTTTCTAGGCAATTTTATAGAAGATAGACTAGATGACATTAGTATTGAAGCTCCTTCACGTATCCCAATATGCTCAGCTGCTTTATAACTTTCTGCTTTGTTTTCTTTAACTTGAGGCCACACAAGATCTGGAAGGAAATTGATTCCATAACCAAAACCAACTTTTCCAACTCCAAACAAACTGCGAGAGGACCAAACTTCAAAAGCAATAGCTTGTGATGAACATTTAAAGGCAGTATAAATATCTCAAAGAATCATATCAACAATAAAAAATTAAAGGGATGAGAAGTAAGATGCAGACATCATTTTGGAGCACTATTAAGAACAACAATTCTAAAGCAACAACAAGAAGCTTACTAAATATCCGTGATATATAAAAAGTGATAGTTCAGGTCAAACACTTTCAATCCAAAGTTCACTGGAATTCAGACAAGGTTTTCTTTTTAAGGAAACAGAGTATGCCATTAAAAACAAAGATCTTATATCATACACATATGGGCACTAACTAACCACAAAAGGCCTAAAAATGAAAACCTGTGAACTAAAAAGGCCTAATTAAAGGTTTGAAAAATAATCACAAAGAAAAGAAGAAGGTTAAGAGATCATCAGTTCCCAATTAAAAAGAAGGGAAAAGGAAAATCTCTAACTTCATAAAGAGAGAGGCCCATAATAAGAAGGACCAAAATTTAATCTTCATAAATGAAGCTCTTTTCCTCGATAATCTTCATAAATTCTTTTGTTCCTCTCAGTCCCCCAAGAAAACTACCCCAAACAATACAATCTCCCAAGAACTTGGACATCATTGCCCTTCATCAATCACTTAATTCCTGCCTATATATTTGTGAACCTCAGAGATGGCCTAATAAAAAACAACAAGTTCAATTACTCTTGGTTATTTGAAAAGAAAAGCACACACGCATGGAGAGACATGGAGTAAGACAAGAGAGGGAATCTGTCCAAACACCAATTAATGAAGTCACTGAAAGTAAATCATCCGGTTACTAACACATTATACTTCCTCTCAAATAATGATTACAGGAAGCTAATTGATAATGAAATTATCAACCATTAAGAACATTTTCTAGGTCTTGCATTTATTTCATAGGATGCAATAAAAATTCATCAGATTACAACTTTATATATACCTCAAAGTGCCATTTACACTACCAACTAATACAGCATCAGTTTCCTTTTGACCCGTAGTTGTGTATAATTTAACACGAACCGGCTGCAAAGCAGCATCAGCTCTATGTCCTGTACCTTGATACTTGAGTACCTAAATTGCATGAAATTTAACAAAAAACAATAAGATGATTTTGAAAAAGAAGAATTCCCAGAAGACATTAAAAAATTAAAATACTCACAAGTGATGAATTTACATCATTCCACTCAAAATATGTGAACTTAAAAAAAAAAAAAAAAAAAACTATCACTTAACATCTCAAGATTGATCACAAGAGTCAAAATCATATAAATGCATCATAAAATACAACCTATCAGAACTTTGATGAGAAAGCAAAAAAGGTCCTAAGTAAGTTATATTCGAATGTAAATATTCTTTTACTTTGTTTGTCCTCAACTCCAAATTTAATCTAGGTGTCACAAAAATTTTTCCAGTCATCCAACAAAATAACTTCATCACAACCAACCCCTTAGATTTGAAACCGAGGACTATGAGGGACTTAAGTCTATCAAAAAGAAAAGAAGTAACTTACAAAATTGCAATTTCATAGTCAATAAACTTACCATCGGTTGAGAAGCTAGCTTCTTTTGAAATTCCTCCATAAACTTGCACTTCCTTTTACTGAGAGACAGAACATTACCATTCAATTCCCTGACCTGAAGCAATTTCGAAGTTCTTTCTCCAGTCCAAGAGAACTTAGCTGGCTACAGTGAAACAGAGAAACTAAATCCAGGAATTTGTAACAGAGATTGATCATTAATCCTAAAGAAGAGAACTAATAACATAACCATAGTAACATGTTCAAAAGCAAGAATTTTTTAAATGTGAAATGAACATAATTTTAAAAGCTTATTAGCTTAAGTGACTTTAAAAAAACAGACATGGTTAAAAATTAATTTAAAAAAAAAAAGTGTCTTCCTGTCTTTCTCAAGGACGAATCAAACATCCAAGTACATTTAAAAAAATATACTAAATTTTCACTCTAATGATCAAGTGCTTAAACAAGGCACCAAAATTATGGTAACAATTAGTAAGTGGTCAGCACATAAATGCATAAACCTCAACTTAGAAGAGTTAAAAAAAGAGACCATTGAGTCCCCACAACTTGAAATTCACCTCCATCTAACAAATTCACTAATTCACCTTACATAGTCATATCTTCTAATCTAAAAATACATCAGTGGTCACATAAAATCATCTTCGCCTCTGTTATGATCACATAAAATGAACCCCATTAACTAAAACAGTTAAGAACACAAATGAATTTAAGCATGGTTTTTATAATACTCAATAGAATACATCTCTCAACAAAGCTATCAAATGCATTTGAAAGGTAGTTTAAACAACCACTAACATGTTCCAAAGAGTAAAAACATATGTAATCAACACTTAAAATTTATTTCTAAACTGGCAACGATATATGAGCACACATGCAATGCCTAGGTTGAAAAATAGAAAGGAGCCATTCTCTAGATTCTCAAAATCTTTATAAACCCTTCAACACTCTTCTAAAGTGTCAAACTTAATCAGTACTACGTAGTCCCTCCCTATTACTCACTTCAATTAAGCTTGCAAACAGCTCAAAATCTCAATGAAACTTTAAAATCAAGTACCAGCCTAGGGTTTGAATACCCTGAATGTTGACTTAATTATTTGCAAACAGTAACTCGAAAAACAGATCTCGGAATTTTCAGAATCTTCATAAAATAATTAACACCCATCTAAAGTTTCAATTTTTACCTAGTAATCAGCCAAATTACCAATGAAATTTTAAATCCGTAAATTTTAACCTACATATCTGCAAACTTTAATTTAAGAAACAGGCAAAAACCCTAATCAGATTTTCAAAATCTTGTTAAACCCGTAAACACCCATCTAACCTTCATCACAAATGCAAGGTCCCTGCCTCTAGATAACTTAAAATCTCAAAAAAAAAAAAAAAAGCACCTGAGTAGAATTTGAAAGAGGGTTCTGAGTTGAAGTAGTAGGAATACGAGGGCGAGAAGTACCGGGAATGGGACCTTTGATAGGGAAGTACCGGTTCTTCTCGGCATCATAATAAAACCCAGGAAGGTCTGCGACAAATAATTGAGTAATTAAATGTACAAAGCATATTACCAAAAAAAAAAAAAAGTGAAAGGAATCGGAGAGAGAGACCGAGACCTTGAGGCATCGTAGCTTGTTGTTCAGTTGAAAGAGTAAGAAGTTATTGTAAAGCAAAGTGAAGTGCTTGTGTTGTTGGAGTTGATAGAAGAGACGGTGGAAGCATTAAAAATACGGTGGCAGGTGGCCACTCGGCGGCGGCTCTAAACGGTGTCGTTTGAATCTTAAGTCGGACTCTGTTCAACAATTTTATATATAGGAAAAGGCATTTTGGAGCAATTTTCCCCTAAACGTTTTAATAAATCACATGGTGCCCCTATACATTTGAAATACTAATTTATCCCTACGGTACTTCTTCAAACTCGCAACAACGGTGGAGAACAAAAACTAGCAGCAAACTAAAAGCCATGCTGCCTCTTAAACCCTAAAAGCCATGCTAACTCTTAAACCCACAACAAAATATCCAATTTCCCATCTCATCAAACACCTCAATCCATGGGCTTTAGCCATAAAAAATGCTCTCACACCCAATGAAGCCTTGCATTTCTACTCTCAAATGCACCGCCAATCACTTCGCTTTGATAGCTTTTCAATCCTCTTCACTCTCAAATCGTGTACCCATTTGCGAAACCCCACAATTATTCAGCATCTCCACTCGCATATCCTCAAAATGGGCTTCATTTCACACGTATATGTGGCAACCGCTCTCCTTCATGCATACGTTGTCACGTCGTTTGAACACGGTTGTAAACTGTTCGATGAAATGCCTAACAGAAATGTCATCACTTGGAATATAATGATAACCGGGTATTCTAAGTCCGGAAATGTTGAAAAAGCGAGGGGCGTGTTTGATCATATGCCAATAAGAGATGTTTCCTCGTGGTCTGCCATGATTGCTGCGTATATGAATGATGGGGATTATGATCGTGGGTTTGCTCTTTTTCGAGAAATGATGAGGAATGAGGGTCTGAAGCTGGACCAAATGACTGTGGGTTCAGCTCTGTCGGGGTGTGCTCAATTGGGTTCTGTTGGTCTGTTGACGGGGAAATCAGTTCATGGAGTTACAGTTAAAAATGGGTGGGAGTTGAATGTGGATATTGGGACAATTTTGGTTGATATGTATGCAAAATGTGGTTTTTTGAAGTATGCTATTATGGTTTTTGAGTTGATGAAAGAAAGGAATGTGATGGCGTGGACTGCAATAATTTGTGGGTTGGCACAACATGGTTTTAGCAAGGAAGCATTGTGTTTGTTTGAGATGATGCAAGAAAATAATGTGAGACCTAATGAGATGACTTTCACCGGGATTCTTAGTGCCTGTGCACGTACTGGATTGGTAGAGGATGGGCGCAGGCATTTCAACATGATTGAAGAGTATGGACTGGAGCCCAGAATTCAGCATTATGGATGCATGGTTGACTTGTTTGGTAAGGCAGGGTTGTTGGAGGAAGCTTATGAGGTTATTAAAACCATGAAATTCAAGCCCAATGTGTTTATATGGAGCTCTTTCCTGGCAGCTTGTAAGGAGCATAAGCAGTTTGAGGTGGCGGATAGAGTGATTGAACAAGTGTTAAGAATGGTAAAGCCAGAGAATGATGGAGGAATTTATACACTTATTTGTGATTTATATGTGTTGAATGAGAAGTGGGATGATGCAGAGAGCGTGAGAAAATTAATGCTTGATAATAATGTAAGGAAAGCCAGGGGATCCAGTTTCATACCAGTGGGATAGATGATCCCTTTTCTAGCTGTTCTCAGAGTAGACATCAATCACCTTGGGAGATTTATAAAAACTACACACTGCAGTTTGAACTTCTAATATGTTTGAATGGTGCTCTTGTTTGCAAGCAAGAATCTTGATTTCATGAATATCTAATGTGCTCAAGTTCTTTTCTTTGATACTATTCTTTGTCCAAAGAACATAAAAAAGATGATGGAGAAATACATTGATGGAAGATGAAGAAGATTTCATTTACTCTAGAGTTTGTCAGGGTTTGAAGTATCTTATTATTGAAGAAAATATAGAATACACAGGGATTATTTTCTACCAATGTGAAGCTAGTTAGAGGACACATTGCATAGTTGCAATAGCTATATTTTGAATAGAACTGCTATTGCAGGGCTGACAACTAACTCAGCTGCATAAAGTTCAGACTGTTAAACTGTCTTATCTTTCAAACAAAATTGTTTAAATTTGAAAACTTGTCATTGAATGTAATCATATAAATTTTTGTTCCATTATTTAAAGTCATCTCTTGTTCATTTCAGTTCCCTTGATCTTGGGAAGAAAACAATATTTTTTTTGTTCTCTTGGTGTCAATCCTTTACTTTAAATTGAAAATCTTACTGTGCTATTCACTTCACCATAGATGTTTGTGTGAATCAAAAGGACTATATCTAATTTGAAGTAATTCATATCTAATTTGAAGTAATTCTGTTGCAAATATTTCAGTTTTAAATTCCTACTAAACTTATGATATAAAAGTGATTTATCTTCTGCATTTATAGAACTGTCCTAACTCTTTTTGGGAGAAGTATTAGTAGATGTTACTAAAAAAATTGGAAAAAAAGGTTGTTGAAAATAGTATAGTACTCCCAATTTCTTAAATCCTAAGAGTATTGAACAAACATGGGCTTATCCAGGCCCAGCCCAAATTGGATGGATATTTCTCTTAGAATATGGAGTGCCACTACTCTGATATGGCAGAGGTCTATCCTGTTTTTTACAATTCAAATTCTGGTTGGTCGAGATGACTTCATTAGCATTTTCAGTTGGGAATTGCTCTTCCACAAAACTAAGCACACCCACTGCAAGACTACTCATTACAAGTCTTGATAAATCAGATGTATCAACTATCAAATTCCCAAGCCAAAACTGTTCTTCTCAGAGGCTGCAGCTAAATGAGAACGAAACTTTGTTAAAGAGAAGAGAAGCCATTGGATTTGGCTTATGTTTTGGTCTCATTGATGTTTTTTGGAAACCACAACCCATTTCAGCAGCTGAAGGAACTCCACCATGTGAGTTAATTGTTGCCCCTTCAGGCCTTGCCTTCTGTGATAAAGTCGTGGGGTATGGCCCTGAGCCTGTCAAAGGGCAACTCATTAAGGTAAATATTCGGGAGACTTTATTTTCATTCTTTTTAAGGAAAAGGAATAGCAGGAAAGTGAAATGGTTGTATCTTGAACCGTGTATGCATTATGTTAATACTGTTTATAATTTCATTTGCATTGTTTGTCTTGGCATCCTGTCAGTCTTATGAGTGTTTAGTAGACTTGAGAGTGAGGAAAAGGAATCTCATTTTGGTCATTTGGTAACTCTAAGAGCTTAATTTCAGGTCATTATGTACTAGAATATGCTTTTTATACACAAAAAATTTTATTTTTTTTAACTTTTTTAGGGTTTTTTGATTGAAGAAATGAATATGAACAGGCTCATTATGTTGGGAGACTAGAGAATGGGACGGTCTTTGATAGCAGTTACAATCGGGGAAAGCCTCTAACCTTTCGCATTGGTGCTGGTGAGGTGTGTTCATGTTTGATACTCAGTAAATTCTCCTGATTTGATAACACCTGATTTAAATGATCATGATTTGTGCTCTCTATGGTGATTATGAGGAGACTAAAACTTACAAGTTAAACTTAATTCAACATCCTCAGTTAGTTATGAAGGCTGATGATCCGTTTTGCTTTTTCAAGAGGAGCTCAACCTGAAATTCATTTAGCTAGACCAGGCAGGCTTGATGAAAATCACCTTTTTGCATAGAAACCTTTTTCTTTATAATCAATATTTCTTTCTGGCCTTTAATCCTGTAAGAAAGTCATGCTTCTGATAATCAGTTTAGGCAACAAATTAACTCAGCAAACATAAAAGGATATCCTTTGTCCAACAAATTAACTCTGTAAAGGTTTCTGCTCATCATGACCGATAGGGTCAGTTTCACTGAATTATACTGGGTTCATATTTGCTATATATTGACAACTTAGCTGAAGAGTTGTCACTGTTGAATTTGAATAGGTCATTAAAGGGTGGGATCAAGGCATTCTAGGTGGTGATGGAATTCCTCCCATGCTTGCTGGTATGAATTCAAAACAATTCACTTTTTCTTTGTATCACAATTGGATCATAAACTTTCCTAATTTAATTTGTTCTACCTATTTTAGGAGGAAAACGCTTGTTAAAGATTCCTCCAGAACTTGCATATGGCATGAGAGGAGCCGGCTGTAGAGGAGGTAAGCGTTTGTTTCAATTTGTGACAGTATGTATGCTAAGCCCTTTGGATGTGTCTCATTTGGTAATACCTTCCTACAGGTTCATGCATTATCCCTCCAGATTCAGTTCTTCTGTTCGATGTAGAGTTCATTGGCAACGCATCATGAGAATCTAGAAACATCTGGAGTGCCTAAAAGACTCGATTTTTCCCATCCAAAAAGCAGTGATGAGATTTTATTTTTTTGTACTTAATAACATACCAGATGTTTTAATTATGTGAGAGATGAGTTGACAATGTATTTAAGGACTCAAAAGAGCAAGGTGAGTGCAAGAATTAAGTATCCTCTAGTTTAATGTTTCTGAAAATTGTACAAAGAAGCTATGATCAAGCTTAACAGGTGTACTGATATAATTTAAAATGCAGCAGCCTTATGTCATGATATGAAGCTTAATATGAGGTTCATATTTTATGGAATTTCCTTGATATTTATCATCGTATTTTTCATGAGATTTTGTCAATTTTTATGCTAGAATATGGGTTTATTTATAAATGTCTTCTATAGTTCGTGATTTGTTTGGGAAATGTTTAGAAATTCTAAGATACTGTTATCAATGATTATTGTGTGTTTTATGATTATTGTTCTAAGATTCTCTTTATATAAAAGACTTTATAAATTTGGTTTATGGATTTTGTGATATTATTATGATTATATAGATGGTTTGAGCTTAACCTATAAAAAGTCATTTTAAGAATATTAATAGATTTCTCTTCAAGAGAAGAATCTTAATATATGAACATATTATTCTTTTTATAGCTATTCAATATGTAAATACATTTATTGTAATGAGAGAGGTAAGCCTAATCCTATTTTGGGTGAACAAAGATAATATATATTGGTTTAAGTGTAACCGTGTGCTTTATTGATTTCATACACTCTCTAGTTTGTTCACATATGTCCTTGCAAATTTACTATGAAGATCTGAAAGAGAATATGGCTCCATGACTACATTATAACTCCAGAATTTTACAGCCATCTCCCTCCAGGGCATTTGGTAGGCAAAGGAGCTCCACATAGCGAGGGATTGCCCTCAAAAATGGATGGGTCATTGAATTGCGGCAGTGAAGGGATTCTTCCGACCAAGTTGTTATAAGATAAGTTCAACTGGGTTAGAGAGCTCAAGGTTGAAAAACTTTCCGGAATTGACCCTGAAAGATGGTTGTGTGATAGGTTCAACATTCTCAAAGCAGAAAGGCTTGCAATCTCTTCCGGAATTCTTCCTGTAATATTATTCCAGGAAAGGTCGATGGAGTTAACACTTGCAATAATGCTGCTGTACTCTGGATCTCTTCCATTTATCACAACATATATGAGCCATTCAAATACTTCTGTGTTGTTTCTGTAGACCAAGCCAGACAGGTTTCCAACACACTTGGGAATGTCCCCCGAAAACATGTTGTGAGAAAGGTCCAGGATGTGAAGATTGTTAAGATTGCATAGACTTTGAGGGATGTTCCCACTGAATAAATTTGATCGAAGGTGAAGCATAAAGAAAGAGGAGAAGTTTTCTATCCACAAGGGTAGATTTCCTGAAAATCTGTTTCCTCCAAGATCAATGCTTGTCAATCCTGTGCAGTTTTCCAAGGAAGAAGGGATTTCCCCATTAAGATAATTATTGTTCAACATCAGCACACTAAGGGAAGCTAAAGAGCCGAAGGAACTTGGAATACTGCCTGTTAATTTGTTGTTTGCTGCATCAATTCCCCATAACATCAGAGAATTGTGCCAGCAGTTTGGGAGTTTACCGTTCAGGTTATTGTTCCGAAGGGAAAGAACTTGCAGTTCCTCTAGTTCACACATTGACACTGGGATTTCTCCGTCAAGACAATTCCAGGAAAGATACAGTTTTTGCAGCCTTGGCATTAGGCTGCCTATGTTTTCGGGTAGAGATCCTGAAAATGAGTTTTCTTGAAGAGAGATATCAGTTGCATTTGTGGACCAAACTGGGAACGGGCCCTCAAAATGATTAGAACCCAAATCAAGTGCCCTTAAATTCGGAAATTCCAAATGCTGTGGCAGCTTCCCCTGGATCTGATTATTTGATAAAATCAAATAGGTGATTCGAGAAGATAGTTTTGAAAACCAGTCCCCTGGTATAGTGTCTGAGATTCCCGCATTTTGAATGCTAAAAGAGGTAAGTTCCCTTTGAACTTGAAGCCATACAGGAAAAAAAGGACCCACCAGGCAATTTTCAAAGTGAATGAAGTTGAGCCTGAAAGGAGGAACCCACTTGTAGGAAACATTGAAAACCAAGGACCTGGTTGGTTCTGTTGTGATTCTGATATATTCTAATCTTCCAAGCTTCATCAAGTGTGCTTCGTTTACGATTCCTGTCCAAGAATTCTCCATCAGGTCGACATGAAAGAGATCGGAGAGTTGGCCGAAACTTTCAGGAATTGTTCCATTCATCCTGTTGTAAGAGAGGTCCAATGTTTTCAATGATGACAAAATTCCTATGGATGATGGAATTGAACCCCAGAAAGAATTGCCAGAAAGGACTAGAAATTTCAGATTCTTAAGATTTCCTAATGATTCGGGTAATTCTCCTTCTAGTGAATTAGAACTTAGATCGAGAAATATTAAGTCATTAGGCCTGTTCGAGAAACCATCCAAAAAGTCCTGAATCTCGCCATTTAAATTGTTTGCTGACAGATCTAAAATCTTCAGCCTGGAAAGATTTCCAAACAGACTAGGAATTTCACCCCCAAGGTCCAAATTATTTGACAAATCCAGGACTTCAAGAAGTTTGAGGTTTGCAAACTCACCAGGAATGGGGCCACTAAAGAAATTCCATCGGAGATAGAGCTTGGAAAGGCTTGTCAGATTGAATAACCATTCAGGGATTTCAGAATTAAAAGAATTTTCTGACAAATCAAGAATTGAAAGTGAAGTGAAATTGATGAATGGCAATGAAAGTGGAGCTTGAAGTTCACACCAATGCAAACGTAGCTCCACCAGGGCAGAAAGTTTATTCAGTGCTTGCAGCCAATCAGTTCCAGCACTATCTAATTTCACAAATCCTAAGTTGAGGTACTTCAAAGAAGTGAGACCTGTAAGCCAGTTTAGATTCTTGGCGTGCGAATCCGGTGGACGAGTACTGCCATATGAATCTGCATAGAGATCAAGGTACTTCAAGCTTGACAAATTTCCAAGCTGAGGAGGAATGTTTCCACCAAATGATGCAAATGACAGATTGAGATAGACCAAGTCCTTAAACTGACCAAAGAAATCAGGAATTTGGGTTCCTTCAAAGTCATTCATGCTGAGGTCTAGGTACTTTAAACGTTCCAATTGCAACAACGAAGGATTGATTTTTCCACCTAAACAAGACCTCTTATAAGCTGTTGGATCACCTACTCCACCATTGATTAACTGATACGGATTCCTGAGGTTGAGCTTCACGATGCGACGTGTTCGGTTGCTGCATTCGATACCATTCCATTTGCAGCATTCTGCACCTGTCCAAGAGGAAAGCCTACCAGAAGGGTCAGTGAGAGTTGTTTTGAAGGAGAGAAGCCCTTCTCTCTCTGAGTCTAGGCATAAGATACTGATATTTGCGTCACACAGACACAGCTTAATGAAATCAAGAAAGGAAAGTGCAGAGAAAAACAAGAAACAAACTGGCAAAATGGGAAGATGAATTGAGCTGAAACCAGCATTAGCACCCATTTATGTCTTCTGAATTCTGAAAGGTCTTGTTCACAACACAACTAAGGATATTGCAACCAAATAAACTCGCAAAAATTTGGACTAACTGTCCAATGACGAAATTCACAACAATACATAGGATTTAGAAGAATCATGATGCTTATGTCAGAGAACTTTTGTATATATAAAGCAATCTCAAAAGAATGTGATAGGATAAGGAAATAGATAAAATCATAATTAAATATTGGAATTTAATAAGGTTGAATTAGGATAAGATTTTAGAATATAAAAGCATAAAAGGAGCAGCATAAAGAGAAATAAGGGAGGAAAGAAAATAGTCTTTTAGGCAACTTACGGTGTGGCAGCATCTTAAGGTTGATTGGGAGGCTTCTGACGTCTCCAATGGTTAAAAATGAAAGGTCTTGCTCCTTGAATTGCATATTTATTCATTGTAAATCTCTTTTATTAATAAAAAGTCCTTCTATTCTCGTTATCGTTTGTGTTTTTGCTATTATTTGATAAAATAATTGGTTCAAATCCCATCAAAATGTTAAGGATTATAATTCATTTCCTCTTTTAGTTTCTTTGTGAAGTTCAAGTTTGTATTTATTTAAGAAAACTTGTTACGATAGAAATAAAATTATAAAAGAAATAACAATTGTACAAGTATAAGATCTTAAGAATCATATAGCTTAACTATATGAAGGCATCACAAAGTTTGTCAACTTACAGAGGAGCTTTGGGAAACTCCTTTGAATATTAAAGTTTTTCGACATATAATGTGTTATACACGTATAATTTCTTGATTATAATATATTATATCAAACTAGATTATCATGTTATCACTCTTTCGTTTGTAAATGTAAATAGATTACATCAAACCACTTTAAATATAGTGTTTTTTTGTGTGATTGATGATTTATTTCAAGTATTGGTAATCTTAAAATTTATTATGTTTCCTCAAATTCCTAACAAAGAATGTCCCAACTCTTAATTTGTTTGACTTCTAAAAGAGCAGATAAAGACTGGTGGGAAAGAGATTGTGTGCTTGGTCCATTAATGTGGTGGAAATGCCCACTTAGAAAAGTGGTGCAAAGAATTTAAGTCATGGAATAATAATTTTGACAACATATTGAAATGCACTAGCTAAAGGGATAAGATAATATGCAAAATATAATCATTTAAAAAGTTGTATAATCTTAAAAAAAGACAAGAGTAAGATTACAACATTAATCAATACAAAATACACTAATTTTTATAATTAAGCTTTCTTCTATTCATTAATAAATTTGAAAAGGTAACAAATAATAAGGAACACAAATACTCTTAAGCAAGAACGCATAATTCATCTGTAAAATTCAGTATAGGAAAAATTTCAGATAGAAGATACAAAAAATTTTATTATGAATGAAGAAAACTACAAGATAGAGAAGAAATCATTTGTTTTATCTAATTTTGCGGCACGCTCGCTATATTTTTCACCGCATATATTTTAAAACAACTTTTACGTACAAATCTTAATTGCCCAATGCTTGATATAACATGTTGCACTTGTTCTACTTATAAGTTGCATCAGTTTTACTCTATGTTGTTATTATTATTTTTTTTAATCTAGTGTTCGTAGTATTTATTCAAGTATAATGAGAAGTTTATTTGTTCCCATACCATAAATCTTTTTGAAAATCCTTATGTGGTGGAATTCTTGCTTCGTTTTTTTTTTAAGAGCCCATTTCGGGCTCTCTCTGGGACCAACGGATAAACAAGGCCTTTACTATGGAAAATCATTAGGCCCACGTGTCTCTATATATATATACACACACCCCAAATACTCAATCACTACCTGATTTAAATTTGATTTGAATAAAAAATAATTTTATTAAAATTTATTAAACAAAATTAAAAATAATTCAAATTCAGTTTAAATAAAAAATTATTACACACTCATGCTTGATTTTATGGTATAAATTTGTGACTCGAGTTTATGAGTTTTTGACAAAACGTTATTATTTTGATAATTGATTGACATAATACAAATTGAGTTGTAAGCTAATGTTGAACTAAATCAAATCATCCCCTAGCTCATAAGTTATACTTTTTCTAACTCAAGTTCATTCTATTTAAAAAATAGTCGATCTTCTCGGTTTGAATTCAAACAAAATTAATTTAAACTGAGTTAAACCAAATCAAACTAGCTTTTAAGATTGAACTAGCTTGATTCGGGGATCAGTCTGAGTGGAAGGTTTACTAAAACCTGCACATTCTTTTTAACATTCCCTAATGATGATTCCTGTAAATTGTTTTCCCTCCGTCAGGTCTAAACTCTTCAGCCTGGAAAATGAATTTTCGAAGACTCCAGGAATTTGACCTGCCAGGCCCAAATTATTGGTCGAGCCTATTCATATGTGACCAGTAAAGAAACTCAGCGAGAATATGTTAATAATTATGTTTAACTTTACCTTTGATGTACTTTAAATTTTATTTTATTACTTAAAATTATAACTAGAAAATCAGGGTATTAATTAAAATAATATTTTTTTTACTTTTTATAGATATTTAGTAAATTTTTTTTACTATATTAATATAATCACTTTTTAGTTTAATTTATCAAGAAAACATGATTTAACGAAATAAATCATGAAATATATGATATTTCAAATTAAAGGGATTTTGAATCTTCTTACAAAATAAGCTATAAAGGTTTTAATCTATATTTACTTAAATTAAAATGATTTTAATGTAAGATTTTTAAGATTTTGTTTTGAATTTTACAAAACAGCAATTGAATTTGTTGAGAGTAGCCAACCAAAGTACTGGGCTTTTAATGTTAAAACTAAGGGTGGTTTGGTTTCGGTTTTTAAAGATTATCTTGATAATATATCTTTTATTTCTTTATTTAATTTATCAGTAATAAAATATTATAGTAATCTTTTATTATCAATACTGATATGACAGGTAATAAATGTGAGAATCTGATTATCACTTTCACCTTAGGTATTTAAAGATTACTAAGATAATCTTGATTTTATTATAATTATATTATTATTTATTAATTTTTTGAGACAAAAATAAATTTATTTTTAATTAATATGACAAATAGTATAAAAAATATTTAAAAATAATTATATTCAAGGTCATTTAAGTAAAATAATTTACTAATAATCTTTTATTATATTTAACTAAATACAATAATTATTTATACCTATCAAATATTATTAAATATAGTAATCATTTATACTCAGTAATCTTCTAAATAATCTATCTTCAAGGTAATCTTTCTATTTTAGTAATAAAATATTATTCAAATCAAACACCCTTAAAAATACGCGTAATATTATTTCAGATTTTTTATTATAACTGTATAATAAAAAATTATAGTTTAGTATTTTTTAATTTTTTAATTTTCTCTTTTCTCGATCTTATAAATTTATTAAAAAAATTCAACCGACTGCATGAACCAGCATTTATGAATCACATAAATTATTCCAAGGCTAATGCATAAGCGTGTGTGACCTTCAATGTACAAATGGGGTAGTGTTATTTGGGGTAGTAAAATTATTTTAATATCTCTACGATCTTTCTCCAATAAGATAACTTAGATTAATATTAGAGGTATGACGAAATCCAAGGTGTATTTGATTTTAATTGTCTCAATTGAATCCACGACTTTGCCCAATTGAGATTATTTTTTAACGAAAGTCGTAGTTTGACTTAACATTGATTTTTTATTTATTTGATTATATAATTTATTTTGTTAATGATATTATCTATTTTTTTGATAATACTATTTATTCAATTACGGTTTTGATTCGAACTTTATTTGAGACGCTAAAATATAATCTTTTATTGTATGAACTCTTTATAGAAAGATAAGAAAGATTGGAATTTTTATAACCACAAAAATGAAAAATAAAGAAAAATCATAATTTATACAAAATTGGAGATTTCTTAGGGAAGTAAAATCATTGGGGAAAAGTCCAAAGCAAGGATACTGAATACTTTTAGGGGGCGTTTGATTTGAGTTTTTTAATATTATTTTAGTAATTTATCTTTTATTCTCTTATTTGGTTTGTCAATAATAAAATATTACAGTAATATTCTATTATCAATACTAACATGACAGGTAATATGGGTGGTACTCTGATAACCACCTTCACCTTAGGTATTTAAAGATTCCAAGGTAATCTTAATTTTATTATTATTTACTAATTTTTTTAGACAAAAATAAATTTATTTTCAATTAATATGACAAATAATATAAAAAATATTTAAAAATAATTATATTCAAAGGTATTTAACTAAAATAATTTACTAATGATTTTTTATTACCTTTAATCAAACACAATAATTATTTATACCTATCAAATTTTATCAAACATAGTAATCATTTATACCCAATAATCTTCTAAGAAATTTATTTTCAAAATAATTTTTCTATTTTGATAATAAATATTACTCAAACCAAACGCTCCCTTAGATAAATTTAATATTAACAAAATATGAAAAATAATATTAGATATATATAAACATTTCACGTTACTTGAAAGCGATAATAAAAAATTAGTTAATCAGTTTATAAACTCCTCAATTATCCATATTTGTTTTATGTTTCAAATTGATATATGTATCCGATACAAATTACAGTTAAAGCTTTGTAATTTTCTAAGTCAATTCTTGTTTTTCGCATAGCCACAAGAAATTAAAGTCAACTATAATGTAAACATTATAATTACCAATTAAATGTATATTTAATTTAGGGGGATCACCAATCCAAACCAGTCATATATTTGTACAAAATGTAACTAATTATTTATTTAAAAAAAAAACCCCACTTATGTATTTGAAAATAATATTAATTTGATGCCACACATGAACCATGATGTATGAAATAATTATTAATTTATAAATTAAAAAAAAAAGTTTGGTGGTGATGGTGACACTTTTATATTTAATTTATAAATAATATAAGCATGTGTATTCTTGACTTTTATTATACTCTTGACTAAAGGTTATTAATTATTTTATTAATTGACTAATTTTATATTAACATTGCTTGCTTCAATGGACACTCAACATGCCTTTCTGGTTAAGTAATGTTATTCCTAACCTTTGGTAAGGGGTTAATGGTAATTTCGCTCTCAAATGTAGAAACGAATATATATGAATTTATTATAATACCCTTTATGATAATATATAGTTTAAATCTACCAAAATACGTATTAAAAGATAAATAATAAAATTATATATATATATTTTTTATATATAAATAATATTATCATATGATTAAATAATTTTAAATTAAAAATAAAATAACACACATAATAATATATAATTTATATATCTAAATTATATATAAAAAAATATGCAAATATAATAATACTAAAAAATAAATAAAATAACATAAAAGGTGATAAAATAAAAGATATTAAATTTATTTTTCAAAAAAGTTATTAGATACTTCTTAGTGCTTTTTTAATAATTAAAATAAAATTAAAAGAATGAAAAATTATATATATAATATTATATTATATTAAACATAAGGTTTTAAATTTGCCGTGAGTCATGGGTAATGACTAATGACCCTTGACTTTTAAAAATTTTCACTACAATTTAGCAACAAAATTTAACATGAACCCTTATATTTTATTATTAATTCACTTTGACCTTCAAAATTTTACAAGTAACCCGTCACTAACATTTTTTATGTTGATAAAATTATATACATAATTTTATGTATAAATAATAATATATTATTTTATGATTGAGTATTAGTTTATCTTTAATTTTAACTATATAATCACATAATGATATATTATTATTTATGCACATCGTATCACTCTTTTTATACAACAAACTAATTTAGTTTGTGGGTGTATTTGTAACGGTCAAAAACTTGTGTCATGAAACTGCTCTTAAACCTTAAGGTGGATGTTGATATAACTCCTCTATAGTAGTGACATCTCATCTCAATTTGTCTTTTTTTTTCAAATTACTATTATATTTTGTGATCTAATTTTATGTGAAAAAGAAATATAATTTTCAAGATTTTATTGTTAACCTTAGCAGTGACCGAATGCTTTGCATTCATTTATGTATTTTCTTATATTGAATCATGTTAATTATTATATTTTTGTGTATGATATATTATCGTCTTCATGTAGGATATTTTACTTATATTACATTATTAATAGGTCAAAAAACTTACTCTCGCCCAAGGTTTAGTGTGTTCCCAAAGTTTTATTTTTGAGATTTAAAAAACTCAAATACTCATCTATCATCTAACTTTTGTTAAATTTTTTAGTTAGTTACAAAAGTAAAATCATTATTTTATTTTTAATATTAAAATAAATAAAATTATATTTTTGTGATCCGACCATTTTGACCCTATTTTTGATAGTTTCCATGTCGGAAAACCACCGACTGACAACCTTCCCGAAATGGTCATCGGATTTGAAAAAATCAAACCCTATGAAAAAAAATATAAGTTTTCAAACTTTTAGGATGGGGTGAAAATATTTTTTTTTAAAACTAAGGGTATAAAAAATATAATTTTATTTATTTTAATATTAAAGATAAAATAACGATTTTACCGTTGAAACTAACTAAAAAATTTAATGAAAATTAGATGATGAATAAGTATTTAAGTTTTTGAAACCACGTGGATAGAATTTTAAGAATGTACTAAAACTTGGGTAAGAGCAAGACTTTTGGCTTTATTAATATTATAAATATTTTCAACAAGTAACAATATTTGATTTAAATAGTTTCGAGTAGGATTAAACAACAAAATACCAATAAAATTCAATTAAAAGTTATTAGTGATAATTTTAAATAATAAAATCCCTAAAATCGGATATTTTCGCTATTTAATCAAATTTAAAATAGAAAATAGATAAATAGATAATGTTCGTATTGATTATGTAAAAGCAATAATTAAATTATATATAGTAATACAAACTACTAAGTTATATAGTAATGTTGATATGTTATTATATAATTAAATAATCTTAAATTATAAATAAAATAATATTCAATCACATAACAACATATTATTTTAGTACTAAAGGTGTAATTGAGTCAAGCTAAGCTTATCTTGAACTTGAGTTGATCATTTTTTGACAAGCTTGAACTTAAGATAAATTTGGCTGACTCGAGTTTAGCTTAAAAATTAATTTTTAACTCTTGATTTTCAAAATGTTACATATAAATCATATTATTTATATATTTAATAATTATCTTTATATTTAAAATTTAAAAAAATTAGAGATATAAATATAAGCATTAAAGTTTTTAAAAGTTTATTAATATTTTACTCAAACTATGACCTCACGAGCTCACCAAGATAGCCCTCATTCAGCTTTAGCTTGACTAGACTTACATTCGTAATATATATACATACGAAGTAATACTTATTATTTATGCAAGTATGCAAATAATTTTCCATGGAGAAGAGCTATCAAAATAATTGAAGTGGTTGGCCATAATCAAATGCATACTTATTGCTAATTAAGAGACTAGCAATCTTGAAATCTCATTCTGATCCCACAAATATAATTTTTTATATTAATTATTAATTTTTTAGTACAGCCCATTTTATTGAGATTCCTTTACTGAATTTCTAATCCATCATTATTCTATAATTAAATTAATTTATGAAACAAAAAAAAGCTAAATCATGTGATAAGAAAATTATAAATCATTGATGGAAGAAAACTTAAGGTAATGAAATTGTTCTATATTTTTCAATGGCACGTATCGTATGTTATATATATGACAAAAAATGATAAAAATAAAAATACGAAAATGTTATAAATAAATTATTTTCTAATCGGAGGGCAATGACTACGGTAACTAAATTAACAAATGAACGTAATTGTCTGAATTCTTAATAGTTTCATTCAAACCGTTGATGAAAGATGTGGATAGATAATAGGAAAAAATTTCATTATGAATGAAAAATGTCATAAAATAAAAAAGAAATTATTTTGTTCTCACAATTTTGTGGTACAAACTCTAACTACTACATTACATACTCTTTAACACAATATTTATATACAAACTTTAGCTGACAAATATTAACATCTGAACTCGTTGGTCGTTTTTTTACAACAAGTCATACTCGCATTACAGTAAGCCACTCCAATCCATATATTGTACCCATTATATTCGATTATACTAACAAACGGATAGGATCCTAACTACTAAACTACTTAAGTGCATACAAAATTTTTATACATACCTAACAACATAATCCATCCGTTACCAGCACAAATTTCTTCGAAAATTTATCTTTTGAATCTACACTTCTTGAATTTGAGTAAACCCTTAGAAATTGAGTCACTAACATATAACAATATTAAAGAAGATAAAATATATGAGATCATTCTAACAATAAATATTATTACAATTTCATAGATATAGTGACATGAAAGTGATATATATAGACCTAATAATAATATTTATGAGTAATATTACTTGTACATATGTTTAGTACACAATTTACATATATAAATGATTTATTGATGCTACTTTATATTTAATTATATAATGACACATCATCTATGTATTCAGATTATATATAAAAAATATGTATATATTATTTTATTATATACTATTTTCAATGTTTAAACTAGAATATTGTTTTTTTTTTTAGATTTTTGTGTGAAAATAAAATTAAAAAAATTAAAAAAAAAAGAAAAATCTTTGGTGAGATGCCATTTTCGTGGTTCAAATGAAAGTATTTTTAATACATTGTTATTAAAGATTATATTATATTCTTGATATTTCTAAATAGGGTTGGATTCGAACCGAACTGAGCTCAGCTCTGTTTATATATGGGCGGCTCAAGTTCGGCTCAAGTTTGGCTAAGGCTGGCTCGTTTCGAGCTCGAGTTTGGCTCGGCTCAGTTGAGCTTATTTTTCGTTATCAAAACGACATCATTTTTAATATATATTGGTCAAAACGACGTCGTTTTGTATAAAAAAAATTAAAAAAAAAATTTACCGAGCCAACTCGAGCTCGATCGAGCTTGGTCAAGCCCGACTCGTTTCAGGCTTGATCGAATCGAGCTCGAGCTGGCTTGGCTCGAGTCCAGCCCTAGTTCTAAAAATCAAAATGAAATTAATTATGAAAAAGTTATTTCTCCTCATTCTCTTTCAATTGGAGGATAAAACATGATTTTGTACTTTAAAAGGGTTTATTTTATTTATCTTTTCTAATGTAGTTACTTAATAACTTAATATAAATTTAGATTGAGTTAATTCAAGTTTGGTCAGGTGTTCAACTCAAGAGAGTCAAACTTGAGTTGTGGTAACCCTAGTTGAAGTTCAAGTCCAACCAATTTAACTTAAGCAAGAATCAAATTCATTTTCTCTAATAATTTTGTTTTTTCTTCTTTAGTGCTTTTTAACGAGTAATATTATGTACATCCATTTTGATACATAATTTATATATACAAATAATATATTATTATATAAATACAAATTATTTTATATTAGAATATAAATTTATAAGCATAATTTTATATATATATATATAAAATTCAAAATTTTCATATTTTTAAAAAAGATTGAACATCTATTTCACGAATTTGAAGTAAATAATATATAAAACTTTAAAATGTAAATATATATGATACTATAATAATTGTAGAATAATATTATATATTTAAATTAAATTACAAAAAATGTTTTACTTTTTATTGTTTATTATGTGGATATTGTTTAATTAATTCTAAACTACTAATTTATATATTCGAATTTAAGAAAATTATGTATATATATTGTTAGAAAAAATAAATAAAGCAAAAAAAAATCAAAATTAACCATAAAAAAAAGAAAAGTTTATGTGTTTTCGCTGATAAAACTTATTTGATATAATTTAAATCGAGTTATGAATCAAATTTGAATCAAATCTAGCTATTTCTTGGTTTGTGAGTTAGACTAAATTGAACTAGCAACTCACGCTATTTTGGGTCGACTCTTTTGATTTAAACTTGATTTAAATTTAAATTAAATGGATTCAAATTAAATTAAACTAATTTCGAGGATTAGTTAAATTAGTTTAGGTCTAGCTCTTAGGAGGAAGAATTTTTGTCAGGATATTAATGTAATTTTCGGGTTAATAAGGTTACCAAGAGATTTTATTCAGTTTACTACTACAAAGAAACGACGACGCTGTGAAGATAAACGCATTACCGAATCACGTAAATCTGTGTCCTGTTGGATTGCCATTTTTGCCTTGATTTTTCTTCGATCTGTTGCTGATATCACAATTTTAAATTCCAGTAGCTCCAACAAATATAAAATTTTTTAAAAATTTCTGCATTTTCTTCCTCGGACCAACTCACATATGCCAAAATTTTCCAAAATCACAAGTGTCGTAATCAGTCATGGGTTCCAAGTTACTTCCCGAAGCAATAAGTAGTTGAGGAGTATTAGCTAGTAGTTGCCATGTACCCAGCAGGAAACGTCAGCTCTGCTGACTTTGTCTTCCACCTTACTTTTCCTCTCTTCTTCACGTCAGCTTCTGATTTTGACTCTTCACTTTTCTATCCAAACTTCCTTTAACTTCAATCTTCCACAAATCTCCTTCCTTTAACTTCCTTGCTATGTCTTCCCGTTAACTAAATTAACAGAACCCGGAAACAAAAACACAAACAAATACTAACCCAGTTCTCCTTTTTGCTTCTTCAGCTATGTTGTTGAAGCAATTCGCAGTGTTGGTTTTGATTTTGAGTGTTGGTTTGAGCTCTGTGTGTGCGAGGTTTGTGGTTGAGAAGAGTAGTTTGAGCGTGTTGTCTCCTTTGAGCCTGCGTGGAAAATACGACAGTGCACTTGGGAACTTTGGGGTTCCCGACTACGGAGGTTTTCTGGTGGGTTCTGTTGTGTATCCTGAGAAAGGAGCTTCTGGTTGTGAAGCTTTTGAAGGTGATAAGCCTTTCAAATCTAAGTTTCCCACGCCAACTATCCTGCTTCTTGATCGAGGAGGTGAGTTTTTCTGGGAATTTTTTCATGGGTCGACTTTGGAGTTTCTCTTGATTTATTAGTTTTAGAACCAAGATTTTCGTTTTGTAGTTTTATGTTTATGCTTCTGTTTCTGTTTTCATCTGCTTTATGAAGCATGGTTTGCTTTCGAGATTGGATTTCATACGGATTTAATAAGAGTTCTGTTTTTTGAGTCATATTTGAAATTAGGTGCTCGTTTTTCCCCAGTTTCTACTTTTGCGATTGCTTTATAGCATTTTGTAGGCCACAAAATTTTAACATTTCTCATAGCAGAAAAACTTTTAGTCTTCAATTGAGTGAGACTAAAATCGAATTATGTTTTGATTGAGTGATTTGAGATAGAGCAAATGAGGCATGAAGGTTTTTATTGTTTAATCTTGTGTTGATTGGTTTTCTTTTAGAGTGCTACTTTGCCTTGAAGGTATGGAACGGTCAACAGGCCGGAGCAGCGGCAGTTTTAGTTGCGGATAACATAGACGAACCGCTGATCACTATGGATTCTCCTGAGGAGAGCACTGATAAAGATGGGTATGTAGAGAAGATTGAAATCCCGTCAGCGCTGATAGAGCACTCCTTTGCCAAGAGCTTGAAGCAGGCCTTGAAGAATGGAGGAGAAGATGTTGTGATAAAAATGGACTGGAGAGAGTCAGTGCCCCATCCTGACCAGAGAGTTGAGTATGAATTGTGGACAAACAGCAATGATGAGTGTGGAACTCGCTGTGATGAGCAGATGAACTTTATCAAAAATTTCAAGGGCCATGCTCAAATTCTGGAGAAGGGAGGCTATACTTTGTTTACACCACACTACATAACCTGGTATTGCCCTATGGCCTTTACTCACAGCAGTCAATGCAAGTCTCAGTGCATAAACCATGGGAGATATTGTGCGCCTGATCCAGAACAGGATTTCAGTGAAGGGTATGATGGAAAGGATGTGGTTTTTGAGAATTTGAGGCAGCTTTGCGTGCATAGAGTTGCCAATGAGAGCAATCAGTCCTGGGTTTGGTGGGATTATGTGACTGATTTTCATATCAGATGCTCCATGAAGGAGAAAAAGTATAGCAAAGAATGCGCCGAGACTGTAATTAAATCACTTGGTAGGTCACTCGTGCTAAATTAGTACTGTTAAATTGAGATCTCACTGTGTTGTATCTAATGATTTCAATCTTATATATAAACACAGGTCTGCCCATTGACAAGATTAAGAAATGTATTGGGGATCCTGAAGCTGATGTAGAAAATGAATTGCTGAAAACTGAACAAGAACTCCAGGTAATTCAACTTCTCCGAAAAACAATATGTTATTGTGGTTCAATTTAGAGAACTCCTGGCAGCATCAACTAACTCATTGCCTTTCTGATTCATTTCTGAAATTTAGGTTGGCCGAGGATCTCGTGGTGATGTTACTATCTTGCCAACACTAGTTATCAATAATGTTCAATATCGAGGTTGGTAATTTAATGATCATCATTGTATCTGATCATTTGCTATCCTTCTACTGTCAGTTAAACCTGGATGATAAAACTCTTATTTTGAATATTTTAAAGGAAAATTGGAGAGAACTGCTGTGCTGAGGGCTATATGCTCTGGATTCCAGGAGACAAAAGATCCTCCAATTTGTCTAACTGCGGGTTGTTATACTTATTTGACACCTTATATTATGCAGTACCCAGAAACATGTTGCTTTTCATTTTCCCTTTCTGAATTTCCTTATTCTATTTTGGCAGATCTTGAGACTAATGAGTGCCTCGAAAGGAATGGTGGCTGCTGGCAGGACACGAAAGCGAACATCACTGCTTGCAAGGTATACATGATAGATTTTACAAAATTCATTTTTTGATTTATTCATATGTTGAATTTTAAGGGGAATCTGGAACTTGTTTAGGACACATTTAGAGGAAGAGTCTGTGAGTGCCCCACTGTGAAGGGCGTTCAGTTCAGAGGAGATGGATATTTATACTGTGAAGGTACATTTGTTACTATGAGATGACAATTCTGATATTCCTTTTCCTGTGTCCGCTACATACATTTGCTCCTTGATTTACAGCCTATGGACCTGGAAGATGTGAAATAAACAATGGAGGTTGCTGGACCGATGCCAAAAATGGATTAACCTTCTCAGCCTGCTCAGTTCAGTGATGCCATCCTGACGCTTGCAATTTTACTTGTTTTGTCATGCTATTTTATTCGTCTTTGGTAGCATACTGACATTTATTTCATACCGAGCAGGAGTCCCAGTTAACAGGATGCCAGTGTCCAAAAGGCTTCCGTGGCAACGGTCTTACATGTGAAGGTGCAATACTCTTCCCACTCATATAACGTTTTTGTCTTTGAAATCTTATATCTGATATTGTTTTGTTATGTTCTTCCTGTTTTGCACCAGATATAAATGAATGCAAGGAACGTTCTGCCTGTCAATGCAATGGCTGCTCCTGTACAAACACCTGGGGAGGATACGAGTGCAAGTGTAAAGGAGACCTTCTTTACATTAAGGAACATGATACCTGTATTGGTAAGACAAACAAATTTAGAACGTCCCATTTTTCATTGATCATATAAAAATTAATTTGCAGTCTAATCTTTGTTCATCCAATGTACAGAAAGAAGTGGATCAAAATTTGGATGGACCATTACTTTCGTGGTCCTAGCAGTTGTGGTGAGCGCTGGTTTAGCCGGTTATGTATTCTACAAATACCGACTCCGGGTATGTTTAAACATCTTTTCTCTGCATCCTAAACACTTGTCACATACTTCTAAACATGCTTGTTTTTCCATTTGCAGTCTTACATGGACTCGGAGATCATGGCTATAATGTCACAGTACATGCCAATTGACAACCAGCACAATATTGAAACGGCAGGTGAAGCACAACCGTCACGACAAACATCAGTGTAGGGTGACCACTTCTTGCTTCTAAGATCAACGCTCTATCCTATTTTATGCTATGGTTGTCAAAAAAGACTAAATGCGTCATATCGCTATCTGCAGAAACAAATTCTAAAGCAACTTACAAGACAAAAAAGTACTTTCGAATGTATAAGAGTCTGGCATTACACCAACCACAGAGATTCTTTACATCCTTTACTGTGCCTCTTCTGAGCAAACATATGAGTTATACGTACACAAACTCATTATTCACAGGACTGTTTCTTTTTCCACTTTGTAGATGCAAAGGTTGAGCTGTATATTTAAGTTAAAAGAATACCATTATCAGCACAAATAAGGGGGGGCCTGGTGAATGATGCACCATGTGTAAAAATGTGGATTGAAAGTTGCCATTGGGATGATACTGTGGATTGTGGAATCGGTTATCTTCACAAACTGGATACATGCATTGAGAAAGTGAAAACTTGAGCTCTACGTCTTCAAGTAAGCCTGTCCAATGAAAGGTAGTGGTTTAAAACCTGGACCAGATGGTTAGTTTGAGCATGAGCTAGTGAAAAATCTGGCCAGGTGATGGCTAAAATCCATTTTAGTCATTAGAACGGATTAATCCAAGGTTGAACTTGATGAATCGTACCATATTACGATTCAACTATCAAGTTAAATTGGTTTGACCAATATAATTAAAATCCTTTTAAAATTGTAATTATATCATTCTTATTTCAACCTTCCATCTTTGGATATGTTGACCCACAAATTGATCATTTGATTGGGTCAAGGCTTGGTACGAGGGAAAAACTGTTAAGGAAAGACAATGTTTTTATAATTAAATTAAACCTTAACCCAATCAAAGAGTCAATCCGAGTTTAAGAACAAATTGAGCCTTGCTTTGAGCAGAAAATAACTGTAACAAAGGACAAGCACTGCAAAAAATATTATTATGAAAATTAATCAAACATTTTTTTGGAGACTCATTATTTCAAACCGAACATAAGCTCATACAAATTTATTCAATCTCTCCAAATTTAGATCAACAAGCGACAAAATAGGGTTGATTAGCTAAGCTATATTGCTGGCTAAATCACGACTCCATTGATGATGATTCCTTTCTTCCAATGGAAGTCACTGGTTTCAGTCATGGAGAATTCCATCTCCCCTTGCTTCTCATCTTCATGGACTCTGAACTCAGCCACAAGGATCTCGATCCACTGGTTTTTGGGTTTATTCTTGAAGTTCTGTTTGCGTTGAATCTGGGTGCCATTCGGGAGATCAAGTTTCAGATTCACTAGATTTTCCCATTCAGAAGCATCGTCGTTAAACTTGACGACAAATGCAACCTTGTAAAAGGTCCCTGGAGTGAGCCTATTGGTGTTGAATTTCCCCTTGACCTCAGCCCAACATACTTGTAACAGTTCAGCCACCTCCACATAGGCACCACTGCAAGGAAAAACAATTCGAATCTAATCAAAATTTACAAATGAGTTTGATATGATCAACAGAGATAAATTTAATATATTTCATATGTTATTATATGGATATGTGAGATTCAATATAGGCTTTAGGGTCTAATAATATTCCACATCTTGTTTAAGTACCCTCTTCGAAACCACCACACTACTTTATTAATTGAAGAGCTCTACAGACTATATTCAAGAGCTCTACAGATTCAGAAGCATCATTTCCCCAAGTGATAGACATATTCCTTGCAAACAAGACGAAGCTATTGATCTTGGTAGTCTTGTCAACCCAATACTTCTGCAATTATATGTACAGTCAAGCATATAAGACCATATCCATCAAACTATAAAACAATAATAAGATGGAGAAAATATATAGAGATGGTTAATTAAGATGAGACTTGCCGTGAGGTTATTGTTCAGGAAAATTCCGAAGTGAAGCTGGTCATTGAACTTGTCCTGGGAGGACATGTCAATGTGGAGGTCTGATTCTTGAACAATTTCATGATAGTTGTGAGGAAGCAGAAGCTGAAGCGCCATGATCTTCTCTTGTTATTAATTTGCAAAGTACTTCTACTGACGATAATCTTGGCTTCCCATGCAGTAGTATTTATGGTTAATTGAGATTCATATGGTTAATTTTAGTAAGTAATTAATCATACTAATTTAGGGCGCATTTGGTTGGAGTTTTTAAGATTACCTTGGTAATCTATCTTTTATTTCCTTGTTTGATTTGTCAGTAATAAAATATTACAGTAATATTCTATTATCAATGCTGACATGACAGGTAATATAGGTGATAATCTGATTACCACCTTCACTTTAGGTATTTAAAGATTACTGAGGTAATCTTGAGTTTATTATAATTATATTATTATTTATTAATTTTTTGAGATAAAAATAAATTTATTTTTAATTAATATGACAAATAATATAAAAATATTTAAAAATAATTATATTCAAGGACATTTAAGTAAAATAATTTACTAGTAATCTTTTATTACCTTTAACCAAACACAATAATTATTTATACGTACCAAATTTTATCAAACATAGTAATCATTTATACCCAGTAATCTTTTAAGTAATCTATCTTCAAGATAATCTTTTTATTTTGATAATAAAATATTACCCAAATCAGAGTGTTAACACCAGCTCAAGTTTTAACGTTTGCTAGAATACCAACCCAAACTTTGCTTGTTAATAATAATATATTCAGATTTTCAAACTTCGTTGGACAGCATAGATTGCGAATGTTGAATACGGACCTAAAAAAAGAATTAGTTTTAAGAGGCTCGGCTCAAATGAGTCCAAACAGTACATGTATTTGTCAAATTCGAGCCTGGAAAATTATTTGTGGAAGCAGAAACAAGCTGCAAAACCACATGTTTTTTTTATTAAAAATAAAAAGAACTAAATAAAACATGAAACGTTATCGTGTCTCTCCAATATCCAAAAACGAAAATATCAATTTCGATTTGCATTTTAATCAACTTTGCACTTAGCACTCTCCACCCTAGTCTCTCCCAACCCATAGCATTATTTTCAAAATTAAATGAAATCAGCAACCAACAACAACCAAGCAAGTGGCAACCAATCGAGAGAAACAAATGATACCAAGCAACAATAATTGAGAGGACAAACGATCGATAGATGGCAATGAGAGATGAAATCTGGCTGACGAGATTAAGAGTCAAACCGAGAGGATGACCGACTGACTGATGAGAGTGAGAGACAATATTTTTGTTAATCTGCTTTCAGATTTCAAGTATGTAATCTGCTGTAGGTTTCAGATATGTAAAATGTATATTACAGAGAAGTGATAATTTCTCTTGGATATTATAGAGAAGTGATTTTGTATTCATTGTTGTCAAATCAGAATTTTTGATTAAGATAATTACAGATAAGTATTATGACATAGTGTTAATGGGGTTTACAAATAAAAAGCCCTAAAAAAGGCTTCACTCTAAAGATATGTAATAGAGGTTCAAAGTTTCATTCTTTATAAATATGAAGAGGTTAGATTACAATCTTATCTTTTACATATTAAACTAAAATTTGAAAATTAATTTCTTAATTTAGTTTTATATGAAGATATCCTAATTATCTCATCTTGATCCGGTAAAAAATTATTGTTTTCCTACTTAAACAAAAGATAATGATGAAATGTGTTATAGAAGATGGCTGTCTCTAGACAGCAGATTGCCACCCACATGCCAAGTTGTGTCAAAAATATATCTAGTTATTGTTCATATAGTTTATTGCTTTGTTGGGTGTCGTTTCATGAGTTGCCAACTCACGAAACAACACCCAAAAGGTAATAATCCCTCATAAGACAATGAGCCCACTTATACCAAGCTTTTCTTTCAGCAAGTGACAAACTTGTACATGAGCAACAAAGCTGAGGAAGTTAAATAATTAAATGAGTAGGACTAACACTTATAATGATGTTATATCACTATGTGATTGAATATTTCTTCATCTTTTATTCAAATAATCCAATCAAATAATAATATTACACGCATTAACACTGATTGAATATTTCTTCATCTTTAATTCAAATGTTCACATTCTGATCATAGATATATACCTTGGCTTTCAGCAATATGCAACAGTCTCCATCTTCTATTCAGCAGCTGGTTAGAGGGGCAAGGTTGCTCACCATTGAGGCTGAAAAAGCTTTGGTATGACTTTGCCCATTGAATCACTTCCCAACTCTGTTTCCATACATGTTGCTGAGAGAAAATAAAAATGCTTGAAATCTTCAGTCATCTAACATTTTTTGGCTCTCGATATTATGTTATATATAGAAACTGATGGTTTTAAACCTGACTCTACCATCTCATTAAGAAAAACCTCAGCCTCTTGCCATTTCCCATCCTTGCAAAGGACACCAATGGTGGAGCTATAGCTAGCAACATTTGGTACAAGTCCCTTCGTATCCATTTCTTGAAGCAACCTAAGGGCCCTATATGAGTTACCCTCTTTGCAGTACCCATGAATCATCATATTATATACAACATCATTCGGCTCCAACTGCATCTCACTCATTGATTTGAATAGTTTGGATGCTGCTTTCATATTGCCCCTCATACACAATCCGTGGATCAAAACACCATAGGTGTATACATCAGGAACCAAACCAGCCTTCTCCATGAAGGCATGTATCTGAAAAGCTTTCTCCATATCATCAGATCGAGCAAACCCATCTATTAAAATTGTGTAAGTAACTTTAGAAGGAGTTAGGCCCCTCTCCTCCATCTCCCTAATTATATCAAAAACTCTACGTAAATTTCCTGCTCTAGAAAAACATCTCATGAGAACATTGTAAGTCACTATAGATGGAGAATGACCAGTTGACTTTAATTGATCAAAGAATGTCAAAGCCTTTTCTAACTGCCCAACGTTACAAAACCCATCTATTATTGTGTTATATGTGATTAAATTTGGACTAATACTAGCATTTCTCATCTGATAAAATAACCTCTCTGCCTCCCGGATCCTCATCACTTTACATAATCCACCTATAAGAGTGTTATATGTAACAACATTGCAAGCAACATCTCTTTCACACATTTCATGAAACAGTCTAAAAGCTTCACTTATTTTTCCATCATTGCAATACTCATTAATCAAACAATTGTAAGTATACAAGTTCGGTGACACCCCATTAAACTGCATCTTCTCATATAGTTCAAACCCATCCTTTTTACGGCCTTTTTTAAACAGCCCACTCATCAAAGCTGTGTAAGTGTACTGATTAGCAATCAAACCTAGCTCACCCATTTTATCAAACAACTTTTTAGCTGTATCGATCTCACCATTTTTACAGCACCCATCAATCAAAGTAGTATATATAACAACATTAGGAGGCCAACCCGAATCCTCCAACTCATTAAAAACCTCAAATCCCTTTTTCAAATCGCCAGCCTCACAACATCCCTTAGCCATTATCCTAAAACTATGTGCATCCAATTTAACCCTACATTTATTCTCACTAAAAAACAACCAACTCTTCTCAAAACAAGAAGATTTGATAAGAAAGCTCAACAGATTATTAAACAAGTTTGATTTGGGTACAAGACCCTTATCAAACATTTGATTAAAATAAAACAGGGCTTGCTCTACAGACTCAGATTTTATAAGAGCATTTACAATTGCTTCATAGAGATGAAATTTAACAGTTGGGTTGTGATTTAAGTGTTGTTCTGTTAAGAGATGGAGAAAGGAGTGAGGAGTGACTACTGAAGAGAAAATGTGACCAGATAATATCTGTAGAATGAGAGACTGAACATGAGATTGCATATTTGAGGAGAGAAGAAGGTGGACAGTTATTACAATGGACTGTGGGGTGTGATGGAGGCCTTGGAGAGTCATGGAGTTAAAGATTGAAAAAGCTTTTAGAGGTGGAATTTTCATCATATTTGATATGAGAGCCAAAGCTTGCTGACTCTGAGACATTTTTGCAGCTACAGGTTGCATATCATGGCTTTTTTACTACAAAATTCTCCATACTGCACAAGAAAAAAAAAACTGAATATTAAGTTGTAACCGAACTTCCAGATCAAAGAAAAAATTTCCCATTTTTTAATTTTCCTCTACCATTTTTTTGCAGCTACAGGTTACATGTCATGGCTTTTTGACTACAATGTTCCTAATACTGCACAAGAAAAAAACAACCGAATAATATGCTGCAACCGAACTTCCAGATCAAAGAAAAAAATTTCCCACTTTGTATTTTTCCTCTTCCATTTTTGTTCTTACGCTACCAAATTATCCACAGATTCTTCAAAAGTACAGTTAAATCACCTCTTTCAATCTCAATACAATGATGTATCTCATCATCTTCACTATTACACAAACTGTCTATAAATGATTTTACCTTGTAACAATATAGCAAAATACAAAAACATCTCAAGCAAGAACTATTAGAAAAATCATCAAAATCATAATCTACCATTAATCCTTGAAAGAAACACGGGAAAATTTTTAAAATCTACCATCAACCCATAAAAGAATCAAAAGCACAGCTCAGTTTTACTTCAATTTTGAGTCTTGAATGTCTTTTTACTTAAATCTATTAAACAGAGCTCTAGCCAGATTGAATGCACCTTTCTTTAACTCATAAAAAAGATTAAGCATGAAAAAATTAGGACAAACCTCCATTGCGGAGTACGGCGGCGCGTGTGGCAGTGACTGACTGCAGCGACGGCCCAAGAATTTAATCAACCAGAGAGCTGATAGAGTTCGCGGGATTTGAAAGAGGGCCTTGTTTTAATATGATTTGTGTAATCACAGAGGACCCCTATAGATTCTCATGGTATTCTCTACTCTCCTTATAAATAATCATAGCCAAATATATGTCATTATTCATTAACCCTTTTTTATTTTTAAATAAAGGTAGGCCCAAATATGGGAAATTATAATAAATGGCCAAATTAACCCTTCATTAAACAAAAATGTCCAATTTCACTATTTCTAAGTAAAAATATCTTAATTCTCTATTTTTAAGCAAAAACGTCCTAATTTTTTTTAAAATACCAAAATTACCCTTCATCACATTTATATAAACTCTCTCACTCTCACTCTCATTACATATATTTCTTATATCATTTTTACTCTCATTTTTACTTAATATCAATTACTACAGGTAAGTTCAGAAAGAAAAAATTCGTATTTCTGAATTTGAATTAAAAAAAATCAATTCGTGAAAACTACATTGAAAATAACATGTTATGAATAAATAAATATATTAAAATATCCTAGAATATCAATAATAAAAAAATTACTCAAAAATCTAGAAAAAAAAATCTGAATTTTGAAAACTACATGTTCAAATAGCTTATGAACAAGAAAACTGAAAAATCAATAAAAAATTTTGTAATTACATCATAAAACGTGTCTAAAAAATCATAATTATAAATATCAAATTTGAAAATTACATATCAAAAAAGTTTAGCCCGATCACAAACAAACTCAAAATCATAAAAACCGAAAACCCTAAATTTGATAAAATAAAAAACTGTATAATACACATTGAAACAGTTTTATTTTGGCCTCCAAATTCGACGCAACTGCCAAGCTAGTTGTCGTTATAGAGCTCGAAACGAGCTTTGCGTTGATATATTACAGGCCCCGTAACTTCTTATGGATCAAAAGTTATGGTCATTCAAAGTCTGTCTCATATAGATCCTATAGTTTTAAAAAAGTTACTTTCCACCCAACCCATTACGGTTCAGTGTAAAATTTCCCACGGGCCCTCGTGGATCTCCCCCTGCTCCCCTTCCCCCTAAAATTTTGAAAACGTTAAATTTCCCTTCCACCCCATAGGCACCCATGAGAGTTACAGCAACGTCGGCAGATCTAATCCATTTTTCAGCCAAAAATCGGCATTTCAACCTCTAATTTCAACAAAAATCAAATCTATACATCTAATAACACAAAACCCCTCAAGAAATTCAAACAAAACAACCAAAAATCAAAACATTTTATGCATTGTTCAAAATCAAAACCCTAAACATTTAAACCTCAAAATCTCCCTCAAATTTTAATAATCCTAACAATAAATTGATTTAAACAAGAAGTAAGGTGATGTACTATCCTTATTTGTCATTTTCGGTTGTCGAAAAATACAAAAAGTCGACAAAAAAGACGAAAACCCGTTGACCCGTGGGAGATTCAAAATTTTCTCTGATTTTGAACAGTAAAACCGTGGGAAATGCGGGGCTTATATATACGGGCAGTTTGGTCATTTCCCAAATTGAGAGCATTTTTGCTTAAACCTTAGAGTTTTGAGCAATTTTGATTAACACCCTCTAATTTTGGACATTTATTATAATTTCCCGCCCAAATATGATCCAAGCGAGCTTGATTTAATTTAATTTAATTTGAATTTATTTGATTTAAATTTAAATAAAATCTTAGTTAGAAGATTTATCTTATTTTTTAAATCGAACTGAATTAAAGTTAGAAGGTATTCGATTCGATTCAAATTTATAACTCGAATTAATAATTCAGATTTATGACTTTATTCATTTCAAATCAATTCGAATTTATGACTCAATTTAACTTGAATTTGTTGATCGAATTAATATAGTGAATATTATTTGGGTGAAACGAAATTGTTTTATCAATGAATCATGACTCCGAATCATAAATTTAAATCATTAATTCAAATCATGAATTTAAATTGCATCGAACTATAAATTTGAACCATTGATTCGAGCTTCAAAATTAATCCAAATTCAAACAGAATTGAGCTGAACCATTTTTCATTTGAGTTGAACTCAAACCAAACTTTTTGGTTCGACCAATTTAAACCGAACTATTTTTTATTCGAAACAAACTTAATTCAAGATTTGTTTAGACTCATCTAGCTTGTATCCACCCCGAAAATAAAGAGTTATTTATTCATCCAATTATTAAAAGCATAGAGTTTTATAATACCAAGTCTTTATCATTGATTGGAATAAAAGGTAAAGTTAGATTCGATTTGAATTGAACGTTAGTAAGATCTACTTAAGATTAATTTAAATCTAAAGAGTTGGCATAAAATATGTTTAAGATTGACAAATTAAATTTTGAATTTGATTCAAAAATAATTTAATTTTAAATTTTACTATAATCAATTAAAATTTAAATATTTAAATTAATTCGAATTCAACTTATTTATAAAAACAAACTCCATTTTTAATTTACACTTAATCCATTTGAGTGAATTAATTTATGAGAAGACAGTCATTTGGTTAATTTGAATTTATTAATTTTTTTTTTAAAACAAAAATCGGTGGATGGTGGTGTGATTTTCTAAAATATAGCAGGTTTATAATACAGAAAACCCTTGGCAACTCCAGACTGGTAACTCAACATCTCCTGATGGCTGCAAAAATCAAATCTTTTAGAGCAAAACCTTTCCAAATCTTTTCCTCTTCCTCGAAGCTCTTAAAGTTGCAATCTTCTTCATCATCCCCAACAGCCGCACAACCTTCATTGAACCCAGAACCCAAAACCGCAACTGTAACAACACCATTAACCCAACAACAGCTGGCCAAAATCAACCTCTTAATACCACGATTATGCCTCACAAATAACATAAACACCACCATTAATCTTACTCTCACAGCTTTACAAACAAACCCACCTCCCAAGTCTTTCTCTTCCTCCGTTTTACTTAACAACCTAACTGGGTCCTCCGCATGGCTCTTTTAACCAAACTCAAACACACCTCGCAAGCACATTCACGGCTCACCTTAATCACCACACTTCTTGTGTCTTCATATCTCAAAAAGAGTAGGCCAAAAGAGGCATTAAAAGTGCACAACTAAATGCTGAGGACTGGCTCTCCATGTAAAGTGGAGACGGTGGTGTGTGAGGTTTTGGTTGATGTGTTGTGTAGAAGTCGTAGGTTGTGGAGGCTTTGAGGGTTTTAAGAGAAGTTTGGTGAATGAATTTGGCGGTGAAAGGTGGTTCGAGGAGAAGGGTTTTTAGGAGTTAGTTGAGAGAAGCTAGAATTAAGGGGGCTAAGGAATTGAATAAAGCTTTGGGGAGAGTTCAAGGGGAGGGCTTGAAGGAATTCTTGGCCTTGTTGGATCAGATTCTTGCTAATTGGACGGACTACTGCGGTGCAGGTTAGTCTCTATTGAAAAACATTTTGTGTTTATTTGGGATTTTATTGTTTATAGTTTTGTATAAGATTCCTCCATTAATTCAATATGTTAGCTTGATAATGATGTGGGAATGAACTTTAAGATTAATTGAATTGATGAGATGGAAATTACATTGTTTCATGATGAGCTTGAGTGTCTTTATCTTAAGTTACACAAATACTATTCTGATGTGTTTAAAAGAAGGAAGTTCTTGAAATCTTGAAATGATTATACTGAGTGAAAAGGGATTATAGTTGTTTCAAATTGATGTCTTATTCTACTGTGATTTGATGTTTGCTCGTGTAGCATTTATTGTTGTTGCGTGTATTTGGTGACCCGACATTGTGCTTGAGTTTGCTTGTTGATGGATGGTGGTGACTGGAGAAGATATATAACCATTGAATTGGGTACAACAACTCCTTTTAGTTTCCAATATCTGCAAAACAACAAAAGCTGATCAAGAATTTTGGTGTAAGAAATTTGACGATGATGCCCTGATAGATACATTTTTCTTTCGATGATATGTGCATATCCATGACACAAATTTGCATGGATAAGTTCTTATAGCATATATGTTAAGTAAACATTATCTGTATTCGTAGAAAATTTTGAGTGGTTCAGGGTAAAAAGGAAAAGGATTGTAAGCAAGATGACTGGTGTTTGACTTGCGGCATGCTTTACTTGATCTAGTCAAAGGAAAATTTCTCTGTATCTACTTGTGACATTTTCTGTAGCATCTGCTACTGATTAGGAACCTAGCACAGATTCCCTGTAGTACCTATGAACTGCAATATACATTCGATCCATTGCTTGATTAGTGAAGCAAGTTATTTAGGTTGGTTATCCCATTGGTCATGTCCCATCCTGGTACATGTTCATGCAATTAAATAATTTTAAAGTGAGTTTTTTGCTTTAGACAGCCCTTGCTTTTAACTACTCTGAGATAAATTTGCTTCAGTTTGATCAGTTGACCAGCTGGGGTTAAAGATAAATTAAGACAGAGATATTGAAGTGAACACTTGCTGATATGTTGTTGTGTAAATCTATATATCTGTCCTAGTGTCCTACTAGGTTGAGTTGGTCACTACAAACTGGGAAGACAGGTCGTCCCTGATAAACCCAATTTCAGTGATATGCAAAGGGTATATATTACTGAATGATATTCTAAATTCAAGTGGAACGTCAAAAATTTGTTGGGGTCATATTAAATAAGTTAGTGGAAGGTGAAAACTCATACTGTAACTTCTGTTCCATATGTTGCATTTTCGCATTTAAACATAATTCTATGTTTTTTATACTTTTTCCTTTGCATTTAGGGATATGGTGCAGCTTGTGAAGGACTACTAGGATCCAAAGCATCAACTTTTCACAGCCTCCATTTCTGATAGGAGCAAGCAAGTATCGAATCAGCAAAAGCATAGTAACCCATGTAAATTTTAGGTGAATTTATTTGTTTGATGGGTCGACTTAGGTGGCCTGAAATAGTAAAATGGGGTGAAGGCACAGTCATTTCATAAAAGGACATCGAAATTTCTACAGAAAAACATTCTTCCTTGAGAAGCCAGAGTGAGATGTCCTTAGAAATGAAATCTGTAAACATCTTTTATATACTGAAATTACTGAATGAGTTCTGTGTTTCCACATCAGGTACGTCTGGACTATCGGAACTCAAGCAAGTGACACTATTCAATCACTGTCTGCTCCACACACATACACAAAGAAAGAGCTTTACCAAGCGGTTTCTGATGCTGTTATTGCATGTTTAAAGATCGTTGAAGAAATCTGCTGGCAAAGTTTCTAAGAGCTGCAGAGTATTGTCACTCTAAATTCTATATGGGATGCTTAAAGACTGGAGAAGGCATCAAAGGAACAAGTTTTGACTTGGAGAAAGTATGAATCGAATTCATAATGAGGACCATTACAAAAAGCATCCCGGTTAACTTCACAATGTTGAGAATATTGATATGGACCTTGTGTTACTGAAATCATTTTGATTATAATTCTTTTTTGTTGTTGTTTTAATACCATCTGCCAATCAGTTCAACCAGCCTGAAATTTGCATCTGAAACCTTGCAAATGGATATAGTCACCAAATTTGATTTTAATTAAAGGCCAAAGGGTTATTTCCCACCCAAGTTTTAAAACAAATACAAATGTATGTGGTAGGATTTTAAAAATTTAAATATTTATTTATCATGTTATTTTTGCTAAAATTTACTGTTAATTACAGGGGTAAAATCATTATTTAATCTATAATATTAAAAAAATAAAATTTTATCTCATTCTCCTCTTATTATAATTAAAAATTCTTTTTATTCAAAAGTTTAAAAAGTTTTTTTTTTTTTTTTAGGGTTTCATTCATTCCCTTCTTTATCAGACAATGTTTTCTAACTAACATTCCATCTATCGACACTCTCTCTTGCATTTCAATTGATGATGTGGCCTCCATTCTCTTGTCACCAACGCAATGAATCATCCAAATATGTAGCTTGATAAATGCATTCTTTCCTACCATCTTAGTTCGTTTGTGGTTGAAGAATGATTTGGATTTGAATGAATCAACATTAGAAGATTTATTTGATGTCAATTTGTCAATTGGATGAAGAAGATTCGTTTGCGCCTGACCAAATAGACGAAGACAACAAATCGTCTTCGTCTTTTTATCAAACAAAGACAATTCGTTTTCGTCCAAAAAAAATTGGTCTGGTGAAAAGGTTGACAATAAGAGAAGAAGATGATAGGAAGGTTAACTGACAATAGAAACAACATCTATTTGTTAGAGAAGAAAGAAAAAATCTAAGGAGGATATAACATTTTAAAGTTTATTTATGAAAGAAAATTATTATTTTTTAAATTTAAGAGAAAAATTATTTAAAATTTTAGGATTTAGTGATAAAAGAACAATTTTATTTTTACTTCTAATACAAAATTTTAATATAGAAATTAACCTCTAAATAACTACTTAGGTTTTTGAACCTTGTAATTATGCATTTATCTTTGCATATAAGTTTGAGTGGAAAATATCCCCTATGACCTTAATTAAATGTAATTTAAATTTTCCATTAGTAATAAAATAAATAAAATTATTTTATATATTATTTTAATATTTATTGAAATGTTTCATGACCCCAATCGGTCAACTTATAAAAACTTGGGTCGGCCCTTCACCGAATCTAAAAACATTGTTTGTTTGTGAACAATAATGTAAAATAATGGATATGTTAATGGTTTTTACAAGAGGTAGAAACTGTAACTTGCCTGAACTGGATAACGCTGTCACTGAAAAACTTGTCTGAGGCACAGTTCAAAGTACAAGTTTTCAAAACACGAACTTGTAATAAGATTTTTCTTTTCTGTGTCCAATGGCCATTTCAGTTTCTCTTCATTATCTCTTTCGCTCTTTCTTCTCCAATTCCCAGGTCCATTTCTCTCTCTCTCTCTCTTTATATTATTTTATATGCGCGTAGATGTTTAGCCTTTGTAATTGTTTTGCTTTATGTGTGCGCAATAGCAGAACTTGACGCATAAAAATGGTCACTATGGATGGTCAGAGAGACCCAATTGCTGTTTCAGTAATAACTCCAAGAACAAACTCAGGCCTGTCAAAGCTTCCGTAGAGTCTCCTCCTTTTCCACTCTTTCAACCTCCCAAAGTTGAAGAATCAGATCCTGATGGGGTAATTTTTTACCCTTTCGACTTTGCTTAAGTTTAATAATCAGTCAAGCTTAGGATAGTGCAATTTATATCAAGCTTGTTTAAA
The DNA here is from genome assembly GCF_011075055.1 of Mangifera indica. Lineage (NCBI taxonomy): Eukaryota > Viridiplantae > Streptophyta > Magnoliopsida > Sapindales > Anacardiaceae > Mangifera > Mangifera indica. The sequence continues at coordinate 17,895,338 of NC_058142.1, forward strand.
GCGTTGTATTTTGCTTGAAGAGAGTTAAAGTTTGGTGTCGTTTCTAAGAGTTGAAATTATAGAAAACTGAGAAAAATGACTTTTTTAATTTTTTTTTTCAATTTATATTCATTTTTAGGAGTGCATCTGCAAAATTGTTCTTGAAAGCAATGAATTTTCTTGTATCCCTTGTTTCTGAATTTAATGCTTTTTGTTTTTGGTAAATAGTTGGAGCCAGCAGACCCGGATTTCTATAAGATAGGTTATGTTCGAAGTGTGAGAGCTTATGGAATTGAATTCAAAGAAGGGCCTGATGGATTTGGAGTGTATGCTTCTAAAGATGTTGAACCACGTCGTCGCGCTAGAGTGAGTTACATTGCTTGTAGATGAACAAATATAATTGATGGAACTATATATAGCTATGCTATTGCATTAGCTATCATGATTGGTGTTTCTCGTTGTCATTATGATCCTAATATCTGATTTTTCCTTATGTATGGATGATTGTTCACTTGACTGCACAGGTAGTCATGGAAATACCTCTAGAGTTGATGATAACCATAAGGCAGAAACTCCCATGGATGTTTTTCCCAGATATAGTGCCAATAGGCCATCCAATATTTGATATCATTAACTCAACTAACCCAGAGGTAACTTGATTATTCTTTAAAATTAGAGATAAGCTCTTAACCTTATTTCAATTGCATCAGTACGTATTACCATTTAAGCTTGGTCCTTAACTTTTATGCTTCCCACAGTAACTTCAATTTGGTTGTCTACCTTAAACACTGGTTGAATTTTAAACAGTTGAATGCCCTTTCATTTGTGCTTATGATGTGCATCTCTTTATGGCAGACAGATTGGGACCTTAGGTTGGCCTGCCTTCTTCTGTACGCATTTGACCGGCAGGATAACTTTTGGCAACTATATGGTGATTTCTTACCTTGTGCAGAAGAGTGCACCAGCTTGCTTCTAGCAACTGAGGTGAGTAAATGCTTAAAAGAGTAAGCATACTGTTTAGCAAAAATGTACAATGTATTCATTAAAATCCAATCATTTCAGCATATTTCCTTTTGTCATTCTAAAAGTTCCTTTTTTATTTTATTCATTTATTTATTTGGAGTCAATTTCATCTAGTTATCGTAATTACTTTTTACTTTACTGCTGTAGGAAGAAACATAACATTAGTTCTTGTGCTCATTGCTTTGTGTGTGCAATAGGAGGATCTTTTGGAGCTGCAGGATCCAAATCTTGCATCAACAATGAGAAAACAACAGCAAAGAGCATTAGAATTTTGGGAAAAGAACTGGGTAGGAAGAAATTCGATTTCATACAATATAAACACTCTGATCATCCCATTATGTTTATTTACTCCAATATTCCACCTTAACAATGAAACTCTTCGTGTGTTAACCTCACTCAGCACAGTGGTGTTCCACTCAAGATAAAGCGACTTGCTCATGATCCTGAGAGATTTATGTGGGCAATGAGTATTGTCCAGTCACGGTGCATTAACATGCAAGTCAGGATTGGTGCTCTAGTACAAGATTCAAATATGCTAATCCCTTATGCTGGTAAACCTTTTTCATTACATTCTAAATATTATGTGATGGCTTGCCATTATTGATATATAATCTTTTTCATCATTTTGCAGACATGCTAAACCATTCATTTCAGCCAAATTGTTTTTTCCATTGGCGCTTTAAGGACCGCATGCTTGAAGTGATGATAAATGCTGGACAGCGCGTTAGAAAAGGAGAAGAGGTCAATATCATACTTTCCTAAATTTTTTGCTTATTAGTGCCTTACATTTATTTGTATAGGTATATTCATGTAATGAATGGAGGAAATGGTACAAAACTTAAATTATATGCCAATATTTTATGTACCATGAATCCGTTATACGGTATGTATTCATTTATAGTCCTACTGGATTGGCAAATACCAATTCTGGATACGGTGAAGCCCTGTATGTGAGTGGTGAGTTTTGTAGAATTAGGTTACATTGGACCTGAAAAACAAGCTGATGATGCCTTTTGCCAATCAAGGCAAACATGAATCATGCCTTCTGCCGCATTTTTCTATTACCTGGATGCTGTTATTTAAGCGATATTCTTTTAACGTTTTATAACTCCTTGAATTCAAAACTTAAATCCTGGTATGACGCCGTGTATACCACTGTTTCAACAAGCTTTGTAGATTATATATTATTCCTTTTTTGTTTTTCTTTCTGGCCTCAAATATGTTATTGTTCTCAATAGAGTAATTATGTACAGAAAATTTCAGTAGTAGAGTCTGGTTACAAAAGTTTCAGTTGTTCCTTGATCTATACTGCATAAAATAAATTATTCTTGGAAGTGTTGCTTGACTGACAATCTGCCTAGAATTGGTCAGTTATTTTCTTTATTGATATAATTTTATTTTCTCCTGTATGCTGATTCACTCCCTTGTGCTTAGGATAAGATACTTATTTTGATAGTGCAAGCTTGTGGAAGTGATCTCTTTGATTTCAATTGTTTTCTTTCTCTTTTTTACAGATGACTGTCAATTACATGAATGGACAGATGAATAACATGTTTATGCAAAGATATGGCTTTTCATCACCTGTGGTAATTTGCTTTCTGCTTCGATCATTAAAAAAGATATTTCCTTAACTGTTTAAAACTGAACCTTCTTCACTATTACAGTTTGTTCTTTCAAATAGATTTTTCTTTGGTCATTCAGTGAGATAGTTCCAGATTCGTAAATAATGATATTCACCATGTTTAAGAAATAGCATTGTATATCATGGTAAATCTAAGAGATTGTTTGGTTTTGAAAAGTAATCATCTTTCGTGTGATCTAGTTGTCCTGGATATTATCGATTCTTGTTTGCAATTGTCAGTTGAACAAATTCTCTGATATTTTCAACCTAAACAAATCTGTCAAAGTTACTTGCATTTCAATTTTTGAAATCCTATTAACTTGCTTATTCTTACATTTCTGTTTAAATTTGATATTAAACTTGTAATTCTTCTTGAATTAATGCATAGGTATATTTCACTTGTAAAACTGCAGAATCCTTGGGACGTAATCCAGTTTTCTGGCAACGTGCGCATTCATTTGGATTCTTTTTTGTCAGTTTTCAACATAGCTGGCCTTCCTGAAGAATATCACCATAACAGTATGTGTTCTATGATCATTAACCACAATCCAGCTATAGTATTCGACCATCACAATCTAATAAATTTGCTGCAGGTCGGTTAGCAAGTGATGGAGATAGTTTTGTTGATGGAGCTGTCATCGCAGCAGCAAGAACATTGCCCACTTGGTCAGATGGTGATGTACCCCTGATCCCAAGCTTGGAAAAAAAAGCTGCGAAGGAATTACAGGAAGAATGCCAACGGATGTTAGCAGAATTCCCCACCACTTCTAAACAAGACCACGCAGTACTAGGTAAAGCTGCTATGCTTGTCTTGTATTTCTTTCACAACAAGATATTAGGATAAGTTTTCGACTCCAGTGAGAGCCTGTTAGAAGTTAAAACTCTGTTGTTGGCTTGTATCTTCTACGTAAGTGAAACATCCTGGTCTCATAGCTCAATCAATTGTTAAGATATTGTTCATTTTGGATACATAATGACTCTGATGTCATTTGTAATATCACAGACACAGATGAACTTTATGTCCAAAGTAGACAATAACTTGATAGTAGATTGGGCTATTGGACTGGGATATTACAATAAGTTCTTCATTGAAACGATTACTTTTAACTCTAATTTATTTTTCTTTATTCTGCCCACCAACAGATTCTATGTCTGAACCCAGGAGGACCCTGGAGGCTGCAATCAAGTAAGTAGTCCTGAAATGGTTTTTAAAAGTGACAATCCAGACCCACCTTAGTGATTTATTTGTCAAAAATTTGGAATCATGCAGGTATCGATTGCACCGGAAACTATTCATAGAGAAAGTCATCAAGGCGTTGGATATTTATCAAGATCGGATATTGTATTAATCATGAAGATCCAAGTTTTCAGGATCTCAGAAAGTTTTGATAAGTAACTAAAACCAACATTAGGTGAAATTTTTTCTGTTTGATGTAGAATTCCATGTTAATTTATCTGAGTGGTAGACTTTAATGTTCATTGCTGGACTGCATTGGATTCAATTGGCAAACTGAGAGGTTTCTAGAGAGTAATTTGTACCATGAAAGCAAAAATAAGGAAACAAGCAGTGTTTGCACAAATCTCTTCACATGTTCACAAAATTATGATATCAATAAAACTATGTGTATTTAATTTTGAATATTTAATTAGATATCTAAATAAAGTATCATTATGTGAATAAATGTTATTTTATCTTTAATTTAAAATTATTTAATTATATAATATCATATTATTTAAATATCTAGTTGAATATTTAAAATTAGATATTTATAGCATTACTCTTATGATATAAATAGGAAAAGTATAAAAATTAACAACAGGGGAGGTAGATTCTCACCTGCAGAATTCAGTCAAAATACAGCAAACAACCCAGCCAACAACTACCACAAAGCAACTAGTACTGAATATACTGGTTATTATTCATAAATTCAGGAGGATTACATGAAAGAATGAGTCGAAATGGAAATTGGATGGTTCTGACAATCCGAAGAGTTGGGGCCTGCCCTTTCAGCCAATGACAGCCTACAGCCCAAAACAATCGCCTCCTCCTTTTCTCACCTTCTGCTTATACTTTACCCTCTTGACACCTTAGAGGTCTATGTGCCCCAATTTTGAATTTTGAATTTTCAGCCAATACCACTCAGTTACATGTATTATTTTTATTTGTGAAGACTAGTGCGCTAAAAAATCCTAAAATAAAGTTAGAAGAAATAGAAGATTCTCACTAGCTAGCTATAATTTTTTAAATAATAAATAATATATTTCTGCTTATCTATTTGTTTCGTTGCATTATTTACTGTAAAAGTTGTAATGGGTTACATTCCAGTTTTAGTTGATAAGCAGGCAGGAACGACCAAAAATGAGATTTCTGCAATATATTGAAAAGTGCTTCCCAGTACAATGAGCAGGCTATGTTGTGGGATCAAGACCCCCTACTATTACAAAAGGTTTTGGTACCATTTGATGTTACACCAAGAGTTCTCATTCAGGCATACAATCTCATCAAATAACAATCTCATGAGCGGTGATAACAGGTGACCATGGATGGCAACAGTTTATCTGAACTAACCAGCGGAGAATTATGTGAAAAACGTTCAGTCTGTTGCCATGAAATCACCCTGCTTTGGATGAGTCTCTTGGGAATTGTGATTGCAAGCTCCTCCTCAGAAAATCAGACAACTTTGCACTCGCAGCATACCCTCCTTCGAGGCAGAGAAAATAGCCGTCCACTAGAGAACAAATTTATACAAGAAATCAGTAAGAAAAAGATCCAGCAACACAATAGTTCTCCCTGACACTGCATAATAAAATATCTAACAGAGGAAACATGGATAAGCTGGAGTTGGCATACCTGACATTGCACACCATGTGTAACAGATGTAATGATCCCATGCTCCATGGGTTCACCTTCCACCAATGACAATCCTTTTCGAAGGACCGAGAGAACTGAGTTTGGAAAGACTAAATAAGCAAATGCTTTCATTTTCTGTCATTGCACAAGATAAAGATTGTTAGGAGATAGGAATTTACATTAATTTCAGATGCCCCAGACTTGTCTAATTTCAGAACACACATTATCACACTTCAAAGAACATATATCATTCATCTACAACATCAATATCCATTGAGTAAGATCTAAATTTACAGGGACTTTGATGTCAGCAAAATGATTAATGTAAAATAGAGGAAGCAATTATAATTGAACTTTATTCTAGCTAGATAATTTCTGTAACCTCACTCAAATCATCAAAGAGATATTGTGAATTTAAACAAGGAAACTAAAGTAACCTCCTCTTCTAATTTCGTGTGGTCCAGAATCACATACCTACTCTCTGCCAAGCAGCAACATATGGCAACTGCAGAATCCAGTATAAAATAGTGAGCAGCAGTGCCTCAAGTTTAAAAAATATGAAAGATGACAGTAAGTTTTGCTGATTAACTACCAGGAAGATGCTTCATAGGAATTCCAGCATCTACAAGAGCAGCACATGCTGCATTTATGGCACAAGGTAGAAGCTATAAAAATATTCAGTCAAGAAACAGACATCAGCTTGGAGTACATGATGCATATCAGTCTTGATGCTAATGAAAACAGACTATTATAATATATAGTCATCAAAGGATACAGCACCATCATCGTGGACAACCTGCAAAGAAACCATAAAATTATTCAATTTTCAGATTGCATAAAGTAGATAGTGCAACATATAAGTAATATTAATGACATGGAACCATATTCAATCACTTGAAACCAGACCCTGAATCAAGAAATAGATTTGAAGCAACGGGTGAAGAAAGCAAATGCACAAAATAGGGGCAACTTCAATCACTTGATGAGAACTACTGCATTAATTTATGGTAGTATTAAAGGAAACAGCCTCACCTGAATTATAATTGAGGTTGTAGTATTTTGATTAACAGTCAAAATGCATCTGCTTTGTACAGTCCGCTTGAGTATCACCTCGTAATCTTTCTCCAGTTTCCCTTAAACATGTGGTAATTTTGACCAAAATTAGATGGAAAAATAGATGGCAAATTTGATATTCCTCAGTTGTATAAGAACTTATCAGAATCCTCCCCCTACATGTGAGCTTTCTACTTATTTTTCAAAGTAGGCATATCTGCCTACAATTAGACCAATTCTCAACCACAGAATTGACTCTAAAAGAATAAATGAATAAAGGAAACTAAAAGAGCTAACCAATTTGTCCAGTTTTAGGCTTCCAAATAACTTCAAAGCAGGGCTTCTCAGGATTTTCATTCTTTTTTGTTCCAGCTTTTGGTCCATAAACAGCAGCAAGAACTTTTGTGTCTCCTAGAATCAATCCCAAAAGACTTCAAAGCATGAATTTTACATATATATGAAAAAGGAGCACTTTTCCTAGAAGCATGTACCTTGAGACCAACTGGCAGAGCCATAGGCACGGTGGAGGGTGTTGCGAGAGTAAGAGAACAGTCTCAATCGATTTGGTGTATGACCAACAGCTCTATCAATCTCCATCAATATTTCTCTTAGTCAACACACAGTCTTTTTCCTTGTTATATTAAATAAAAAATATAACAAATATTAACTTCAACATTGGGGCATACATAAAGCAAAACAAAAAAAGCTGAGTGAAGGACACCAAGGTTTCACAACTAAGGTTTTAGCATTCTCTGTTATCCTCAGTTTCATCTTTCCTTGATGAACAATGACAATTACATCGAGTAGTGGCTGCACTGTGTGACCACTAACACCGCCAACGCCACACTGCTGAAGTGAAAGAAGCAGCCGCAATACACAGCACATCATTTCAATACATCTAATATATTCAAACTAAATGTACCAGGCCCATTGAGCTCAACACAATCACTGAATACATTGTAATCCAATATGTTCCAACTAGACTTACTGGACCACACAGTGATCAACACAACAACTAAAACAGCAATTTAAAAAAAAATAAAACCATATGCACTTATAATGAATATTAATTTGTGTACTAATAATGATATATCACCAAGTGGCTGGATGATTTTGAATTAGAGCAAAAAAATTACATCCAATCAAATAAAGATTTACTCATTTTAATTAGTAAACAAATTAGTTCACATTGTTAGTACAAGTAGATTCACTCATTTTAAAATGCATAAACCCTTGTTCAAAATAAAAATAAAAAATACAGTTAAGGTCCTTCCAACCAGATTAGTAAAATAAAAAGAAAAAAAAATAATCAAAAAGACCAACATTGCAAACTACAAAAATGAATCCATGTTTAGATATTTAGTGGAACCCATTGCATCAAACATTTGAAAACCATGAATTCAAATATATATATATATATATATATATATATATATATATATATATATATATATATATATATCTAGTTTATGTTTATATGCTGTTCAAAGTAGAATATATATATATATATATATATATATATATATATATATATATATATATATATATATATATATTTATATTCTACTTTGAACAGCATATAAACATAAACTAGAAACTTGTGACAGCTTAAGAAGCAAGAACAAATACCAAAATTTTGAAAGGAAGATGCCAACCAAGAGTCAAAGCGTACTAAGAACGGCTTCGCCGTTGATGGCGGCAGAGGACGGTTTGTCGTTGGCGGCAGGAGCGAGCAGCGGGATTAAGCGCTCATTCAGAAATTTGGCTTTTTAAATTTCGTCTCTATATTTTCGTTTAAATCTTTCTAATTTCTTTGACAGTTTAATCCCCTGAAAAATGATAACTGCCCATAATTTCCTTGAGGTTTTAAAAATGACAAAAGCCTCCCCATTATAATATTTTCATGCGATGTTTATAGTATTTTCTAGTTCTTGTTCAGTTAATTACCAAAGGCAGAATCATACCAAGCTATAAGAGAAAACAGAGAGTCTACAGCAAGTGGTTGAAGATAATGAAATGGAAGCTATGCATGAAGAAGATAGAGAAATTGAAGAGGAAGATGAATTATCTATTTTCCATGATAGTAATAACAATAGTAAAGATATAGATATTGACTTTGATTTTAATGATACGAATAATTGATAAGAAGATATTATGATTTTTGTTTGATGTGTTTCTAGCAATTCCTTTTTACTTTTGAATGATTGTGACCAAAAGTTAAGTTCATTCAAGAGTAAAAAGTTTAATATGTTATGTTATTGTTGTTTTGATTTGGTTATTGGATGTAATATTTAATAATATATTAAAGTTTGAAGTAAGAATGATTTTCTTATAGTAAAATTGGATATTTAATATATAATTTTATATTTTTATTTATTTTTTTATTGCATTATTATTTTTCATGATGAAATTGAATTCTAAATTATTTTTCTATACTCTTTTCTTGACTAAGTTAGTTATAATTTGATGAGATAATTTTAGTCTTTCATTTATGTTTGGATTGGAAACATTGGTTACATTAAATTTAAGTGGAATACAAAAAGAAAAATATTAAAAAAACTTTAATATATTTTTTAAAATTTATTATTAGAGGTCGGTTTGTTGTTGGCGATAGGATCGAGCAGAGGGATTAAGCGCTCATTCAGAAATTTGGCTTTTAAAATTTCTTCTCAATATTTTCGGTTTTATTTTTTAATTTCTTTCTTTTAATCTCCTAAAAAATGATAAGTTACCACAATTTCCTCGAGGTTTCATAAATCACAAAACCTCCCCATTATATTTTAAATGTTAACAGGGGTGTACACGATCTAGTTTGGTGCGATTTATAAATTTTTTCAAACCAAATCAAATCATTTTAGATTTCAAATCAAACCACAACAAACCAAACTGAAAAATATAATTTCACTTGGTTTGGATTGTATTTTGAACTTATTAATTATAAATATATATTATTTAATAAAATTAATTGAATTATAGTTTTTAAAAACATAATATAAATATGTAAAATAAATATGAAATATATATACAATAAAAATGTTATGGTGGATCATCTGGAGATGTTGATCTTCAATAAAATTAATTGAAAATCGGCATCTTCAAAATTGTCCAATGTCGATCTTTGGTCGGACAAAGACAAATTGTTTTCTTCTGACGAAAATGTTATGATGGGAAGGTTGACAGTAGGAGAAGAAGATCTTAGGAAGCTTGATTGACGACGGGAACAAATTTTGACAGCCAAAAAAAGAAGAAATATTTTTTTCAAACTTTTGGATAGGGAAAAATTGTTAGTTTTTTAAATTAATGGAGAGAAATGAAATGAAATTTTGGTTTTTTAAAAATTTTTTGTCAAAATTTTAACAGAATTACAAGTATTTATGTTTTTTAAGTCTTGCAGGAGGAAGTTTAGAAATACACCAAATCTTAGACGGAAATAATTGACAATTTCCTCAATATAAATTTCAAAACATGTAGTTATAGCCTCACAAAATGTATTCTCTATTTCTGACAACTATTATTCCTGACGATTCACTTCGTGGCATCGTCAACCATCTTGCTGATACCTTCTCCCTCACCAGTTGTATTGCCAATGCTTTTATCATGATTTTCCCAATTGAAAACGAGCAAGATATCCGACCCTCTTGCTCGTTTTCACGACATCGTTGACTAGTGAAGGAGAGGGTCAACCTTGAGCATCCTCCACTAATTGTTTAGTCTTTTGGGTATAGTATAGAATAATTGTATTGAAATTGTATTTGCAACGTACTATGAAAACATTAAGTATATAACGCATTGTCCTTGTTACATTAATAATGTTAACTTAGTGGACTCTTATAATTTGTTCACATTCTTGATCATTTATCTTTCTCAAAATAAAGCATAACACGAATGAATGTGATGGAGGACTACTTGAATATTAACACATAATGACAACTTTATATTGGTTTTGGGTAGGTTTCGACCGCTTTATAACATAAAATCAACATAAGAAACAGCCCCGAGCTTTATGGTGCAAAACATAAGTACGTGCAGTCTCCTTTTTCCTTTTCATGACTTGACACAAATTATATATCTACGACAAATAAAAAAACTCAAATACTCACCCAAGTTTTAATCTATTAGGACATACCTATAAATTTTTTATTTGGGTTAAGAAGTAAAATTATTATTTTATTAATAATATTAAAATAATTAAAATTATATCTTATTTTCTCTTCTTAGTTTGGAAAATTAACATTTCTCCTTCGATTAAGTTTTGAAAAATTCACTTTCCCCTCTAGGATACCAAACCTGAATCCAAGCACTTTCTCTGATGAATGGTGGACCAACAGTGAAGGAACAAGAGAGAGTCATCCAGAGGATGACTTCTAGACAACAAACATCATCCATTTAATCTGTTGTATCGGTCGCTAGTGGGCGGAGGGAGGGGTGAAAAAAAATTTAGGGATTTAGAGGGGGAAAGTCACTTTTCAAAATTTAGATACGAGGGTTAAATATTAATTTTTAAAACTTGAGAAGAAAAATAAAATAAAATAATATATATTTTTGATATTATTATTACATAACGGTTTTACTCTTATATTTAAAGAAAAATTTAATGGCTATTTAAAGATGGGTTAATATTTAAATTTTTTATTTACTGCATATATATTGTCAAGATTAAACTAAATCTTAAGTGGGAAATAGTCTATTGCCCTTATGCAAATTATATTTGTCCGGTGGTTGACAAGTAAAGGGGCCTGTGCCCAAGCCCATAGTAAAGCGCTTTTTTGTGGCACAACTTTCAAGGGTTTGGGATGTATTATGATAGCCCACAAATTGTGTCATAAGCCGGCTCAGTCCACTACAATACTATCTATAATTTTTTTAAAAATTATTATTTCTTTATTATTATATAGAAAATTCAAATAATTTATATGAAAAATCCAAAAATATTAACTACTGCTATGAAGAATTAAAAAGTAATATAAATTTATTATTAATTTTATGAAAAAACCAAATGATAATGTGATAAATCAAAATTTATTAATTATTTATCATTATTTTTATGGAGAAAACTAAAAAATTAGTATGGAAAACTCAAAAAATACAACAAAAACAATGAAAAATTGAAAAAATAAAAAAAATAATTTAATTAACACAATCCGTTATAATATAGGTCGTGTTGTAGGCTTATATATTTTTATGGATCAATGTGATATGAAGACGTATAACTATGTAAGTCTTGAACCCTATATGAACCACTATCATATCTATGTAGGGGTCATTCTTAACTATACACTCATTGTGGTAGTCTATTTTTATAAATCAAATTGTATTAATTAATCCTGCATTTTGTAGCTTTGAGGAAAGCTGTCATTATTTGGATGTTTCGAAATTATTGAATGGAAATATGAATGATTTTTGAGTGGTGTTAGCAGTAGTTGATGTTATAGTGGATCATTTGGAGATGTCGATCTTCGATAAAATTAATTGAAAATTGACATATCCAAAATCTTTTGATGCTGATCTTTGGTCAAATAAAGAGAATTGTCTTCATTTGGTGAAAATGTTATGACAGGAAAGTCGATGGTAGAAGAAGAAGATGATAAGAAGGTCAACCGACAATAAGAACGGATTTCGGTCACTAAAAAAAGAAGAAAAAAAAACCTTTAGGAGAAAAAGTGAACTTTTTAAACTTTTGGATAAGAAAAAATTGTTATTTTTTTTAAATTAAGAGGAAGAAATGAAATAATATTTTAATTTCTTTTAAATTTTTTGTGAAATAACAATACCTTGTAAGAGGAAGTTTGGGAATACATTAGATTTTTGAAACCTTGCAAGAGGAAGTTTGGGAATACATTAGATTTTTGAAACCTTGCAAGAGGAAGTTTGGGAATACACTAAACCTTGGGTGGGAAAAATAACAATTTCTCTAATTTAATTTTGAAAACTTACCTTCTAGCCCCCTTCAATCGGTCCTGTCAAATTTCAAAACATGTAGTTATACCCCCACAAAATATATTCTCTCTTTTTGACAACTATTATTTCTAACAATTCATTTAGTTGCATTGTTAAACATCTTACTGAAACCTTATCCCTCACAAGTGGTATTACTAACGTTTTTATCATGATTTTCCTGACTGAAAACAAGTGAGATATCTGACCCTATCGCTCATTTTCACGACATTGTTGACCATTGAAGGAGAGGGTCAACCTTGAGCATCCTCCACTAATTGTTTAGTCTTTTGGGTATAATATAGACTAATTGTATTGAAATTGCATTTGTAGCATAATATGAAAACATTAAATACTTAATGTATTGTCCTTGTTACATGAATAATGTTAACTTAGTGGACTCTTATAATTTGTTAATATTCTTATCATTTACATTTTCTCAAAATAAAGCATCATATGAATGAATGTGATGGAGAACTGTTTGAATATTAACAAATAGGCCAAAAGACTAATTGCCACTTAAGGTACAGTTAAAATCAAAATAATCCCCGTTAAAACCCAAAGTGACCCCGATTAATTTTCGAAAACCTAAATACACATTCATCCATTAGTTTTGGTTATTACAATCAGAGATAAAATCATTATTTAGAATTTTTATTAAAACAAAGAAAATGTTATTTCTTTTTTTCCTTTTAGTTTTAAAAACTAACATTTTTCCCTAGCTTAATTTTAACAAATTAATCTTTTACCTCCACCATATAGGTTTTTAGGGTTTTATATTTTAGAATGAACAACTAACCCACACAAACTTTGAAACATTACACTTTCACCCAAAAATTTTATTCCATCTTTTTTACTACCGTTCTTTTTCGCGTACCTCTTTGGCGACATCTCCATCCTCTCTAATAATTTTTCGATTCAGAAACCACCAAAAATCTTACTGAAATAATCAAATTTTTGTGCATGGATCTATGCAAAAATCACACAAATCCGTGCGATGATCTATGCATCAATAAACGCATAGATTAGCCGAATGGCATCACATGAATGTCAGCCACGTCTATATGACATCGTCAAACTGATTTGTGCATTTGCCGATGCATAGATGGTCACACAGATCCATGCGATTTTTTCACAAATTTGTGTACAAAAATCAAGTCATTTTGATTAGATTTTCGGTGGTTTCCATAGTAAGAAACCATCAAGGAAGGGGAGATGCCGTCAGAGAGGAACACTTGGAAGAACTATTGTCGAAAAGATGGAATAAAATTTTTGAAATGAAAGTGCAATGTTTCAAAGTTTGAAGGGGGCGGTTGTTCATTTGAAAATATAAAACCCTAAAAACTATATATGGTGGGGGTAAAAGATTAATTTTTTAAAATTAAGCTGGAAAAAATGGTTAGTCTTTAAAACTAAAGGGGAAAAAAGAAATAATTTTTTCTTTCTTTAAATATAAATTCTAAATGACAATTTTACCTTAAAGTATAATAATCAAAACTAACATATGGATGAGTATTTAGATTTTTAAAAGTTAATAGAATCACTTGGGTTTTTCACTAAACTCTAGGTGGGAATAAGTCTTTTGGCCTGACAGATAATGACAACCTTATATTGGTTTTGGGTAGGTATAAGTCACTTTAGAACATTATGGAAAACATGTGTAGGTGCAATGTCCCTTTTCCTTTTGATGACTTGACGCAAATTATTTAAAGGCCAAATGACTATTTCCCATCCAAGGTTTGATGTTTTCTCAAAAGTCTCCCCCTTTAACTATGGAAACACCAAATACCCACCCATGGCCAGTTAGATTTAACTAAACCTTAACTGTGGTAGGGGTAAAATCATCATTTTTGCTATAATATTAAAAATAAACTAAAATAGAATCTAATTTTGCCCCCTTAAACTTTAAAAACTAAAATTTTTCCCCAGCCTAAGTTTTAAAAAATGGCAGTTTCACCCTAGGGTTTGATTTTGAAATCTCCGGCGACCGTTCCGGCTCTATTGCCGATGGCCTCTCCCTCCCGAAGCAGCCTCTCCTTCCGGCGAATGTTTTCCTCCCATTTGGAGGCTCGATCGGTGTCGGCTTCGCCTTGGGAGACGAAGAACTTCGTCGTTCCGGCGAATGTTTTCCTCCCATTTGGAGGCTCGATCGGTGTCGGCTTCGCCTTGGGAGACGAAGAATTTCGTCGGGGAAGACGAAGTTCTTCGTCTCCCCAGACGAAGTCGACGTCGTCATCTTCATCTGGGAAGACGATCATCTTCCCAGAAGAAGACCTCTGAGAAGATGATCGTCTTACCAGATAAAGACGACGACATCGGCTTCGTCTGGGGAGACAAAGATTAAGAATCAGAGATGGATGTTTGTATTTTGTTGTTGGATGGTTTCGTATATTTATAATTTGAGTTTGTTGTATTGGAACATCACCATTTCATGTGTATTTGTCATTCTTAATTATGTATGCATTGGTGATAGTCCATTTTTATAAATTAATCCTGCATTAGGTAGAAAGTAGCTGTCAATGAGAAAAACTCGGCCATTTTTGTCTTTATATCGATGTTTCAAAGTTGTGAAATGGAAAAACTCACCCAAGATTGACCTAAAATCACTTTATCAGCATTAATCATATTTTTTATTCAAAATCTATCTCTATTAAATTTAAATTAATATTAAACGTATTTATTACATATATATATATATATAATATTATAATTGATTATTATTTTATCTTTAATTTAAAATTATCTAATTATATAATGACACATATTACACACATATATATATTTATTTAAATTCTCAAAATAAATACACATAATTTTATTATTAATTTTAATAATAAAAATATATTATAGTCATTTAATTTCCTAAAATTTTGATATAAACAAAATTAGTTAGAAGTTGTGAGCCAGATCACAACCAAGGTGCCATTAAACCAAATATAAAAATTAAAATCACTCAAAAAAAAAAAAATCAAATCAAAATGACACCAAAGCAAACCCACTCGAACAAAACCACCTTCTCATCTTGTCACATTGCCGAACCACTTTTACTTGCCATCCCAACCCATTAAACCAACAATACAAAACTTGCCAACTTTGGTGAAAGTCATAAAAGACCTTGGGATGGAATGTTTCAGTCATGAAAACCTCAATTTAGTCAAATCGTGACCCAGGTGATGCAGCTTATGTTGTGATAAAGCCAAAAAAGGCAGCTCAAGCAACATCACGGTAGAGTTATCTCTTAGAGACAATGTGATTTATGCATATGTAATTGAATATTTGTTGTTGTTATTATTATTATTAAAAAGGTTTTATCATTTGTTCGTATTTGTGATTCAATAATATGTTCGTAAAAATAATAAATCTTTAGAATGATACAACTGTGATGAGAGAATCATATAACTGATTATAAGGCCGTATGTACACATTAAATACTTATTCTATAATTATCTGTAATCCTAACATTACATTGATTAAGGGAACAAGTAACGGTGAAGAAATTTTCATAGTATTGAGTGACTCTACTAAAAAGTGGTAATAATTCCTATATATCAAAATTGTTAACCGGTGGTTTAGTGTAATATATAAGTGTATGTTATAGACATATCTACTAGATTGATACGATTGAGGATTTTCATAGGGATTGATGCTATCGTATGTATGGAATAAATTTTTTAACTTATGGATGCATATGATCATTTGACTGAAGTCATTGAAGCATCCTGCACAAAGATCCATGACTGTGTAAATCTTGAGCCAGACATAACCCACTACCGTGCCTACATGGTGGGCATTTTTAATTATATATTCATAATAGTAGTCCATTTTTATATATCAAACTGTATTAATTAATCCTGCATTATGTAGCTTTGAAGAATGTTTCAAAATTGTTGACTGGAGATATGATTGTTTTTTCAGTGTTGTTAGCAGTAGTCGATGTATTTATCAATATAGTAGTTATATTAGAAAGACTGGGGCCTATCATTTGACGATCGTCAGGTAGGCGGCCAGAAGAATCAGAGATGGATGTTTGTATTTTGTTGTTGGATGGTTTCGTATATTTATAATTTGAGTTTGTTGTATAGGAACATCACCATTTCATGGGCATTTGTCATTCTCAATTATAGATAGTCCATTTTTAGGAATAATTTTCCCGCGTTCGGTAGATATTAGCTGTCAACTATGAGAAAAACTCGGTCATTTTTGTCTTTATATTGATGTTTCAAAGTTGTTAAATGGAAATATTATTTTTTTAGTGGTGTTAGTAGTACCAATTAACATTTCTTATCCAAGTTTCGCCTACAATCACTTACTGAGATCAATTATTAATGGATATCAATTCATATTGAGAATTTACTTAGATAAATATGTATTTGTGTCTCAGTTTTGAGTATATTAATTGATAAAAAAATCATATTACATGTAATCGTGAACTTAATAAGATTTTAAAGTTGTTCATTGACACTTTGTTGACTTAATAGAGAGCTTATGAGTTGTACATATATACAGAGTTGTTTTAAACTTAAGAGGTAGAGGATTATCAAAGATAGATTTGATTTAGATACTAGATTGAGAGTTTTAAGTCTGAGAATGTCTTAAAGACCATAATGTAGTAATTTTAGAGAGAATAATGAAAAAGAGAATGGACAAAATTATTGAATTGAAATATGAATGATTTTTGAGTGGTGTTAGCAGTAGTTGATGTTATAGTGGATTAGCTAGAGATGTCGATCTTCAATAAAATTAATTGAAAATTGACATCTTCAAAATCTTTTGATGTTGATCTTTGGTCAAATAAAGAGAATTGTCTTCATCTAGTGAAAATGTTATTATAGGAAGGTCGATGGTAGAAGAAGAAGATAGTGAGAAGGTCGACCAACAACAAGAACAGGTTTCGGTCGCTAAAAAAAGAAGAAAAAAAAAACCTTAGGGGAAAAAGTTAACTTTTTTAAACTTTTGGATAAGAAAAAATTGTAATTTTTTTTTTTTTAAATTAAGAGGGAGAAATGAAATTAAATTTAATTTTGAAAACTTACCTTCTCCCCCCCGTCAATCATTCCTGTCAAATTTCAAAACATGTAGTTATACCCCCACAAAATATATTCTCTCTTTTTGACAACTATTATTTCTAACAATTCATTTAGTTGCATTGTTAAACATCTTACTGATACCTTATCCCTCACTAGTGGTATTACTAATGTTTTTATCATGATTTTCCTGACTGAAAACAAGTGAGATATCTGACCCTATCGCTCATTTTCACGACATTGTTGGTCATTGAAGGAGAGGGTCAACCTTGAGCATCCTCCACTAATTGTTTAGTCTTTTGGGTATAATATAGACTAATTGTATTGAAATTGCATTTGCAGCATAATATGAAAACATTAAATACTTAATGTATTGTCCTTGTTACATTAATAATGTTAACTTAGTGGACTCTTATAATTTGTTAATATTCTTATCATTTACATTTTCTCAAAATAAAGCATCATATGAATGAATGTGATGGAGAACTGTTTGAATATTAACAAATAGGCCAAAAGACTAATTGCCACTTAAGGTACAGTTGAAATCCAAAATAATCCCTGTTAAAACCCAAAGTGACCCCGATTAATTTTCGAAAACCTAAATACACATTCATCCATTAGTTTTGGTTATTACAATCAGAGATAAAATCGTTATTTAGAATTTTTATTAAAACAAAGAAAATGTTTTTTTTTTCCCTTTAGTTTTAAAAACTAACATTTTTCCCTATCTAATTTTAACAAATTAATCTTTTACCCCCACCATATAGGTTTTTAGGGTTTTATATTTTAGAATGAACAACTAACCCATGCAAACTTTGAAACATTACACTTTCACCCCAAAATTTTATTCCATCTTTTTTACGACCGTTCTTTTTCGCGTACCTCTTTGGCGACATCTCCCCCCTCTCTAATAATTTTTCAATTCAGAAACCACCAAAAATCTTACTGAAATAATCAAATTTTTGTGCATGGATCTATGCAAAAATCACACAAATCCGTGCGATGATCTATGCATCAACAAACGCATAGATTAGCCAAATGGCATCGCATGAATGTCAGCCATGTCTGTATGACATCGTCAAACCGATTTGTGCATTTGCCGATGCATAGATGGTCACACAGATCCATGCAATTTTTTCACAAATTTGTGTACAAAAATCAAGTCATTTTGATTAGATTTTCGGTGGTTTCCATAGTAAGAAACCACCAAATTTGTGAAAAAATGCATAGATCAGCCAAATGGCATCGCATGAATGTCAGCCACGTCTGTATGACATCGTCAAACTGATTTGTGCATTTGCCGATGCATAGATGGTCACACAAATCCATGCGATTTTTTCACAAATTTGTGTACAAAAATCAAGTCATTTTGATTAGATTTTCGGTGGTTTCCATAGTAAGAAACCACCAAGGAGGGGGAGATGCCGTCAAAGAGGAACACTTGGAAGAACTGTTGTCGAAAAGATGGAATAAAATTTTTGGAATGAAAGTGCAATGTTTCAAAGTTTGAAGGGGGCGGTTGTTCATTTGAAAATATAAAACCCTAAAAACTACATATGGTGGGGTAAAAGATTAATTTTTTAAAATTAAGCTGAAAAAAATGGTTAGTCTTTAAAACTAAAGGGGAAAAAAGAAATAATTTTTTCTTTCTTTAAATATAAATTCTAAATGACAATTTTACTTTAAACTGTAATAATCAAAACTAACATATGGATGAGTATTTAGATTTTTAAAAGTTAATAGAATCACTTGGGTTTTTCACTAAACTCTAGGTGGGAAAAAGTCTTTTGGCCTAACAGATAATGACACCTTATATTGGTTTTGGGTAGGTTTAAGTCACTTTAAAACATTATGGAAAACATGGGTAGGTGCAATCTCCTTTTTCCTTTTGATGACTTGACGCAAATTATTTAAATTATATTTGTCCTTTTAATGTGTAGTGGCAGACAAAGGGGGCCTGTGCCCGAGCCCAATCTAAACCCCTTTTTTATCACACACAGCTTTCCAAATGATGTTTTTAGGGTTT
The DNA here is from genome assembly GCF_011075055.1 of Mangifera indica. Taxonomy (NCBI): domain Eukaryota; kingdom Viridiplantae; phylum Streptophyta; class Magnoliopsida; order Sapindales; family Anacardiaceae; genus Mangifera; species Mangifera indica. The sequence goes on from NC_058142.1 coordinate 17,914,849, forward strand.
TATATTTTAAAATAAACAACTATCGTACTCAAACTTTGAAACATCATACTTACACCCCAAAACTTCATTCCATCTTTCTGACGACCATTCTTCTTCGTGTACCTCTCTGGTGACATCTCTCCCCTCTCTAATAGTTTTTTGATTTGGAAACCACCAAAAATCTTACCGAAATAATCAAATTTTTGTGCATGGATCTATGCAAAAATCACACAAATCCATGCATCAGCAAATGCATAGATCAACCAAATGGCATCGCATGAATGTCAGCCACTTTTGTATAATATCGTCAAATTCATCTGTGCATTTGTCAATGCATAGATGGTCACATAGATCCATGCGACTTTTACACAAATTTGTGTACAAAAATCAAGTCATTTTGATTAGATTTTCGGTGGTTTCCATACTAAGAAACCACCAAGAAGGGGGAGATGTCGTCAGAGAGGAACACTTGAAAGAACGATTGTCGGAAAGATGGAATAAAGTTTTTGGAATGAAAGTGCAATGTTTCAAAGTTTGAAGAGGGTGGTTGTTCATTCGAAAATATAAAACCCTAAAAATATATATAGTGGGGGTAAAAGATTAATTTTTTAAAATTAAACTGAAAAAAATGATTAGTCTTTAAAATTAAAGGGAAAAAAATAACTTTTTCTTTATTTAAATATAAATTTTAAATGATAATTTTACCTTAGACTGTAACAATCAAAACTAATATATGGATGAGTATTTAGATTTTTAAAAGTTAATAGAATCACTTGGGTTTTTCACTAAACTCTAGGTGGGAATAAGTCTTTTGGCCTAACAGATAATGACACCTTATATTGGTTTTCGGTAGGTTTAAGTCACTTTAAAACATTATGGAAACACCTTATATTGATGACTTGACGCAAATTATTTAAATTATATTTGTCCTTTTAATGTGTAGTGGCAGACAAAGGGGGCCTGTGCCCGAGCCCAGTCTAAACCCCTTTTTTATCACACACAGCTTTCAAAATGACGGTTCACAACAATGCAAGCCTATAGACCATTGTCGAGTCAATGTAGTGGTTATTCTTAATTATATATTCATAGTGGTAGTCCAATTTTATAAATCAAATTGTATTAATTAATCCTTTGAGGAAAGCTGTCATTATTTGGATGTTTCGAAATTATTGAATGGAAATATGATTGTTTTTTGAGTGGTGTTAGCTGTAGTTGATTGATGGGGAAATTTTAAAAAATAGCCAAAATGCCCAAAATCACTATTTCCAAGCCAAAATGCCCAAAATCACTGTTCCAAAAAAAAAAATGCCTATGACTTTTTTTAAATACCAAAATTACCCTTCCCCTCATATTTATATAACTCTCCCACTCACTATGGGGGTTTTAATGGAATATTAGATAAATATGGGGGGTTTTTGGATATTTTACACTATAAAAGCATTTTGATATTTATTTATTTGTTTAAAACTTTTTCTAAAATGACAAAATTACCCCTCCCTTCATTTATATAACTCTCCTCACTCACTATAGGGTTAAAATAATTTAGGATAAATATGGGGGGTTTTTGGATATTTACATTGTAAAGGCATTTGCATATTTATTTATAGGAAAATTTTAAAAATTAGGCAAAATTAAAGGGGTCTAAACGAAATTGCCCAAAAAATTCAGGTTTAAGCAAAAATGCCCAGGTTTTGTGAAATGACGAAAATGCCCCCATATATAAAAACAGCAAATTTTCACTGTGCAATTCAAAGAAAATTCGAATTTTTAACGCATCCCACAGCAATCCCACGACGAACGTTATTTTCGTCGATTTTCTTGCTTTCCGGCAACCGAAAATGGAAAATAATGTTATCACATCTCCTGTAATCTTGTTTGGATCAAGTTATTGCTCATATTATTGAGATTTGATTGAGAATTTTCGGTTTGAAATTTTAGGGTTACGGTTTGAACAATGCTTAAAATGTTTTGATTCTTGGTTGTTTTTGTTGAATTAGTTGAGGGGTTTTGTGTTATACAACGTGTAGATTCGATTTATGTGAAAATCAGTGGCTGAAACGACCAAAATTTGGCCGAAAATGACTGCCGAAGAGATCGGCACTCCGACGTGGGAACAGTGTTTCCCACGTCAAAATCATCAATCCCACGTTCAGCCAAAATTTAGGGGGGTAACTTAGCTTTTAAAACAATTGGGTTGTCGTGGGAGCTCCTTAGCCCACGTGGGGTTTTTTTGAAATTTGTCACGTCAACGTGAGTTTGGCGAAATTACGAAAATGTCCATATATATAACACAGTCAAATTTCCTATTTCCCACGTTAATATTAGCGAATTTACTGTGCATTTCTCTCAAATTTCAAAACATTTTCACGTCACCACGTTCATCCCACGGGCGAGCTGATTTCCGTCGATTTTCTTGATTTCCGGCATCCTCAAATGGCAAAGAAGGTTAGTATATCTCCCGTAATCTTGTTTCGATCAAGTTATTGCTCATATTATTGAGATTTGATTGAGATTTTTCGGTTTGAAATTTTAGGGTTTACGGTTTGAATAATGTTTAAAATCTTTTGATTCTTGGTTGTTTTTGTTGAATTGATTGAGGGTTTTGTGTTAGACAACGTGTAGATTTGATTTATGTGAAAATCGGAGGCTGAAACGACCAAAATTTGGCCAAAAATGACTGCCGAAGAGATCGATAGTCCGACGTGGGAACAGTGTTTCCCACGTCAAAATCGTGAGTCCCACGTTCAGCCAAGATTGGCTGTTTTTAGAGGGGTAAAATAGCTTTTTTAAAATATTGGAAAGCTGGGGAAATTCCTTAGAACACAGTGGACCTTTTAGAGTTTTAGTTTTCATGAGGGTGTAAATTGAGATTTTTCTTATCTAGGGTTTTTGATTGTGTAGTTTTCGAATTGTATATCCGTTTTTTCTGTTCTAGGGTTTTTCAACTTTTAGAATTCGAATTTCAATTCCGTTTTTTCGAATTTCACTGTTTTACGAGATATGGACTCGTATTTTTCAGATTTCCAAAGGATTTTTTGATTATTCCCATTCTAAGGTTTTTCAATTTTTAGAATTCGAATTTCAATTCTGTTTTTTCGGATTTCACCGTTTTACGAGATATGGACTCTTATCTTTCAGATTCCCGAAGGATTTTTCGATTGTTGTCATTCTAGGTTATTTCAACTTTTAAAATTGGAATTTCAGTTCCATTTTTTCTAGTTTAACTATTTTACGAGATATGGATTCGTATTTTCCAGATTTCTCAAGGATTTTTCGATTGTTCCCATTCTAGAGTTTTTCAACTTTTAGAATTCGAATTTCAATTTCGTTTTTTCGAATTTAACCGTTTTACGAGATATGGATTCATATTTTTCAGATTTTCGAAGGATTTTTCGATTGTTTCCATTCTAGGGTTTTTCAACTTTTACAATTCGAATTTCAATTCCGTTTTTTCGGATTTCATCGTTTTACGAGATATGGACTCTTATCTTTCAGATTTCTGAAGGATTTTTTGATTGTTGTCATTCTAGGTTATTTCAACTTTTAAAATTGGAATTTCAGTTCCATTTTTTCGAATTTAACCGTTTTACGAGATATGGACTCGTATTTTCCAGATTTCTGAAGGATTTTTCGATTGTTCTCATTCTAAAGTTTTTCAACTTTTAGAATTCGAATTTCAATTTCGTTTTTTCGAATTTAACCGTTTTACGAGATATAGACTCATATTTTTCAGATTTCTGAAGGATTTTTCAATTGTTCCCATTCTAGGGTTTTTCAACTTTACAATTCAAATTTCAATTCCGTTTTTTCAGATTTCACCATTTTACGAGATATGGACTCTTATCTTTCAAATTTCCGAAGGATTTTTCGATTGTTGTCATTCTAGGTTATTTCAACTTTTAAAATTGGAATTTCAGTTCCATTTTTTCAAATTTTAATCGTTTTACGAGATATGGACTCGTATTTTCTAGATTTCTAAAGGATTTTTCGATTGTTCCCATTCTACAGTTTTTCAACTTTTAGAATTCGAATTTCAATTTCGTTTTTTCGAATTTAACCGTTTTACGAGATATGGACTCGTATTTTTCAGATTTTCAAAGGATTTTTCAATTGTTTCCATTATAGGGTTTTTCAACTTTTAGAATTCGAATTTCAATTTCGTTTTTTCAGATTTCACCATTTTACGAGATATGGACTCGTATTTTTCAGATTTCTAAAGGATTTTTCGATTGTTCCCATTCTAGGGTTTTTCAACTTTTATAATTTGAATTTCAATTCCGTTTTTTCAGATTTCATCGTTTTACGAGATATGGACTCTTATCTTTCAGATTTTCGAAGGATTTTTCGATTGTTGCCATTCTAGGTTATTTCAACTTTTAAAATTGGAATTTCAGTTCCATTTTTTCGAATTTAACCGTTTTACGAGATATGGACTGGTATTTTCCAAATTTCTGAAGGATTTTTTGATTGTTCCCATTCTAGAGTTTTTCAACTTTTAGAATTCGATTTTCAATTTTATTTTTTCAAATTTAACCGTTTTGTGAGATATGGACTCGTATTTTTCAGATTTCCGAAGAATTTTTTGATTGTTTCCATTCTAGGGTTTTTCAACTTTTAGAATTCGAATTTCAGTTTCATTTTTTTAGATTTTAACCGTTTTACGAGATATGGACTCGTATTTCCCAAATTTTTGAAGGATTCTTCGATTGTTGCTATTCTAGGGTTTTTCAACTTTTAGAATTCAAATTTCAGTTCCGTATTTTCGGATTTCACCGTTTTTAGATATATCGACTCGTATTTTTCATATTTTTGAAAGATTTTTTGATTGTTCCCATTTTAGGGTTTTTCAACTTTCAGAATTCAAATTTCAATTCCGGTATCAGGCAGTTAAATCTTGTTTTTTAAGTTTTGTCATTTCTTTTTTGATTATTTGGTATTTTTCATCTTTTTATGTTTTTTCCACGTATACATTTGTTTACATATTTGGTTTTACTCATGTCTAACGAATTTTTTACATTGTCTCAGGATATTTCTCGTAAAAGAAGACGGGTTGACAGCGAGCTGCGAATCCCCGACGAGACTAGACACTTCCGGGCAGAGCGATTATGGTTACTTGCTGATATCCCGAGCTCGACCAAAAAAATTGTGGATATTGGTTCACAGGAGGAGGACTTCCAGGAGGACGATTTTGAGGCTATCCCTATTGAGGTATATCAATTATACTTAGTATATAAATAGTTGTATATACTGGTCATCGAGATGTTCAAAATTTGTATTTTCTAGTCTGCCGAGGGAGCACGCGTGGTGGACTTGACTGTGTTTCAAGATTCTCCAGCTAAACCTCCTCCCGCATACGTGGAGAAGGTAAGATAAATCGATTAATGCTAATTGTTGCGTAAGATGAATGATGAATGATGAATTAATTATTTTTTTGGGATCATGCAGATGATTCGTACAGCACGTGGCCAGATCGTCCGAAAGGGTCTGCTGGTTCGCACCCCGTATACGAATCCACTCAAAGGGAGGGCGAAACGGCAACCTACGGCCATTCCATCCTCTGCCTCTGAGCGTGAGGAATCTTTCCTCACGTGGTACACCAGCGCTGCGGCTTCCGACTCACATGATGTCTACTTCATCGGGTCGAAGTCAAAGGATAGCTTCTGGAGGCTTGTTGTAGAGTTACGCGAATGGTTGACCGACGATGTGAGTTGTTTATACTATATAATTTGATAAAAAGCTAGATATATTTATTAATAAATAACACGTGAACTTGTTTATACCATTTTAGCATGTGAATTCCTTTTTGGCTTTATTACGTCGGCAGCAGGACGATCACCAGTCGAATATCTCACAGCGTTGGACGATTGCCCACACATTCTTCGGAGGCCATATTGAGGTGGCCTGGAAGAGTTGGCAGACCACACCGATTGGAGAGTTTGAGTTTTCGGGGCTCTTCACAAGGATGGTTGATGCATCGTACACCCCGGGATTGTTGTACAAACCATGAGGGATGGTCGATCAGGTAGAGTTTATATATATTTCTATTATATTCAATTGGTTAACGACAACGATAAGTAACTAAAATGTCTCATTGTTTATAGGTTTTCATCCCTATAAACTTCGAGAACGCACATTGGGTCGCCGGAGTTATAGATTTCCGTGAGTGGTCGATTACGGCGTACGATTCAGATGTTTCATATTCGGGGAATATAGGGACTCTGGAGCAGCGCATGTGATCGTACATGACCTTTATTCCCGCGTTATTAGAGGCGACAACTTTTTGGACAGCTTCTATGAGGACTCCACGACGTGATCCCCTCACTTTACATCGAGCGTCGGATGTCCCTCAGCAGGGGTTGGGCTCCGGTGACTGTGGCATCTTTATGTTACGATTTTTTGAGTGTTTGGCGTTGGCACGGAGCTACGTTTTTCCCCGAGAGTCGTCTACCTCTATGCGTCGACGATTAGCGACACAGTTGTATTTTTATTGTATCGAGTAGCTCACGGATGTATATTTATCGTTATTCCTATGTTTAGATGTATATATTTATTGTATGTTCATATGTGTATGATATACTTTATTTGTGGTTATATATGGATGTGTATCGTATTTGAGTTCATTTTTTAAATAATCTTGTCATGAAAAAACAATAAAAACGTATAATTACTCAAACATTTACACAATTGAAACAATTAGAGAAAATAAAGTAATACTGAAATAAAGTAACACTAAATTTATTACATCAAATGACAATACAATTACACATTTGAAACAATAATAAAAATACATCGGTTACATAAACCTGAAGTACAACAATGAAGAATCATATAAAAAACAAAATTGAGTATAAGCATGTCAAGATCTCGTTCCTTTGCCTTTTGTATGTGAACGTTGAGGGGCAGAGCTCGGGACCGGTGCTGGGGATTTACATTGGGTTCGTGTATGCCCCGGTTCATGGCAATGACTACAAATCCTCGGTGTAACAATTTCTCCTTGTGATGGACGTCGATTTCTATTGGTTGGACGACCTGGACGACGACTATCGAGGACGGGGGGCAATATAACTCTGTCTTCCGGTGAGTGTAACCAATCACATTGATTTCCAAAAGGATTGATTGGTTCCTGATATATTGCACGATAAATATCGGTGCGGAGGAATGGATGAACCCATGCGTGCACATTCGTCAGTCTCATATGTCGTGCAACGGCAATGGCATGCTTGCACGAAATACGTGAAAGCTGAAACTTTCTACACGTGCATGACATGTCACCAAAGTCCACAATACCCATGAATCCACCAAATCCAACACCCTGATACCGAGTAGGTGTAATCGGTCGAACATCCAGACTTGCAGACTTTGAAAGACGATTACTGATCTTATCTTCCACCTAAGGGGTGAGGAAGTTATGACATTCACCTGTAATTCAGAAAAAATATTAAGAACACATTTGGTAATATGATTAACAAAGTGGAAAAAAGTATATGAGACAACTTTTAATTAATATCGATTTGATACTTACTTGCATGGGTTCTCCTCTCGTAAAACCATCGTTGCATTGTACCACGAATAAACTCCAAGAGCATGGTTATAGGTAGGCCCCGTGCATGTCTAACAAGGGCATTAAATGACTCAGCAATATTTGTGGTCATGATATTGTATCGATGCCCTGGAAAGTACGCTCTACTCCAACGGTGAAAGCTGATATCCCGTAGATAAGCTCCAGCTTGGGGGTTCAATGAGTCAATGGATTGCATCATCGAACCAAATTCAGACTTTGTGTATGATTTAGCGGCTTTCCAATATGCACCCGCGACCTGTAAGAGGGAAAAAAATATGAAAACTCATTGTAAGCAAAATGTTTGAAAATGATAAACTGTTATAAATTTAATTACTTGTTTACAATATACCTTTGAGTCCCGTTTATACTTTGCCCGCATGTTACACAGAAGGTGATGACAACAGCATCCATGGTGGACATCTGGAAAGACTTCAGCCATTGCCGAGTAGATAGCATGATGTCGATCGGAGATTATTGCAAGCTCAGAGAGGTCAGGGGTGCATTCTTTAATTCTCATAAGAAACCAACACCACGTGTCGTGATCTTCTTTTACATTGTAAAGGCATTTTCATATTTATTTATATATTTCATTACTTTTTCTAAAATGTCAAAATTACCTTTCCCCTCATCTATATAAACCCTCCTCACTTATTTTATTTCCACACTTCTCATATCACTTAAACACTCACTCTCACTTTCATTTTTTTTGTTAACATCAATTAGTAGGGATTCGTTCGGACGAAGGAAGTTCGTATTTATGAATTCGACTCGAAAAAATACTATTCATCAAAAAAAGGTATTTATGTCAATCTTATCCTAAAACTTCATTTTATTTGTTAAGTATAGTTTTTATGTCGTAATATGGGGGTTAAATATAATATTTGATAAGTATAGGGGGTTAAATGTAATTTAGGATAAATATGGGGGGTTTTTGGATATTTTACATTGTAAAGGCATTTTCATATTTATTTATATATTTCATTACTTTTCTAAAATGTCAAAAATACCATTCCCTTCATCTATATAAACCCTCCTCACTCATTTTATTTCCACACACTTCTCATATCACTTAAACACTCACTCTCACTTTCATTTTTTTTGTTAACATCAATTAGTAAGGATTCGTTCGGACGAAGGAAGTTCGTATTTTTGAATTCGACTCGAAAAAATACTATTTATCAAAAAAAGGTATTTATGCCAATCTTATCCTAAAACTTCATTTTATTTGTTAAGTATAGTTTTTATGTCGTAATATGGGGGTTAAATGTAATATTTGACAAGTATGGGGGGTTAAATGTAATTTAAGATAAATATAGGGGGTTTTTGGATATTTTACATTGTTATGGGGGTTTTAGATATTTTACAATATATACAGGATTTATATAACATGTTAAAAATATATAGGGATTGTTTTGATACAAGACGACATACAAGGGTGTCAAATGAAATGTTATTAAAATTAGGGCGTATTTTCATATTAAACATTGTAGGCGCATTATAATTGAAATTATAGGTTTTTTCGAGTTTCACCGCTTTAGGATATATCAATGCACATTTTTCTTATTTCTGAAGAACTTTTCGATTGTTGTCATTCTATGGTATTTCAACTTTTAGGATTCAAATTTCAGTTTTGTTTTTTTGAATTTCACCGTTTTAGCATATATCAACTCGTATTTTTCAGATTTTTTTAGAATTGTTCGATTATTACCATTCTAGGGTATTTCAATTTTTAGAATTCGAATTTAAGCTCAATTTTTTTTGAATTTTATCGTTTTAGGATATATCCACTAGTACTTTTCAGATTTCTGCAGAAATTATTTATTATTGACATTTTAAAGTAAGGCCAAACGACTATTTCCCACCCAAGGTTTAGCGTTTTCTCAAAAGTCCCCCCTTTAACTATGGAAACACCAAACACCCACCCATGGCCGGTTAGATTTAACCAAACCCTAACGGCTAAAAATTTTATCTCCTTTTGCCCCCCTAAACTTTAAAAACTGAAATTTTTCCCCCGCCTAAGTTTTAAAAAATGGCAGTTTCACCCTAGAGTTTGGTTTTGAAATCTCCGACGATCTCTCCGGCTCCGTTGCCGACGGCTACTCCCTCCCGAAGCAACCTCTCCTTTTGGCGATCTCTTTCCTCCCATTTGGAGGTCCGATCGGCACCCGGAGACGTCGTGGGAGACGAAGAACTTCGTCGAGAAGATGAAGTTCTTCGTCTTCCCAGACGAAGACGACGCCGTCGTCTTCGTCTGGAAAGACGATTATCTTCCTAGAAGAAGACCTCTGGGAAGATGACCGTCTTCCCAGACGAAGACGACGGCGTCGGCTTCGTCTGGGAAGACGAAGAACTTCATCTTCTCGACGAAGTTCTTCGTCTCCCACGACGTCTCCGGGTGCCGATCGGACCTCCAAATGGGAGGAAAGAGATCACCGAAAGGAGAGGTTGCTTCGGGAGGGAGCGGCCGTCGACAACAGAGCCGGAGAGGTCACCGGAGATTTCAAAACCAAACCCTAGGGTGAAACTGTGATTTTTTAAAACTTAGGGTGGGGGAAAATTTTAGTTTTTAAAGTTTAGGGGGGCAAAATGAGGTTCTATTTTAGTTTATTTTTAATATTATAGCAAAAATAACGATTTTACCCCTACCACCGTTAGGGTTTGGTTAAATCTAACCGGCCATGGGTGGGTGTTTGGTGTTTCCATAGTTAAAGGGGGGACTTTTGAGAAAACGCTAAACCTTGGGTGGAAAATAGTCGTTTGGCCTTAAAGTAATTCAAAGTATAGAATTTGAATATCTATTTCAAAGTATAGATATTATAAAAACGTTTTAAATAGAACGTTACAAACAGATAGATGCATTTTGATATAAGATAACATACGAAAGTGTTATATACATTGTTAAATAATTATAGAGGGATAAATAACATATTAGAAAAATATGAGGAGTTTTTTTAATTATTAATAATTGTACGGTTGATTTACATAGTTATTATTGATTTTTTTTTTATACCTGAATAATTATCTTCAAAAACTTGTCATTGCAGGATTGATATTTAAAATGGAGGGTTATGCATCGGTTCGTTACCAGGGAGAATGGATTCAAGGTCGCAACAACACAATGAAATATGTTGGAGGAGCCAAACAATTGATTAAAATCCCTTATGGAACAACATTCGAGGGATTTATTGAGCTTTTGACGGAGTATTGTAGTATTGATCCAATGAAAAACTACATTCAAGTATCAATGAAACCAAGAAAAATTAAGCTCGACTGTCCCATCCAGATCCAAAATGATGAAGATGTGCAAGGTCTTCTTGATATGTCCCAGTACTTTCAGGAATGTATTCCTATTTTTGTTACATGTACCCCAATTGAAGGGTAGAAGGAAGAAGATGAAGATGAAGATGAAAAAGAAAGCAGTTGGGTCAAAAAAGAATACGATTTGGAAAAGTTGATTGATTTCAGTAATGACCCATTATATATTGCAAACTCATGGGCTCATGGAGAAAAAGATATAGTTCCCTATTAGGGTGACTTCGATGGAAATGATATGCCCGACATTCCTTTAGACGATGTAGAGCCTGAGTATATGGCATCAGTAACCGAGGGTATGGATAGTTTACAGCTTGAAGATCCTACTTCAGGTGGTGGAAATTATTATGGGTCGTTTTTTGACAATGTCCCCACTGATCCATTTAGGTGGCTTCCTGATTTTCCTCCACAACCATCAGCATCATCAAGTGGTTCCAGATCAATCCGAGAGGAGAATGGGGTCAAGATTGGTGATATTTTTCACAGTAAAGTCCAATTGATTGACGCCATGAGACAATTCGCCTTACTTAAAGGATTTCAATTTGGTGTCAAAAAGTCTGACAAGAAACGGTGGGAAATTAAATGCAAGGCTGAAAATTGTAAGTGGTATATACATGCAACCAAGTCCACTGTCGGTGATGTGTGGGGGATCAACTCTATGAATCCTACCCACACATGTTTAGTTGATCAAATCATGCCACATCAGAGACAAGCTGGGGCCCGAGCTTTAGGTCAATTAATGAGATCAAAGTTTGTGATGATTGATCGAATTTATCGGCCTAAAGAAATAATTGTAGACATCGCCGACCGATATAAAATTGATATTTCCTACTCACAGGCTTGGCGGGCAAGAAATTGGGCTATCAATTCATTGAGAGGTTCACTGGAGGAATCTTTTATACTGTTACCAGATTATTGCTACAATTTACAACGTACTAATTCGGGCACCGTTACTGCTATTGAAACAGATGATGAGCATCGATTTACAAATTTTTTCATGGCGTTAGGATGTTCCGTTCGTGCGTTTAGTCAATATCTTCGTCCCGTTATTTGCATTGACTCTGCTTTCCTTAAAGGTTGATATCTGGGGCATTTATTTATTACGGTGGCTCTTGATGGTAATAATCAAATATACCCTATTGGTTTCGGTGTCGGCAAAAAAGAAGATCACGACACGTGGTGTTGGTTTCTTATGAGAATTAAAGAATGCATCCCTGACCTCTCTGAGCTTGCAATAATCTCCGATCGACATCATGCTATCTACTCGGCAATGGCCGAAGTCTTTCCAGATGTTCACCATGGATGTTGTTGTCATCACCTTCTGTGTAACATGCGGGCAAAGTATAAACGGGACTCAAAGGTATATTGTAAACAAGTAATTAAATTTATAACAGTTTATCATTTTCAAACATTTTGCTTACAATGAGTTTTCATATTTTTTTCCCTCTTACAGGTCGCGGGTGCATATTGGAAAGTCGCTAAATCATACACAGAGTCTGAATTTGGTTCGATGATGCAATCCATTGACTCAATGAACCCCCAAGCTGGAGCTTATCTACGGGATGTCGGCTTTCACCGTTAGAGTAGAGCGTACTTTCCAGGGCATCGATACAATATCATGATCACAAATATTGCTGAGTCATTTAATGCCCTTGTCAGACATGCACGGGGCCTACCTATAACCATGCTCTTGGAGTTTATTCGTGGTACAATGCAACGATGGTTTTACGAGAGGAGAACCCATGCAAGTAAGTATCAAATCGATATTAATTAAAAGTTGTCTCATATACTTTTTTCCACTTTGTTAATCATATTACCAAATGTGTTCTTAATATTTTTTCTGAATTACAGGTGAATGTCATAACTTCCTCACCCCTTGGGCGGAAGATAAGATCAATAATCGTCTTTCAAAGTCTGCAAGTCTGGATGTTCGACCGATTACACCTACTCGGTATCAGGTTGTTGGATTTGGTGGATTCATGGGTATTGTGGACTTTGGTGACATGTCATGCACGTGTAGAAAGTTTCAGCTTTCACGTATTACGTGCAAGCATGCCATTGCCGTTGCACGACATATGAGACTGACGAATGTGCACGCATGGGTTCATCCATTCTTCCGCACCGATATTTATCGTGCAATATATCAGGAACCAATCAATCCTCTTGGAAATCAATGTGATTGGTTACACTCACCGGAAGACAGAGTTATATTGCCCCCCGTCCTCGATAGTCGTCATCCAGGTCGTCCAACCAATAGAAATCGACGTCCATCACAAGGAGAAATTGTTACACCGAGGATTTGTAGTCGTTGCCATGAACCGGGGCATACACGAACCCAATGTAAATCCCCAGCACTGGTCCCAAGCTCTGCCCCTCAACGTTCACATACAAAAGACAAAGGAACGAGATCTTGACATGCTTATACTCAATTTTGTTTTTTATATGATTCTTCATTGTTGTACTTCAGGTTTATGTAACCGATGTATTTTTATTATTGTTTCAAATGTGTAATTGTATTGTCATTTGATGTAATAAATTTAGTGTTACTTTATTTCAGTATTACTTTATTTTCTCTAATTGTTTCAATTGTGTAAATGTTTGAGTAATTATACGTTTTTATTGTTTTTTCATGATAAGATTATTTAAAAAATGAACTCAAATACGATACACATCCATATATAACCACAAATAAAGTATATCATATACATATGAACATACAATAAATATATACATCTAAACATAGGAATAACGATAAATATACATCCGTAAGCTACTCGATACAATGAAAATACAACTGTGTCGCTAATCGTCGACGCATAGAGGTAGACGACTCTCGGGGAAAAACGTAGCTCCGTGCCAACGCCAAACACTCAAAAAATCGCAACATAAAGACGCCACAGTCACCGGAGCCTAACCCCTGCTGAGGGACATCCGACGCTCGATGTAAAGTGAGGGGATCACGTCGTGGAGTCCTCATAGAAGTTGTCCAAAAAGTCGTCGCCTCTAATAACGCGGGAATAAAGGTCATGTACGGTCGCATGTGCTGCTCCAGAGTCCCTATATTCCCCGAATATGAAACATCTGAATCGTACGCCGTAATCGACCACTCACGAAAATCTATAACTTCGACGACCCAATGTGCGTTCTCGAAGTTTATAGGGATGAAAACCTATAAACAATGAGACATTTTAGTTACTTATCGTTGTCGTTAACCAATTGAATATAATAGAAATATATATAAACTCTACCTGATCGACCATCCCCCATGGTTTGTACAACAATCCCAGGGTGTACGATGCATCAACCATCCTCGTGAAGAGCCCCGAAAACTCAAACTCTCCAATCGGTGTGGTCTGCCAACTCTTCCAGGCCATCTCAATATGGCCTCCGAAGAATGTGTGGGTAGTCGTCCAACGCTGTGAGATAGTCGACTGGTGATCGTCCTGCTGCCGACGTAATAAAGCCAAAAAGGAATCCATATGCTAAAATGGTATAAACAAGTTCACGTGTTATTTATTAATAAATATATCTAGCTTTTTATCAAATTATATAGTATAGACAACTCACATCGTCGGTCAACCATTCGCATAACTCTACAACAAGCCTCCAGAAGTTGTCCTTTGACTTTGACCCGATGAAGTAGACATCATGTGAGTCGAAAGCCGCAGCGCTGGTGTACCACGTGAGAAAAGATTCCTCACGCTCAGAGGCAGAGGATGGAATGGCCGTAGGTTACCGTTTTACCCTCCCTTTGAGTGGATTCGTATACGGGGTGCGAACAAGCGGACCCTTCCGAATGATTCGGCCACGTGCTGTACGAATCATCTGCATGATCCCAAAAAAATAATTAATTCATCATTCATCTTACGCAACAATTAGCATTAATCGATTTATCTTACCTTCTTCACGTATGCGGGAGGAGGTTTAGCTGGAGAATCTTGAAACACGGTCAAGTCCACCACGCGTGCTCCCTCGGCAGACTAGAAAATACAAATTTTGAACATCTCAATGACCAGTATATACAACTATTTATATACTAAGTATAACTGATATACCTCAATAGGGATGACCTCAAAATCGTCCTCCTGGAAGTCCTCCTCCTGTGAACCAATATCCACAATTTTTTTGGTCGAGCTCGGGATATCAGCAAGTAACCATAATCACTCTGCCCGGAAGTGTCTGGTCTCGTCGGGGATTCACAGCTCGCTGTCAACCTGTCTTCTTTTGCGAGAAATATCCTGAGACAATGTAAAAAATTCGTTAGACATGAGTAAAAACAAATATGTAAACAAATGTATACGTGAAAAAAACATAAAAAGATGAAAAATACCAAATAATCAAAAAGGAAATAACAAAACTTAAAAAACAAGATTTAACTGCCTGATAACGGAATTGAAATTTGAATTCTGAAAGTTGAAAAACCCTAAAATGGGAACAATCAAAAAATCTTTTGAAAATCTGAAAAATACGAGTCGATATATCTAAAAACGGTGAAATCCGAAAAAACGGAACTGAAATTCGAATTCTAAAAGTTGAAAAACCCTAGAATAGCAACAATCAAAGAATCCTTCGAAAATTTGGGAAATACGAGTCCATATCTCGTAAAACGGTTAAAATCTAAAAAAATGGAACTGAAATTCGAATTCTAAAAGTTGAAAAACCCTAGAATGGAAATAATCAGAAAATCCTTCAGAAATCTGAAAAATACGAGTCCATATCTCGTAAAACGGTTAAATTCGAAAAAACGAAATTGAAAATCGAATTCTAAAAGTTGAAAAACTCTAGAATGGGAACAATCAAAAAATCCTTCAGAAATCTGGAAAATACCAGTCCATATCTCGTAAAATGGTTAAATTCGAAAAAATGGAACTGAAATTCCAATTTTAAAAGTTGAAATAACCTATAATGGCAACAATCGAAAAATCCTTCGAAAATCTGAAAGATAAGAGTCCATATCTCGTAAAACGGTGAAATCTGAAAAAACGGAATTGAAATTCGAATTGTAAAAGTTGAAAAACCCTAGAATGGGAACAATCGAAAAATCCTTCGAAAATCTGAAAAATACGAGTCCATATCTCGTAAAACGGTTAAATTCAAAAAAACGAAATTGAAATTCGAATTCTAAAAGTTGGAAAACTTTAGAATGGAAACAATTGAAAAATCCTTCAGAAATCTGGAAAATACGAGTCCATATCTCGTAAAATGGTTAAATTCGAAAAAATGGAACTGAAATTTCAATTTTAAAAGTTGAAATAACCTAGAATGACAACAATCGAAAAATCCTTCGAAAATCTGAAAGATAAGAGTCCATATCTCGTAAAACGGTGAAATCCGAAAAAACAGAATTGAAATTCGAATTGTAAAAGTTGAAAAACCCTAGAATGGGAACAATCGAAAAATCCTTTGGAAATCTGAAAAATACGAGTCCATATCTCGTAAAACGGTAAAATCTGAAAAAACGGAATTGAAATTCGAATTCTAAAAGTTGAAAAACCCTAGAATGGAAACAATCGAAAAATCCTTCGAAAATCTGAAAAATACGAGTCCATATCTCGTAAAACGGTTAAATTCGAAAAAACGAAATTGAAATTCGAATTCTAAAAGTTGAAAAACTCTAGAATGGGAACAATCGAAAAATCCTTCAGAAATCTGGAAAATACGAGTCCATATCTCGTAAAACGATTAAATTCGAAAAAATGGAACTAAAATTCCAATTTTAAAAGTTGAAATAACCTAGAATGACAACAATCGAAAAATCCTTCGGGAATCTGAAAGATAAGAGTCCATATCTCGTAAAACGGTGAAATCCGAAAAAACAGAATTGAAATTCGAATTCTAAAAGTTGAAAAACCCTAGAATGGGAACAATCAAAAAATCCTTCGGAAATCTGAAAAATACGAGTCCATATCTCGTAAAACGGTGAAATTTGGAAAAACGGAATTGAAATTCGAATTCTAAAAGTTGAAAAACCCTAGAACAGAAAAAACGGATATAAAATTTGAAAACTACACAATCAAAAACCCTAGATAAGAAAAATCTCAATTTACACTCTCATGAAAACTAAAACTCTAAAAGGTCCACTGTGTTCTAAGGAATTTCCCCAGCTTTCCAATATTTTAAAAAAGCTACTTTACCCCCCTAAAAACAGCCAATCTTGGCTGAACGTCTGTTCCCACGTCGGACTGCCGATCTCTTCAGCAGTCATTTTCGGCCAAATTTTGGTCGTTTCAGCCTCCGATTTTCACATAAATCAAATCTACACGTTGTCTAACACAAAACCCCTCAATCAATTCAACAAAAACAACCAAGAATCAAAAGATTTTAAGCACTTCAAACCGTAAACCCTAAAATTTCAAACCGAAAAATCTCAATCAAATCTCAATAATATGAGCAATAACTTGATCGAAACAAGATTACGGGAGATATACCAACCTTCTTTGCCATTTGAGGATGTCGGAAATCAAGAAAATCGACGGAAATCAGCTCGCCCGTGGGATGAACGTGGTGACGTGAAAATGTTTTGAAATTTGAGAGAAATGCACAGTAAATTCGCTAATATTAACGTGGGAAATAGGAAATTTGGCTGTGTTATATATATGGACATTTTCGTAATTTCGCCAAACTCACGTTGACGTGACAAATTTCAAAAAAACCCCACGTGGGCTAAGGAGCTCCCACGACAACCCAATTGTTTTAAAAAGCTAAGTTACCCCCCTAAATTTTGGCTGAACGTGGGATTGATGATTTTGACGTGGGAAACACTGTTCCCACGTCGGATTGCCAATCTCTTCTGCAGTCATTTTCGGCCAAATTTTGGTCGTTTCAGCCACCGATTTTCACATAAATCGAATCTACACGTTGTATAACACAAAACCCCTCAATTAATTTAACAAAAACAACCAAGAATCAAAACATTTTAAGCATTGTTCAAACCGTAAACCCTAAAATTTCAAACCGAAAATTCTCAATCAAATCTCAATAATATGAGCAATAACTTGATCCAAACAAGATTACGGGAGATGTGATAACATTATTTTCCATTTTCGGTTGTCGGAAAGCAAGAAAATCGGCGAAAATAACGTTCGCCGTGGGATGCATTAAAAATTCGAATTTTCTTTGAATTGCACAGTGAAAATTTGCTGTGTTTATATATGGGGGCATTTTCGTCATTTCACAAAACCTGGGCATTTTTGCTTAAACCTGAATTTTTTGGGCAATTTCGTTTAGACCCCTTTAATTTTGCCTAATTTTTTAAATTTCCCTTGATGTATTTATCAAATGTACTGACAGACATGGGCCTCTCGTCAGGTAGGCGGCCAGGAGAATCAGAGATGGATGTTTGTATTTTCTTGTTGGATGGCTTCGTATATTTATAATTTGAGTTTGTTCTATTGGAACATCACCATTTCATGTGTATTTGTCATTCGTAATTATAGATGGTCCATTTTTAGGAATAATACCGGCGTTAGGTAGATATTAGCGTCAACCATGAGGAAAACTCGGTCATTTTTGTCTTTATATTGATGTTTCAAAGTTGTTAAATGGAAATATTATTTTTTTAGTGGTGTTAGTAGTAGCAATTAACATTTTCTTATCCAAGTTTGGCCTACAATCACTTACTGAGATCAATTATTAATGGATAACAGTTCATACTGAAAACTTAGATAAATATGTATTTGTGTCTCAATTTTGAGAGATATTAATTGACAAAAAGATCGTATTACATGTAATCGTAAACTTGATAAGATTTTAAAATTGTTCATTGACACTTTATTGACTCAATAAAGAGCTTATGAGTTGTGCACATATATAGAGTTGTTTTAGACTTAAGAGGTAGAGGATCACCGAAAATAGATTCGATTTAGGTACTAGATTAAGGGTTTTGAGTCTCAGAATGTCTTAAAAACCATAATGTAATAATTTTAGAGAGAATAATGAAAAAGAGAATGGATGAAAAGTAAAATTAGTTGGTGCTAGCATTTGCTTTTAGGCAGGATACAACCAATTCACTAGTGAAAGTTTTGAGGGTATTATGATAATTTTTCAAAATTTAAACAGTTATGGTTAGTATGTTAATTTAACTTTTTGATATTATTACATAAGGAATCCATCCTAATTTTTAAGCCACCGAATTTGCTTACTCATTCTTATATTATAACAATAATTTATTAGTTATTTTAAAAAATGTATTATTACATAAGGAATCCAAATAATTTACTTAGAGAATCCAAAAATATTCACTAATGTTATGAAAAATTAAAAAGTACTAATAAATTTATTATTAATTTATGGAAAAACCGAAAGATGATATGGGGAATCAAAAGTACTAATAAATTAAAAAGTACTAATTTCTAATTTTTTCTTCACTTTCCCTTTGGCCATCATCAACTGACATGGCTGGGGGTTAAACGATGAGCATCGTTCGGATCTGGATAATGCTCGTCGTCTTTCGTAAGACGACAGAGCATTATTCATTCTCTAACCGATGATCATCGTCCAGAGGACGACCTCTGGATAAAGACAACTCCACCGTTGGTTAGCCATTGCCAGAGAAAGTGGTTGGATTTCAAAGGGGAAAATAAATTTTTTAAAACTTAATTCGAGGAAAAATATTACTTTTTCAAATTAAAGGAGAAAAATGAGATAAAATTTAAATTATTTTAATATTATTAATAAAATAACGAATTTATCCTTTAATCCAAACAAAAAATATTTAAGTTTTTTATCTGTTATAGATATATATTTAAATTTTTTATCTATCATAAATATACATTTATCATTTGAATAAAAGTAGAGGGGATGGGGGGAAGAATGCCCCTCTCCCCTATATTTTTGTTTAAAATATTTTTTTTTTTTATAAGTTAGAGGATGAAATCGAATCTTTTAATTATTTTTATTGGGCAAGTCAAAGGATAAGATAAGTTGAAGATGAGGTTGAGGAGATTCTCAGCCAATTACATTTTTCTTCGTCTCTCTGGGACATTATATTATTTTTTATACTCAGTATCAATAAATTCCCTATGAAATAGCATTTTTCTCAACCTCTCTTAGCATTATTGCTCGTTGCTATCTGTTTGCTACAAGCTAGACTACGTTCATTCAGGGTTTGCTCTCAAAAACTCCAACTTTGATAGTTGTTTGTTGTGTGTCTTTCTCTTTTGTTTTCATTATTAATTAGCCATGCTTTTATTCTCAGTGTAAAGCTAGATTTTGTTTACTAAGCTTTTCTCTCAAGCATTTACTGAATTTTTTTGTTATATAATATTTCCAACTCCAATTCTTTTTCTTTCATTTCCCTTGCCTCCTAAGTACCCTTTCATTGTACAGCTTTACTCGAAACAAAAAAAAAAAAGAGAGAGAGAGAGAGAGTGTGTGTGTGTGTGTGTCTGTACAGGTATTTATCGGCAATGGCTGAGGAAATAGTAACCAGTACTGCCGCGCAACTTGCATCAGAAGCTACAGTGTCGGGATGTGATTTGCTTAAACAGCATATATCATATGTGTTCAAGTACCAGAGCTACATCAACGACCTCAAAAAACTAGTTGAGGATCTCAGAAATAAAAAAGAAACAGTGGAGAAACCTGTAGAGTTAGCTGAAAGACAGGGTGAAGAGATTTATAAAGCTGTTAAGAAATGGTTGAGTGATGTAGATGAGTTTACTGAAAGGGTAGCAAAAGCCATCATTGAGGATGAAGATAAAGCAGACAAGGGCAGCTGTTTAAAATTGAAGTCATGTCCTAATTTGATTCAAAGTTACAAGCTTGGAAAGGAAGCAGTGAAAGCTGCAGTGAGTGGGGCCGATCTGTTAGGGAAAGGCAACTTCAGTAGTATTTCCTACCGTCATGCTCTACAGAGGACAGAATCCATGTATGTCAGAGGCTACGAGGCCTTCGATTCCAGAGAGCAAGTTTTGCAAGAAATTTTGGACACATTGAAGGATGCTAATTTTAACATGGTCGGGGTGCATGGGATGGGAGGTGTGGGCAAAACTACACTGGTCAACAAAGTAGCTTGGCAGGTGAAGGAAGACAGGATATTTCATGAGGTGGCCATTGCTGAGGTAACACAAACCCCAGACTACAAAAAAATTCAAGAAAAACTTGCTTCCGATTTAGGCTTGGAATTTTGTCAGGAGAGTGAATATCAGAGAGCTAGTCAACTACGTTCCAGGATAAAGAAGGAGAAGAGTTTACTTATAATACTGGATAATATTTGGACAAAACTTGATTTGGATGCAATTGGAATTCCTTTTGGGGATTCTGAGAAAGGAAGAAAAGATGATCTTTTTGGGGATGCTCATAAAGAAAGAAATGATGATGAGATCAAGCCATGCACAATATTGTTAACTTCTAGATATCGGGATGTATTAAGCAAAGATATGAAGACTCAGAAGAATATCTTTGTTCGTCCTATATCTAAAGATGACGCATGGAATTTGTTTCGGAAGATTGTGGGTGATTCTGCAGAAAGCTCTGATTTTCATCCTTTAGCAGATGAGTTTGTTACAAAATGTGCAGGTTTACCGGTTGCAATCTCAACAATTGCAAATACATTGAAAAATGAGAGTCTTCCCTTTTGGAAGGATGCCTTGGTTCGACTTAAAAGGTCTACTCCAAGACATATTCCAGATATGGAAGAAAGTGTGTACTCTACTATAGAGCTGAGTTACAATTTTCTGAAAATTGAGGAAGCTAAATCACTATTTCTTCTTTGTGCTCTAACAGATGCTGGTAGTAGCATGTCCACTGATGACCTATTAAAATATAGTGTGGGTTTGAATTTGTTTGGACATGTATATACATTGGAAGAAGGAAGGGATAGATTGCACAGTTTGATAAATTATCTCAAAGCTTCTTGCTTGTTGTTGGACGGTGACAATGACCATGTTGTTAAAATGCATGATATTATTCATGATGTTGCTGTGTCGATTGCTTCAACAGAGAAATTCATGTTTAATATTCAAAATGGCATCTGCTTGAAAGAGGTGCTGGGGGAGAAAATACCGAAACATTCAACTGCTATTTCTCTGCCCTATAGAGATATTTATGATAAGCTTCCTCAACGATTGGAGTTTCCGAAACTGGAGTTGTTCTTTCTATTTATGAATAATCGCTCACTACAAATCCCAGATGCTTTTTTCGAAGAAATGAAAGAACTCAGAGTTTTAGATCTTATCGGATTTCTTTTCTTTTCATTACCTTCATCCCTTTCTTGCCTAAAAAACCTTAAAACACTATGTCTGGACAACTGTCTGGTGGAAGATTTAAGAATTCTAGGAGAGCTAAGTAAATTAGAGATTCTTAGCTTCTCGAGGTCTCATATTAAACAGTTGCCTACAGAAATCAGACGGTTGACTCGGTTGAAGTTATTAGATTTGAGCAATTGTATAAATCTTAAATACATTGCACCACAAGTCCTCTCTTGCTTGTCTCAATTAGAAGAACTATATATGGGCAACTGTTTTGTTCAATGGGAAGTTGAAGGAGTGGATAATCAAGGACGAAGAAATGCTAGCCTTGAAGAGTTAAAGCAGTTGTCGAACCTAACAGCTTTACATCTTCATGTTCAGGATGCTCGAGGTATGCCACAAGACTTTTTCTTCAAGAAATTGAAAAGTTATCATTTATTTATTGGAGATAAATGGAAGTGGTCTGATAAATATTACAGTTCAACTTCAAGAACATTCAAACTAAAGATAAGTAATCATGTTTATTTGGGCCAAGGAATTAAAACTTTGTTGGAGATGACCAAAGATCTCTTTCTTGAGGAAATGACTGGAGTTAGATTTGTTGTTTATGAACTCAATGTGAATGGTTTTCCACATTTGAAGCATCTGCATGTAAAGGACAGTCTTGATATTTTGTATATCATTAACTCGGTTACTTGGAAAGTAGCCTTTCCCAAGTTGGAGTCCTTGATCCTTTGTAATTTGATTAAATTGGAGAAGATATGTCACGGTCAACTCAATGCAGGGTCTTTTAACATATTAAGGATCATAAAAATAGAAAGGTGTGATAGATTGGAGTATCTTTTTGCATCCTTCATGGCAAAAAACCTTATGCAGTTGCAAGAAATTGAAGTGACAAATTGTAAGAACCTAAAAGGGCTTTTTGGTGAAGAAAGTGATGACCATGGTGATGGAATTGAAACGAATAATAAGATGGAGTTCAATCAATTGTGTTCATTAACACTACAATGCCTACCCAAATTCATTAAGATCGATTCCAACATGATGGTATGTTTTATATTTTTCATTTTTCATTTTCTTTTGATGTAAAAAGGAGTATTCTTTTTAGTTCTTAAGTTATGTTTGAGGGCAATGTTTTTTTCTACAGGTTGTCTTTCCAAGATTGGAGAACTTGAAACTATATTCAATTAATATTGACAATACATGGCTTAATCAACCTCTATCAATGTTTTCATATAGTCAGTGCTTAAAAAGCTTAAGCATTCAGGGGTGTCATGGCTTGAATTATTTGTTTTCATCTACTATGGTCAAAAGTCTTAATGAACTTCAAAGGTTGGTGATAAGCGGTTGTATGTCAATGGAAGTAATAGTCAACTTAAAAGGAGCACAAGGAGAAGAAAAGATCATCAATATGAGTTTTCCTAAACTGTTGTACATGAAGCTTGAATTTTTGCCAGAACTCACAAGTTTTGGCACTGGGAAGTTAATTGAATTCCCCTCCTTAAAAGAACTTCACATTAAGATGTGCTCAAATTTGAAGACATTCTTCGGCCAATCTTCTTGTCCAAACACTGTGAGAGAAGAAGAAGTAGAAGTGAATTTGGAAAACTACTTTATGAATATAAACCCTCTCTTCGACGAAAAGGTAATTTATTTTATTCTTTCTACTAAAAGTTAATGTTGCTGAATGCCTTCAAAATGTTTTATGGGTTTTGAGAACATATCAACTTGACATGATATTTTTACAGCTTCCTTGTTGTGTGCTTGTGGGTCTTTTGTACACAAAATATTAACATGATGAATTGTTTGCTGCAGGTTGCTTTTCCTAGCTTGGAGGAGATGGTGCTTTCACACTTGGATAACTTGCAGCTGATATGGCACAACCAAAAACTCCATGGGGAATCCTTTTGCAAACTAAAAGTAGTGAGAGTCCAATTCTGTGAAAAGTTATTGACTATTGTTCCATCTAATACTCAAGGAAATCTGAGCTTTCGCTATCTAAAGAAATTGACTGTTATGGATTGTTGGAGTATGAAAAGTCTCTTTCCAGTTTCTACCGCTACTAGTCTCATGCAACTTGAACATCTAACAATAATGTGGAGTGGGTTGGAGAACATTGTTTCTGAGGAGGAAGTTACGGGAGCCCCAACATTTTTGTTTCCACAATTAAAATCTATCTTCCTTTACTGTTTAAGGGAGCTCAAATATTTCTACCCGCGGTTGCATACAATAGAGTGGCCGATGCTAAGCAGTTTGCGTGTGTCTATTTGCAAAAAGATAAAAGTTCATGATTTTGAATTTTCTAGCTTCCAAGAAAGAGACGAGGAGAGGCAACCTCCTATTTTTTATTTGGAAAAGGTATTACTTTGCTTTTATCCGCATTCATACATACAACATCTTTACGTTATCCAGATTGATTTAATATCACACTAATTTAGTATGATAACTGTGCTACCCAAAAGACAAGCCCAATATGTGAAGGAACTCAATATTGAGTGGGATGTCAATTGGGCCAAACAGTACAATATTCCAACTGAAAATTAACATTTTAAATTAAATGTTTGTCAACTTCAGTTTCCAAATCGTGAGTGAACATTAATGTTTCTATTCCAATTAAAATAAACGGACGAATACTCTTCCTTCGGCATGATAATAATAAATTTATTTTTCTCTTTGAATCTATCCAGTTAATAGATCAATTAAATGTTTCAGTTGCAAGATATTATTTATTTTGTTGATTAAAATTTTTGTTCATTTATGTAATTCTTGTTTCAAGTGTATTCTTATTTAATTTATAAATTTTAAATTTGTATATATATATAAAGTAATCAGCTGAAGAAAGTAAGTTAGTGAGTGATTTGAACTGCCCACATTATAAACCAATTTCTTTTTTCTTGTATTAATAAGTGACTCATAAAAGTGGATAAGACTTTTGGCTTGTATTTTTCTATTTACAACAATATTATTTACATTATTTCCAGATTAAAAATCTGGTTAGATATGTTTTTCCTTATAATTAGATGTATATAACTTGTAACATTTTGTACCGTTTGTATATAAAATTTCTAGTTACTTATTTGTGTGTTGCTGTGGAATTGTTGATGACTTAATGCTTACACCTATTTATTTACTTTTCATGATTTTTAGGTCATACCAAATTTGGAAACGCTGGATTTAGGCGCTGATGACTTTGGATTGGCATTCCTTCACAGTAATCTAGCTGAGAGGCTTGGCAAGCTTAAACATCTCGGGTTGAGTAACTTTGATGATGAATCTGTTTCTTCTCTGGTCAATTTCCTTCAAAAATTAAATTGTTTGGAATCACTAAATATTCTTGATAATAGTTCAAAAGAGCTATTCCCTTACAAGCAAGGACATAAATGGAAACAAGATTTTCGAGGGGACTCATTTCTTCAGAGTCTTCAAAAGTTATTTGTATATGGATGTCATTATTTGACAATTTTAATGCCATCTGCGACATCTTTTAAAAATCTTAAAGATTTATCCATAAGCAGTTGCAATGGATTAGATAAGGTACTAACATGTGAAGCAGCCAAAACTCTTGTAAATATCACAAAATTGAAGATAGGAGAATGTAAGTTAGTGACAGAAGTAGTAGCAAATGTGGGAGACCGGGAAGAAGAGATTGTTTTTGGCCAATTGACCACTTTGGAGCTTTCCTGTTTGTCAAGCCTTACTTGCTTTTGTTCAGCCAATTATTCCTTCAAATTCCCTTGTTTGGAGCAAGTTGTTGTGAGTCAATGCCCAAAATTGAATATCTTTTCTCAAGGATCTTTAAGCACACCATTGCTAAATAAAATACAATTGACAGAAAGATATAATGATCAAAAAGATTTTTGGGAGGATGATCTCAATTCTACCATCCAGCAAATATTTACAAAGATGGTACTTACACTTTCACAAAATTTTTGTTTTTTATCCATTTACAGCATTTTTGTTGATATGTAATTTAAATATTACTAATAATAAATCTGTTTATTTTTAATCATTATAATTTCCATTTTACCATATAGATTAAGTTGCCAAAATCATGAATTCCACGAGCATTATCTTCTATAGAGGATGAAAGGTTGTCAAACTCGTATTTCAATTTGTTAATTCCATGAATCTCATTTGACTAATGACATACACAAATCAATTGCATGCTAAGCAAGTTTAAAAAACAAGGAAGATACTTGTTCAAAATTTTTGCTAAGTTAGTTTTTGAACAATTATTTTGCGTTCTAATTCAGGTTTTGGTTTTTTGAATATGCTATGTAAGAGTCATTATAATTTAATATTTTTTGTTTTATAGGTTGGCTACCGTAACTTTATTCATTTGACACTCTCTGAATTTCCCAACGTGAAAGAAAAAATATGGAACGGTCAGTTACCAATCAACTTTTTCGAGAATTTAAAGTCTCTGATGGTGGATAAATTTTTGGATATATCAACTGGTATTTCATCCAATGTGTTATGCTGCTTCAAAAATTTGGAATTGTTGGAAATAAAAAGTTGTGAGTCACTAGAACAAGTGTTTGATTTGGAGGAAAATCATCAAGAAATTTCAGGCTTAGAGAAATTGAAATCATTGAAAATTGATGATTGCAATAGCTTGAGATGCATATTCACTCCATCTATACTGTTGGGTCTCGTTCAACTCCAAAAGATAGAGGTGAAAAACTGTGCATTAGTTGAAGAAATCATCAAAAAGGAGGAGAAACAGGATGGAGTGAGTGATAAAATTATAATTCCTCAATTAAACTCTGTTATGCTTGAGTCATTGCCTAGCTTGACAAGCTTCTATTCTGGAAGAAATATTTTGGAATGTCCTCCCTTGGAGACTATTGTCATTAAGGACTGTCAAAAGGTCCAAATGAAGGAGTTCAATATTCATCTTGCTGCATGTTTCACCAAAAAGGTGAGCTTGTTTCAGTTCTTATTACAGGATAAGTTAATTTTATTAGAATGTTGTTCAATAATGCAGACATTTTATGTGCATGCAGGTTGAAATTCCCACCTTGGGATCATCTTCTTGCTTCCAGAATTTAACAATCTTGCGCATCGGTGGCTTTGATCATTTGAAATATTTATTCCCATCTTCTATGTTGAAAACTTTTTTCAAACTGAAGGAGCTTGAGATATCTAATTGTATGTTCATGGAAAGAGTAATTGATGAGGATGATGGAAGAACAACAACGATGTTGTTTCCTAAATTATGCCGGTTGGAGCTTAGAGATCTTCCAAAACTCACAACATTATGCAATTCCACTGCAAGTTTTGTAGAAATGTCCTCCTTATTCAAACTTTGGATTGACAATTGCCCTAGTATTCAAACATTCATCTCTAGTTCTATATATGGTGATATGACATCATCAAGCAAAGAACCTAAAGGAATGAATGCAAAGGAGGGCTCTACCTACATGCTCTCTCTTTTTGATAAGAAGGTGATCCATCCCTTCATTTTGTTTTCAAGCATTTCTCATACTTGATATCTGATTTATAATTTTTTATGATACTAATAATGGCTTTTTATATTGTACTTGTAATTGTATTTTGAAATCTTCAGGTAAGACTCCCTAGTTTGGAGGAATTGGAAGTCACCTATGCTGATCAGTTGCTAAAATTATGGGACAATCAAGTCTCTTTGGATTCATTTGGAAAATTAGTTAGAGTGACTGTAAGATTTTGTAAAAGACTTGTAAGTGTTTTTCCATCTAACATGCTCGGGAGTCACCAGAAGCTAGAATTTTTGGAAGTGCAAAACTGTGAATCAGTTGAAGAGATATTTGAAGTACTTGAGAAAAGCTTTGGCATGGTGGGGGGAATTCTTGCCAAGGAGGAAACTATCCCTAGCTTTGTGTTTTCTAAATTAATCTGGTTGAATTTACAAATGCTACCAAGTCTCAAAAGTTTCTACCCGGAGAAACATATTTCAGAATGGCCAGATTTAGAAGGGTTGAAGGTGCATGGATGTAATAACGTGAAGATCATTGCTTCAGAATCATTGAGCATCCCAGGGAGTGATGGAGACAGTCAACAAACACTGTTTTTTGTTTACAAGGTATGAGCATCAAGTACTCAATTAAATCATGTCTACAATTTAATAAGTGGAAGGCACTGCTACTAATTTTGCAAAATTTTGACTGTCTTTAACTTATTTTATCTTATTTCTTAAAAGATTATTATTAGTAATACAGAATTTGTCTTACTAGACAACATTATCATCATTATCATTATGGATATAGTAAGTCTCAAATATCACAGATCTCAGCAAATATATTGCTACCCACCTAAATTAATCGTCTATTCTTTTTTGGTTAAACACTCTTTTTGTGATTGATTGATTTCTCAGGACGCATTCTCTAGTTTGAAAGAACTAGAATTATGTGAAATGCCCAGGCTATCGCATCTGTGGAGAGGAAATTTTCAGCCTTGCAATGCTTTTCAAAATCTCGGGACTCTAAAAGTGTCAGAATGTAGCAGCTTAGAAAATTCCTGTTTCTCAGTTTTGTCTCTCCAGAATTTAAGAACTTTGCAAGTTTCTAAGTGTGATGGGTTGAGATATTTACTGACCCCCTCAAAAGCTAAAACGTTGAATCGACTTAAAAGAATAAATGTATCGGATTGCAAATTGATGGTGGAAATTATAACAAATTTGGGAGATGAAGTAGTAGAGAATTCAATTGTTTTCGGCGAGTTGGATTGTTTGGAACTTCACTGTTTGTCCAGCCTTAAAAGCTTTTGTGGTGGGGATTATTCTCTTGAATTCCCATTCTTGGAAAAAGTAATAGTTAGAAAATGCTTGGAGATGGAGACTTTTTGTCATGGAGTATTAAGCACACCAAGTCTCCAAAGACTACAGTTGACAGATGGAGGAGAGGATGCAGTAGAAGAATGTTGGGAAGGCAACCTTAATTCCACCATACAATATTTGTTCAAAAATATGGTAATATGACTGACTCACCAAGATACCTCATGCATTTCTGTTGTTTAATGAATTAAATTGATTGAATTCATGTTTTTCCTTTTAATCAAATCGTCTATGCTTTATGATTACAGAATGTGCAGTACTCCAAAGAAGATTGAAGTCCTTCCTTTTCTAGTGGGTGATATACCACAGCTCCATTTCCTCCGGGTGGAGAGGGACTCTGTTTCTACTATCTCAACTGACTTTATCTTCACATTTTGTTGAAGGTGGAATGCCCTCTGTATACATATTTGTTCTGTTGTTGTAGATGAGTTTGTTTATGTATGCCAATTTCTACTTTTGGGCAAACAAGACACAATATGCAGTTTGTTAACTTCAATGTGTATGCTTTATTGAATACTTTCTCCCAGGAACAACGATGATTTTAAAGTTAAATGAGGATATTTAACAATCTCCATTTCAGGCTAAAGCCACCCACGTGATGAGCTCGGTACAATTTAGTTGTCGTGGTTTCTCCTCGCGTTTGTGACTTTCTATTTTGCCATTCGCTTTGTCCATCTCCTGCCCATATATTTTCTTTTCATATTCTTCAACAAGAAAACCCAACGGAAATAACGGACTCATTGTAATTTCTGAGTTCTCTCCAAGAAACCAACATAAATATATGGGCAAGAAAAAACAACGTCCCTCTTCTTCCTGTCTCAACACACAACCATCATCATCCACCACTGCTTCCACCTCTCAGCTGCCACAGCTACAGCCACAGCCACCGGCTGAATCATCACTATACCCTGTGATCTTCCGCGAAGACTCAAAGTTTCAGGAGGAAATGAAATGTGGAATCTACGAGAAGCATGTAGCTTGAGACCAAATGGCAGAACCATGGGCACGGTGGAGGGTGTTGCGAGAGCAAGAGAAGGTTCTCAATTGATTTGGCGTACGACCATCAGCTCTATCAGTCCCCATCAATATTTCTCTTGGTCAACGCACAGTCTTTTTCCTTATTATATTAAATAAAAAATATAACAAATGTTCAACATTGGGGCATAAATAAAGCAAAACAAAAAAAGCTGAGTGTAGGACACCAAGGTTTCAAAATTAAGGTTTGGCCAAACGACTATTGTCTACTCAAACTATGTTGAATTGTCAAAGTTCCCCTTATTAACTATGGAAATACCGTTTACCCACCCATGATTGGTTAAATTTAACGAAACTCGAACCCCTGAAAATTTAATCTCATTTTCCCCCCTAAAAATTTAAAAACTAACATTTTTTCCCTAAGCTAAGTTTGAAAATATTGTATTTTCTCCCCCTAGGGTTTAGTTTCCAAAACCCTTCACTTTCTCTGGTGTCATCGCCGGTCGTCTCTCCCTCCTGATGGTTTCTCTTCCACCGACGGCCCCCCTCAACTCCACCCCAACCCATCTGACGCCGAGAGACGTTGTCTAGGAAGAGAAATCGTCTTCCTAGAAGACAACGAGTCATCTCGTCTTCGTCTGGGAAGACGATCGTCTTCCCAGATAAAGACAACTAGGAAGACGAAAACTTCGTCTTCCCCGACAAAGTTCTTCGTCTTCCACAGCTTCTTCAACGTCGATAGAGCATCCAAATGGGAGGAAAGAGATCGTCGAAAGGAGATGATACTTCGGGAGGGAGAGGTCATCGGCAATAGAGTCGGAGATGTCGTCGGAGATTTTAAAACGAAACCCTAGGGTGAAACTGTCATTTTTTAAAACTTAGGCTGAGGGAAAATTTTAGTTTTTAAAGTTTAGGGGGGTAAAAATATATTCTATTTTAATTTATTTTTAATATTATAGAGAAATGACGATTTTTTCTTTACCACCATTAATTTTAACTGCTTATGGGTAGGTGTTTGGTACTATCAAAGATAAATGATAGAAACTAAGATTGTAGCATACCTTAGGTGGAAATAGTTGTTTGGCCTTAAGGTTTTAGCATTGTCTATTATCCTCAGTTTCATCTTTCCTTGATGAACAATGACAATTACATCAACTAGAACAATAATTTTAAAACAATAAAATTATATGTATTTTATAATAAATAATAATTTGTATACTAATAATGATATATCATAATATAATTGAATAATTTTAAATTAAATATAAAATAATATTTAATTAAATAACGATATTTTATAATTAGTAAAAAAATTAAATTACATTGATTGTGCGCATAGTTTTTCCTCAATTTAAAATGCATAAACCATAGTACAAAATTGAAAATAAAAATTACAATTAAGGTCCTCCCAACCATATTAGTTTGCAAACTACAAAAGCGAATCCATGTTTAAATATTTAGTGGAACCCATTGCTATTTACTTTTAAATATAAATTATTTAATAAAAATAAATAAATTACAGTTTCATAAAATATAATATAAATATGTAAAATAAATATGAATTTTATATATATATAAAAAATATACATGTAGCTATTTGTATATTTACTAAAATTTGGTGATATTTACTAACTCATTACAAATTAAAAATTCACTAGCAATCTTTGCATATTAGATTATTTGATTGAATAGCATATTTTAATTTCCAATCAAACTATTTGTATCTAATTTTGAGTATCCAGTTAGTCAAAGATACATTATCAGATAATTATATGATTTTGAATCAAAGATAAAATAATATCAATCCATATAATCAAGTATTCAGTTGAATACTTAAAAGTTAAAACTGATTGTACATAACATTATTATTTAATTTAAGTGAAAACATTGTTAGAATTGTCAAAATCATATTTGTCAATATCCTACGATACGATACAGGTGAGAAACGATATATATCATAAAGTGTATCAAAATAATACGACACAGTGAATATATCAAACAATACAATACATATTATCAATATGGAACAATATATTTTTTTAGAGAAAATGATGATATAATAGATAAATATATGAAAATTTTTAAAATTTTAAGAATTTTTGTGACATTTTTAAAATGATAATGTATCAGGTGTAATTTTATTTTTTTATTAATATTATTTTATTTTTTAAAACGCGTATCACACAATACAATAAAATACACGATATAGAAAATTAGGTTTCAATACACAATTCGACTCTCATGATAAAAATACATATATGAGAAGGTTTTCTTAGAATCATACGAGGAGATTTACTTGACTAAACTAGAAATATAAGACACTTCTCTGGAAAACGGCTGCATTGGTGATCATCTAACAATTTCTTGTCTGTTTTTGATATAAATGTAGGATTAAAAGATACAAAGAAAAAAAATAAAAATTGGACATACTCTAGGAGTCACAAGAAAAATTTTCTTGCAAGAATAAACAATCAAGCTTTTCACCGGTAATCTCCACAGGAACAAACGGAACCCCTTCACATCTCTCAGGATGATTTTTCTATCCTCAATCTTTGAGATAAATTTACTAGCAAGATGGCAGTCATTGCAAACTCTGCGGTTCTTGGCAACTCCAATGGTGGTAGGAGGGGTATGGAGTATCCCAAAAGCTGTGGCCAATTTCTCGCTGTGTCCACGGAGTAAAGTTTCTTTCTCCTCCTCATCAACATTGTGAAGAACACAAGAAGTATCAGGCACATAACCCTCCTTTCTTATTCTTTTGGAAAGGATTTCGAGGAATCCATGGAGCCGCTCACTTTGTTCATGCGATCCATCCCCAGCTATAAACTTTGTGAATCTCATCCCCAAACTCAATCCAACTGCAACCCGACTCTTTTCTGACTCCCATTTCTCTCATCTTCATCCGGACATCCATTGCCTTGTCCCAGAGTCCAGCAGATGAATAGATATTGGAGAGGAGAACATAGTGGCTTGCCAGGTCAGGTTTTAAGATCAAGAGATTATGAGCTGCAGTTTCCCCAATTTTAACATTCTGGTGTATCCGACAGGCACCAAGCAAGCTACTCTATGCACCTATTTTGTCAAACTCTGCAGGCATTGTGTTTATGAGTTGATATGCTTCCTCCACTTGACCTGCCCAACCAAGCAATTCAACAACACAAGCATAGTGATCTGTTGTAGTTTCTATCCCATGGTCTTAGTTCATTCCGCAGAACAAGTTTATTCCTTCATCTACCATCCCTGCATGACTACATGCTACAAATATGGCAGTAAAAGTAACTTCATTAGGCTTTATGTCCCCGCCCTTAGCTCCTTCCATTACCATCTTTCTGAACAATTCTAAGGCTTCACCTCCTTTACCATGCATCCCATAAGCCATGATAACAACATTCCAGGTTATCACATTTCTAAAGGGCATCAGGTCAAAAACTCTTCTAGATAAGTTCAAATAGCCACATTTGGAGTACATGTCAACTAATGCACTTCCCACGGCAACATCAGTCGCCAACATATTTCTTGTGGCATAAGCATGGATTTCTTTACTATTTGCTAAAGCTGACAGAGCACCATAACCAAGTAGAACTGTCATGAGGGTTATTGAATTGAATTTGGTTTCAATGAAATTGATGTCTGGTGTGTTGTCGTAGGCAACCAAAAATTAAAACCTATACTTCTAAAAATATAATGTGATAGTGCAAGTAAAGGATCGTCCCACGAAGAGTGTCTAATCTAATTTCTATGCTAACGTGAATAAGATTAAAGAGAGGGAGTTTGTTTATAACGAAATAAAAGTAAAGAAACAACTAAAAGGCAAATTAAATTAATTATCAAAATTAATGAGAAAACACGCCTTGGTCCAAGTCAACATTCACTATCAGAACCTCAACAACTGATCATTGATGCACGAATAGATTTATTCATACTTTAAATATTCACCGTTAGAATTACTTTCCTATCTCTCCTTAGTCATAGTTAATTAGAAGCAAGCGATCTACTTAACCCTAACTGTCAAACAACCTAAGTCAAGCACTATAGATTTAATTTGAGAGCAACATTAAAAATTAGAGAGATCAATGAAGCTAAACAACACAAGCGATTGTATTTAATTTAGTTGAACGTTCTTCTTAAGATTTAATAATCGCTAAAGTAGTAAATCATTAACCCTTAGTTGCTTCATAGATTAGAAAAATCAAACTATTACGGATTTGATATCTAATCTAGCAGTAGGTTATAATGAATAATTAACTAGTAGGCCTCCTAGCAATCAAACAAAATAACTATTGAAATAAATCAAACACAGAAGAACAATCGATACTCAAAGCATAAATTGAACAATAAAACTAATTAGATCTCACAGTTTATGAATTCTGAGGTTTCAGTTTCCTTTGACCAAGCCAAATAAATCAGCCACGCAGGGCCATGGAAGAGCACGCAGAGAAGAGAAGAGAAAAAGAAAAATAGTTGTTCTTTTTTTTTCCTCTCCTAGAGTCCTCTAATAATAGGATATTCCCACTAATTATGGGAAATATTAAAAATAAAATAAAAGTCCTGATTTAAATAGGAAAGGACAACATAGCAGCTGTGAAAGTCGTCCACAACCTGGAGACTTCTAAAAGAAATATCATGCATCTGATCTGCCACTAAA
This sequence comes from Mangifera indica, assembly GCF_011075055.1. Lineage (NCBI taxonomy): Eukaryota > Viridiplantae > Streptophyta > Magnoliopsida > Sapindales > Anacardiaceae > Mangifera > Mangifera indica. Next base: position 17,949,324 of record NC_058142.1, read on the forward strand.
ATCACAGAGCAGGAAACGTTCCAGTCCGGGTGCAGCAAATTAAAGCCCGATTTCGACCCTGATTCGATCAGTTCTAGACAAATCCTAAAACATGAAAGTTGTAGATCTCTTTCTTGGCTTTCCATAGCATCTTGAATCGTCTCATTTGGAGCTCGGATGGGAAAATTATGCCCAAAATACGGAGACACGTCAAGACTGTCCAAAAATTGTGACATTAATTCCGTTTTTATTCAAATGCCTCCAAATGTTACCTAAATCAAAATTTAAACTTAATAAGTATAATTGGGCATAAAATAAACATAAAAGACTAAGTATTAAGGAGTAAAATTATAGCATTATGCAGTCTTATCAATGTCTCATCCTTATTTTCCTCATCATTCTCACTCAATTTTTCTTCCGTTTTTTGCATCTCACACAACAGAAGAAGTGCCTCACTATGACGTCCGCAAATAGCGTAGCCAGTGTTCATTGTGTTCCAAGATACTCTATGTCTAGCCTCCATGCTGTCAAAAATAGTTTCTAAAATCTCTATCTTCCCCCTTCTAGAGTACATATCCATAAGTGCATTTTGTACATATTGGTTTCTCTCTAAACCCCCCTTTACTACATATCCACGGATTCCCTCTTTGCAGGGAAACGCTTCACTATGCACACAAGCAGGCATGACACTCGCCATTGTGGTGACATTTGGACAAAGCCAAGCAACCTCTTCCATCTCAATGAATAGTTTCAATGCTTCCTCATCATACTCATTTTGTGCGTAACCAGTAATCATAGCATTCCAAAGTGCACTTTTTCTATCCAAAATACCATCAAAAACTCGCCGATCACCATCAATCTCTTCACAATTACAATACATATCAACTAAAGCACTACCAACAAAAGAGTTACCCCTCCATTTCTCAATGCATAAGCATGAATTTCCTTACCACCATCTAGCATCTCCAAGTGTGAGTAAGCAGGAAGGACATTTGCAATTGTGACTCCATCAGGTTTAATCCCATGTACCATACCACTCAAAAACCACAATAAAACTATCGCTTTGAGGCAATGAGCTTATAATTGTATTCCATGAAACCAAATCACGATCTTTGAATGAAGCAAACAAAAATTTTGCATCATCAACTCTATCGAACTTTGCATACACTGCCATCAGAGCAATAATGGTAAATGTTTTCCAGTTACCACTCTCAGACTATACCCATGTACTTCCTTCCCAAGCCTCAAACCCTGGCACTTTGGCAAATTTGAACACACAAGCGCCATGATCACCAAAGCAATAGTACTAGCCTCCACATCATCACCCAACATCAACCTAAACGCATCTAACGCCAGCTCCCACTCCTCAAAACGACACAATGCATTAATCATTGAATTCCAGACACTTGGTCTCTCTCACTAATTTTATCAAACACCTTATACACTGCCCACAAAACACTACTACATTTACCATACAAATTCACAAGAGAATTGGCTACGCTCACCGAAGATGACCCGTACCTGTATTTGAAAACATGAGCATGGATCTGTTTCCCCAAATTCAAATCCTGAAGACCCGCCACGGCCTTCAGAACTGCAGGGAAAGCAAAGTTATCGGTTGGGCCCCGGAACGGGTCATTTCAATGTAGGTGAAAATGGTTCATGGAATTGGTTGGAGCGGAGAGACTCGACCCATGAGGCGTTGGAGCTTGAATGGGAAATGGGTGGTGGCCGTGGTGGCGGGTGGGTTTGGCGGGAATTGTGTGGCTGTGAAGAGAGGGAAATGAGAGGTTGAGTATAGGACATTTGTTGAATGTCTGGCGATAGAAGGTAAATCGAACGCTAAGGTGTCGGTGTTGGCCTTAGTGGGCATTAACCCCACATAATTCAAATCATGTTTATTGGTTTATTATTATGATACATTATTCTATGATGTTATACCACATAAATTTTTAAAAAATGTATATTAAAATATATCGAATGAATTGATATAATATACGTATCAGTAGGAAATAATATATATTATTGATAAATTAATGCACTTAATAATATGGTTAAAATATAAATACAAGAAATTCTAAAATTTGAATGGATACTTATAACATTTTCAAGGTACATGTTTATTTTGTTTTGTTACTTCAATAGGTTTTTCATTGCTTTGCTTAAAGAAACTATATTCTTGAACGGCGTCATTAAATATTAAGGTGTCCATAAGGATTTGAAATCTCAGAAATAACAATGCATATTTTTTTTTCAATAAAATTATGTGTACCCACTTTGGGTATACAAATGTATACACATTTATATGTGTCATCATGTGATTGGATGATTTTGAATTAAGAATAAAACAATAACCAATCATATGATGACACATATGAGTGTGTATACATTTGTGTACACAAAGTGAATACACATAGTATTGCTTTTTTTTTTTTTTAATCTCTAAGTTGAGAGAAAACATTGAATCTACATGTATCATTAATTGTAGTAATAGTTCTTTATGGTGTGTCTATAAAAGGAAACACATTATCATATTTTTCATTTTTTGTTCAATTTTATCAAAATACAAAAGTGAACATTCGTCACTTATATACTCACATCCGTTCGCATGACCTAACAGTTTATTATAAACATTTTCTAACCTCTATTGTATTCTAGTTTCGTGTGAATACCTAAGTTCCTCTCTACCTTAGGTTGGAGAGTGTATTTCTCGCCATGAAAAGATCGATGGAGCCTTTAAACATAGGTATGACATTCTTGGACACCCTTTGGTTGAGAATGCATGTTCATATGATGTATTTGTTATCATGGGATCCATGCATGGAGTATTCTTTGTTGTTTGAATTTTAAACTTATATCTTCTGCTACCATTGTTGGATTTAGATCTCTAGAATACTCCTACATGTTGCCCAAGTCATGATTGGTTATGTCACCACCTAATTGACACCTAGGCTACAATTAACTCGATTGCAACCTAATCAATGTTGTTTCAATCACAATATTGTCGGTTCTTTTATAACAATCATATCATATCATCTTAAAAATAAATCTCACTCATTATCTTCTCGTTCACAAATTTCACACTGACTCTATAACTTATATTTATTGTAATTGTCAATTTTTTTGTTATTTTATTGGTGGGTATGACTGTATGAGAAGCATTGTTATGTAGGACATAAAAATGGATTGTGGTATAGATGATAGAGGCATTATTAGCCCACCTAATTTGGTTTAGTCTTTTGATCATAAAACCTTAGAATAAACTCAATTGATGTAGCAATTAAGGAAGGAGCTTCATAACAAAAAGCAGATGTGAGTGGTTCAAAACATGTATTAAACCATCTGATTCCTTCTATCTATTCTTTTTATCAATATAAATGTGTTTATAAATGAATAGAGAGTAGTGAAAAAGAGAATGGATGAAAAATAAAATTGGCTGGTGTTAGCATTTGCTTTGAAAGAGAATATAATCAATTCACTATCAAAAGTTTTGAGGGTATTATGATAGTTTTTCAAAAGTAAAACAGTTAGGGTTAGTATGGTAATTTAATTTTTATGACCTGGGCCTGAAATCTTCTATTTCTTCAGTTTCTTCGTCTGCCATCCGACGCTCATTGAATCATCGATGTTTCTTACCTGCAAGCTAGTAAAGTAAGCATTTGGTGGTGCTTGAAAACTTAGCTCTGCTTTTGAGAGAAACATACATACAGATCAAGCCATCAAGCTGTACTTGTACTTGTTCTAAACCTTCCCTTTCATTACTTTCCTTTAATTGTTTATTGTTTCAAATTGCTTTTCTATAATTTTCCTTTCCCCTGTTTTAACCATCAATTCTCTATCATCTAGCGTTTTTCTCAACCTCTCTTAGTATTATTGCTCGTTTTTATCTGTTTGCTACAAGCGAGACTACGCTCATTTAGGGTTTGCTCTTAAAAACTTTAACTTTGGTAGTTGTTTATTTGTTGTGTATCTCTCGCTTTTATTCTCTGTGTAAAGCTAGATTTTGTTTATTAAGCTTTTCTCTTAAACATTTACGGAATTTTTTTGTTATATAATATTGTCCAATTCTTTTTCTTTTATTTCACTTGCCTCCTAAGTACTCTTTAATTGAAGCTTTACTTGAAAAGAAAAAAAAAAAAAGAGAGAGAGACAGAGTGTGTGTGTGTGTGTCTGTACAAGTTTTTATCGGCAATGGCTGAGGAATTAGTAACGAGTACTGCTGCGCAACTTGCATCAAAAGCTACAGAGTCATCATATGATTTGCTTAAACGGCAGATATCATATCTGATCAAGTACCAGAGCTACATCAACAACCTCAAAAATCAAGTTGAGGATCTCAGAAATAAAAGGGAAACAGTGCAGAAACCTGTAGAGTTAGCTGAAAGACAGGGGGAAGAGATTTATAAAGCTGTTAAGAAATGGTTGAGTGAGGTAGATGAGTTCACTGAAAGGGTAGCAAAAGCCATCATTGAGGATGAAGATAAAGCAAACAAGGGCAGCTGTTTAAAATTGAAGCCATGTTCTAATTTGATTCAACGTTACAAGCTTGGAAAGGAAGCAGTGAAAGCTGCGGTGACTGGAGCTGATCTGTTAGGGAAAGGCAACTTCAGTAGTGTTTCCTACCGTCCTGCTCTACAGAGGACAGAATCCATGTATGTCAGAGGCTACGAGGCCTTTGATTCTAGAGAGCAAGTTTTGCAAGAAATTTTGGACACATTTAAGGATGTTAATGTTAACATGATTGGGTTGCATGGGATGGGAGGTGTGGGTAAAACTACACTGGTAAAAAAAGTAGCTTGGCAGGTGAAGGAGGACAAGTTATTTCATGAGGTGGCCATTGCTGAGGTAACACAAACCCCAGACTACAAAAAAATTCAAGAAAAACTTGCTTCCGATTTAGGCTTGGAATTTTGGCAGGAGAGTGAATATCAGAGAGCTAGTCAACTACGTTCCAGGATAAAGAAGGAGAAGAGTTAACTTATAATACTGGATAATATTTGGACAAAACTTGACTTGGATGCAATTGGAATTCCTTTTGGGGATGCTGAAAAAGGAAGAAAAGATGATCCTTTTGGGGCTGCTGAGAATGGAAGAAAAGATGAGAAGATCAGGCCACGCACAATATTGTTAACTTCTAGAAATCGGGATGTATTAAGCAAAGATATGAAGACTCAGAAAAACATGTTTGTTCGTCCTTTATCTGAAGATGACGCATGGAATTTGTTCAGTGATGCCATCCTGACGCTTTCAATTTTTCTTGTTTTGTTATGCTATTTTATTCGTCTTTAGTAGCATACTGACATTTATTTCATACTGAGCAGGAGTCCCAGTTAACAGGATGCCAGTGTCCAAAAGGCTTCCGTGGCAACGGTCTTACATGTGAAGGTGCAATACTTTTCCCACTCGTATAACGTTTTTGTCTTTGAAATCTTATATCTGATATTGTTCTGTTATGTTCTTCCTGTTTTGCACCAGATATGAATGAATGCAAGGAACGTTCTGCCTGTCAATGCAATGGCTGCTCCTGTATGAACACCTGGGGAGGATACGAGTGCAAGTGTAAAGGAGACCTTCTTTACATTAAAGGTGCGTTTGGTTAAAGGTTTTTAAGATTACCTTGGTAATCTATCTTTTATTCCCTTGTTTGGTTTGTCAGTAATAAAATATTACAGTAATCTTCTATTACCAATGCTGACGTGGCAGGTAATATAAGTGGTAATCTGATTACCACCTTCACCTTAGGTATTTAAAGATTATTGGGATAATCTTGAGTTTATTATAGAAAAATTATTATTTATTAATTTTTTGAGATAAAAAAAAAATTTATTTTTAATTAATATGACAAATAATATAAAAAATATTTAAAAATAATTATATTCAAGGGCATTTAAGTAAAATATTTTACTAGTAATCTTTTATTACCTTTAACCAAACACAATAATTATTTATACCTATCAAATTTTATCAAACATAGTAATCATTTATATCCAGTAATCTTTTAAGTAATTTATCTTTAAGGTAATCTTTCTATTTTAATAATCAAATATTATTCAAACCAAATGCCCCCTAAGGAACATGATACTTATATTGGTAAGACAAACAAATTTAGAACTTCCCATTTTGAATTGATCATATAAAAATTAATTTGTAGTCTAATCTTTGTTCATCCAATGTACAGAAAGAAGTGGATCAAAATTTGGATGGGCCATTACTTTCGTGGTCCTAGCAGTTGTGGTGGGCGCTGGTTTAGCCAGTTATGTATTCTACAAATACCGACTCCGGGTATGTTTAAACATCTTTTCTCTGCATCCTAAACACTTGTTATATACTTCTAAACATGCTTCTTTTTCCATTTGCAGTCTTACATGGACTCAGAGATGATGGCTATAATGTCACAGTACATGCCAATTGACAACCAGCACAATATCGAAACGGCAGGTGAAGCACAACCGTCACGACAAACATCAGTGTAGGGTGACCACTTCTTGCTTCTAAGATCAATGCTCTATCCTATTTTATGCTATGGTTGTCAAAAAAGACTAAATGTGTCATTTCGCTATCTGCAGAAACAAATTCTAAAGCAACTTATGAGACAAAAATACTTTCGAATGTATAAGAGTCTGGCGTTACACCAACCACAGAGATTCTTTACGTCCTTTACTGTGCCTCTTCTGGGCAAACATGAGTTATACGTACACAAACTCATTATTCACAGGACTGTTTCTTTTTCCACTTTGTAGATGCAGAGGTTGAGCTGTAAAATTTAAGTTAAAAGAATACCATTATCAGCACAAATAAGGGGGGGCCTGGTGAATGATGCACCATGTGTATAAATGTGGATTGAAAGTTGCCATTGGGATGATACTGTGGATTGTGGAATCGGTTATCGTCACAAACTGGATACATTTATTGAGACACTGAAAACCTGAGCTTTATGTCTTCAAGTAAGCCTGTCTAATGAAAGGTAGTGGTTTAAAACCTGGACCGGATGGTTAGTTTGAGCAGGAGCTGGTGAAAAATCTGGCCAGGTGATGGCTAAAATCCGTTTTAGTCATTAGAACGGATTAATCCAAGGTTGAACTTGATGAATCGTACAATATTACGATTCAACTATCAAGTCAAATTGGTTTGACTAATATAATTAAAATCCTTTTAAAATTGTAATTATATCATCCTTATTTCAACCTTCCATCTTTGGATATATTGACCCACAAATTGATCATTTGATTGGGTCAAGGCCTGGTATGAGGGAAAAAACGTTAAGGAAAGACAATGTTTTTATAATCAAATCAAATCTTAACCCAATCAAAGAGTCAATCCGAGTTTAAGAACAAATTGAGCCTTGCTTCGAGCATAAAATAATTGTAACAAAGGACAAGCACTGCAAAAAATATTATTATGAAGATTAATCAAACATTTTTTTCAGAGACTCATTATTTCAAACCGAACATAAGCTCATACAAATTTATTCAATGTCTCCAAATTTAGATCAACAAGTGCCACAATAGGGTTGATTAGCCAAGCTATATTGCTGGCTGAATCACGATTCCATTGATGATGATTCCTTTCTTCCAATGGAAGTCACTGGTTTCAGTCATGGAGAATTCCATCTCCCCTTGCTTCTCATCTTCATGGACTCTGAACTCAGCCACAAGGATCTCGATCCACTGGTTTTTGGGTTTATTCTTGAAGTTCTCTTTGCGTTGAATCTGGGTGCCATTCGGGAGATCGAGTTTCAGATTCAACAGATTTTCCCATTCAGAAGCGTCGTCGTTAAACTTGACGATAAATGCAAGCTTGTAAAAGGTCCTGGAGTGAGCCTATTGGTGTTGAATTTCCCCTTGAACTCAGCCCAACATACTTGTAACAGTTCAGCCACCTCCACATAGGCACACCACTGCAAGGAAAAACAATTCAAATGTAATCAAAGTTTACAAATGAGTTTAATATGAATCAACAGAGATAAGTTCAATATATTTCATATGTTATTATATGTATACGTGAGGTTCAATATAGGCTTTAGGGTCCAATAATATTCCATATCTAAGTTAAGTACCCTCTTCAAAACTATGACACAACTTTATTAGTTGAAGAGCTCTACAGGTTTAGAAGCATGACTCATTCAAGTTTTTTCTATAACCCTTTTATATATAAATAAAACTATGTATATCAATTTTTGGTACACAATTTGTATACATAGATGAGGTGTTATCATGTGATTGGATGTTTCTTTATCATATGATGACATGTTTTAAAATCACCTAATTACATGATGACATATCACTGTATATATGAATTATGTACCAAAAATGAGTATACATAGTATTGCTCTTTATATATATATATAAAAAAATATAATACCCTGTCTCCTTTTCGTAGGTCCATTTCCAATAACGTTCATCATTTCCCCAAGTGATAGACAGATTCCTTGCAAACAAGACGAAGCTATTGGTCTTGGTGGTCTTGTCAACCCAATACTTCTGCAATTGTATGTACAGTCAAGCATATAAGACCATATCCAGTAAACTATAAAACAATAATAAGATGAAGAAAATATATAGAGATGGTTAATTAAGATGAGACTTGCCGTAAGGTTATTGTTCAGGAAAATTCCAAAGTGAAGCTGGTCATTGAACTTGTCCTGGGAGGACATGTCAATGTGGAGGTCTGCTTCTTGAACAATTTCATGATAGTTGGGAGGAAGCAGAAGCTGAAGTGCCATGATCTTCTCTTGTTATTAATTTGAAAGCTCTTTGATTAACTTGCTTGCCATGTTCTTTTACTGATGATAATCTTGGCTATCCATGCAGTCGGATTTATAGAGAATTGAGGTCCATATGGTCAGTTTTAATAAGTAATTAATCATATTAATTTAGTGTTAACACCAGCTCAAGTTTTAACGTTTGCTAGAATACCAAACCCAAACTTTGCTTGTTAGTAATAATATATCCAGATTTTCAAACTTCGTTGGACAGCATAGGTTGCGAATGTTGAATACGGACCTAAAAAAGGAATTAGTTTTAAGAGGCTTGGCTCAAATGAGTCCAAACAATACATGTATTTGTCAAATTCGAGCCTGGAAAATTATTTGTGGAAGCAGAAACGAGCTGCAAAACCACATGTTTTTTTATTAAAAATAAAAAGAACTGAATAAAACGTGAAACGTTATTCAGTCTCTCCAATATCCAAAAACGAAAATATCAATTTCGATTTGCACTTTAATCGACTTTGCACTTTCCACTCTCCACCCTAGTCTCTCCCAAGCCATAGCATTATTTTCAAAATTAAATGAAATCAGCAACTAACAACAACCAAGTGACAACCAAGCAAGTGGCAACCAACCGAGAGGAACAAATGATACCAAGCAACAATAATTGAGAGGACAAACGATCGATAGATGACAATAAGAGATTAAATCTGGCTAACGAGATTAAGAGTTGAACCAAGAGGATGACCGATTGACTGATGACAACGAGAGACAATATTTTTGTTAATTTGCTTTCAGATTTCCAGTATGTAATCTGCTGTAGGTTTCAGATATGTAAAATGTATATTACAGAGAAGTGATAATTTCCCTTGGATATTATAGAGAAATGATTTTGTATTCATTGTTGTCAACATCAGAATTTTTTATTAAGATAATCACAAATAAGTATTATGACTTAATGGAGTTTACAAAAAAAAAAGCCCTAAAAAAGGATTCACTCTAAAGATATGTAATAGAGGTTCAAAGTCTCATTCTTTATAAATATGAAGAGGTTAGATTACAATCTTATCTATTACATATTAAATTAAAATTTGAAAATTAATTTCCTAATTTAGTTTTATATGAAGATATCCTAATTATCTCATCTTGATCCGGTAAAAAATTATTGTTTTTCTACTTAAACAAAAGATAATGATGAAATGTGTTATAGAAGATGGTTGTCTCTAGACAGCAGATTGCCACCCGCATGCCAAGTTGTGTCAAAAATATATCTAGTTATTGTCCATATAGTTTATTGCTTTGTTGGGTGTCGTTTCATGAGTTTCCAACTCACGAAACAACACCCAAAAGGTAATAATCCCTCATAAGACAATGAGCCCACTTATACCAAGCTTTTCTTTCAGCAAGTGACAAACTTAAACATGAGCAACAAAGCTGAGGAAGTTAAATAATTAAATGAGCAGGACTAACACTTATAATGATGATATATCACTATGTGATTGAATATTTTTTCATCTTTTATTCAAATAATCCAATCAAACAATAATATTACACATATTAACACTGATTGAATATTTCTTCATCTTTAATTCAAATGTTCACATTCTGGTCATAGATATATACCTTGGCTTTCAGCAATATGCAACAGTCTCCATCTTCTATTCAGCAGCTGGTTAGAGGGCCAAGGTTGCTCTCACCATTGAGGCTGAAAAAGCTTTGGTATGACTTTGCCCATTGAATCACTTCCCAACTCTGTTTCCATACATGTTGCTGAGAGAAAATAAAAATGCTTGAAATCTTCAGTCATCTAACATTTTTTGGCTCTCGATATTATGTTATATATAGAAACTGATGGTTTTAAACCTGACTCTACCATCTCATTAAGTAAAACCTCAGCCTCTTGCCATTTCCCATCCTTGCAAAGGACACCAATGGTGGAGCTATAGCTAGCAACATTTGGTACAAGTCCCTTCGTATCCATTTCTTGAAGCAACCTAAGGGCCCTATATGAGTTACCCTCTTTGCAGTACCCATGAATCATCATATTATATACAACATCATTCGGCTCCAGCTGCATCTCACTCATTGATTTGAATAGTTTGGATGCTGCTTTCATATTGCCCCTCATACACAATCCGTGGATCAAAACACCATAGGTGTATACATCAGGAACCAAACCAGCCTTCTCCATGAAGGCATGTATCTGAAAAGCTTTCTCCATATCATCAGATCGAGCAAACCCATCTATTAAAATTGTGTAAGTAACTTTAGAAGGAGTTAGGCCCCTCTCCTCCATCTCCCTAATTATATCAAAAACTCTACCTAAATTTCCTGCTCTAGAAAAACATCTCATGAGAACATTGTAAGTCACTATAGATGGAGAATGACCAGTTGACTTTAATTGATCAAAGAATGTCAAAGCCTTTTCTAACTGCCCAACGTTACAAAACCCATCTATTATTGTGTTATATGTGATTAAATTTGGACTAATACTAGCATTTCTCATCTGATAAAATAACCTCTCTGCCTCCCAGATCCTCATCGCTTTACATAATCCACCAATAAGAGTGTTATATGTAACAACATTGCAAGCAACATCTCTTTCACACATTTCATGAAACAGTCTAAAAGCTTCACTTATTTTTCCATCATTGCAATACTCATTAATCAAACAATTGTAAGTATACAAGTTCGGTGACACCCCATTAAACTGCATCTTCTCATATAGTTCAAACCCATCCTTTTTACAGCCTTTTTTAAATAGCCCACTCATCAAAACTGTGTAAGTGTACTGATTAGCAATCAAACCTAGCTCACCCATTTTATCAAACAACTTTTTAGCTGTATCGATCTCACCATTTTTACAGCACCCATCAATCAAAGTAGTATATATAACAACATTAGAAGGCCAACCCGAATCCTCCAACTGATTAAAAACCTCAAATCCCTTTTTCAAATTGCCAGCCTCACAACATCCCTTAGCCATTATCCCAAAACTATGTGCATCCAATTTAACCCTACATTTATTCTCACTAAAAAACAACCAACTCTTCTCAAAACAAGAAGATTTGATAAGAAAGCTCAACAGATTATTAAACAAGTTTGATTTGGGTACAAGACCCTTATCAAACATTTGATTAAAATAAAACAGGGCTTGCTCTACAGACTCAGATTTTATAAGAGCATTTACAATTGCTTCATAGAGATGAAATTTAACAGTTGGGTTGTGATTTAAGTGTTGTTCTGTTAAGAGATGGAGAAAAGAGTGAGGAGTGACTACTGAAGAGGAAATGTGACCAGATAACATCTGTAGAATGAGAGACTGAACATGAGATTGCATATTTGAGGAGAGAAGAAGGTGGACAGTTATTACAATGGACTGTGGGGTGTGATGGAGGCCTTGGAGAGTCATGGAGTTAAAGATTGAAAAAGCTTTTAGAGGTGGAATTTTCATCATATTTGATATGAGAGCCAAAGCTTGCTGACTCTGAGACATTTTTGCAGCTACAGGTTGCATATCATGGCTTTTTTACTACAAAATTCTCCATACTGCACAAGAAAAAAAAAAATGAATATTAAGTTGTAACCGAACTTCCAGATCAAAGAAAAAATTTCCCATTTTTTAATTTTCCTCTACCATTTTTTTGCAGCTACAGGTTACATGTCATGGCTTTTTGACTACAATGTTCCTAATACTGCACAAGAAAAAAACAACCGAATAATATGCTGCAACCGAACTTCCAGATCAAAGAAAAAAATTTCCCACTTTGTATTTTTCCTCTTCCATTTTTGTTCTTACGCTACCAAATTATCCACAGATTCTTCAAAAGTACAGTTAAATCACCTCTTTCAATCTCAATACAATGATGTATCTCATCATCTTCACTATTACACAAACTGTCTATAAATGATTTTACCTTGTAACAATATAGCAAAATACAAAAACATCTCAAGCAAGAACTATTAGAAAAATCATCAAAATCATAATCTACCATTAATCCTTGAAAGAAACACGGGAAAATTTTTAAAATCTACCATCAACCCATAAAAGAATCAAAAGCACAGCTCAGTTTTACTTCAATTTTGAGTCTTGAATGTCTTTTTACTTAAATCTATTAAACAGAGCACTAGCCAGATTGAATGCACCTTTCTTTAACTCATAAAAAAGATTAAGCATGAAAAAATTAGGACAAACCTCCATTGCGGAGTACGGCGGCGCGTGTGGCAGTGACTGACTGCAGCGACGGCCCAAGAATTTAATCAACCAGAGAGCTGATAGAGTCCGCGGGATTTGAAAGAGGGCCTTGTTTTAATATGATTTGTGTAATCACAGAGGACCCCTATAGATTCTCATAGTATTCTCTACTCTCCTTATAAATAATCATAGCCAAATATATGTCATTATTCGTTAACCCTTTTTTATTTTTAAATAAAGGAAGGCCCAAATATGGGAAATTACAATAAATGGCCAAATTAACCCTTCATTAAACAAAAATATCTAATTTCACTATTTCTAAGCAAAAATACCCTAATTCTCTATTTTTAAAATATCAAAATTACCCTTCATCACATTTATATAAACTCTCTCACTCTTACTCTCATTACATACATTTTTTATATCACTTTTACTCTCATTTTTATTTAATATCAATTACTACGGGTTAATTCGTAAAGAAAAAATTTGTATTTCTGAATTTGAATTAAAAAAATCAATTCGTGAAAACTACATTGAAAATAACATGTTATGAATAAATAGATATATTGAAATACCCTATAATGTCAATAATAAAAAAATTACTCAAAAATCTAAAAAAAACATATCTGAATTTTGAAAACTGCAAGTTCGAATAGCTTATGAACAAGAAAACCGAAAAATCAATCAAAAATTTCGTAATTACATCATAAAACGTGTTTAAAAAATCACAATTACAAATATCAAATTTGAAAATTACATATCAAAAAGTCTAACCCGATCATAAACAAACTCAAAATCATAAAAACCAAAAATCCTAAATTTGATAAAATAAAAAAACTGTATAATACACATTGAAACAGTTTTATTTTGGCCTCCAAATTTGGCGAAATTGCCAACCTAGTTGTTGTTATAGAGCTCGAAACGAGCTTTGCGTTGATATATTACAGGCCTCGTAACTTCTTCTGGATCAAAAGTTATGGTCGTTCAAAGTTTGTCTCATATAGATCCTATAGTTTTAAAAAAGTTACTTTCCACCCAACCCATTACGGTTCAGTGTAAAATTTCCCATGGACTCTCGTGGATCTCCCCCTGTTCCCCTTCCCCCTAAAATTTTGAAAATGTTAAATTTCCCCTCCACCCCACGGGCACCCATGGGAGTTACCCCAACGCCGACAGATCTAACCCATTTTCCAGCCAAAAATCAGCATTTCAACCTCTAATTTCAACACAAATCAAATCTACACATTTAATAACACAAAACTCCTCAAGAAATTCAAACAAAACAACTAAAAATCAAAACATTTTATGCATTATTCAAAATCAAAAACCTAAACATTTAAACCTCAAAATCTCCCTCAAATCTTAATAATCCTAACAATAAATTGATTTAAACAAGAAGTAAGGTGATGTACTATCATTATTTGTCATTTTTAGTTGCCGAAAAACACAAAAAGTTGACGAAAAAGGCGAAAACCCGTTGACCCATGGGAGATTCAAAATTTTCTCTGATTTTGAACAGTAAAACTGTGGGAAATGCGGGGTTTATATATAAGGGTAGTTTGGTCATTTCCCAAATTGAGGGCATATTTGCTTAAACCTTAGAGTTTTGAGCAATTTTGCTTAACACCCTCTAATTTTGGACATTTATTATAATGTCCCACCCAAATATCATCCAAGCTAGCTTGATTTAATTTAATTTAATTTGAATTTATTTGATTTAAACTTAAATAAAATCTTAGTTAGAAGATTTATCTTATTTTTTAAATCGAACTGAATTAAAGTTAGAAGGTATTCGATTCGATTCAAATTTATAACTAGAATCAATAATTCAGATTTATGACTCTATTCATTTCAAATTAATTCGAATTTTTGACTCAATTTAACTTGAATTTGTTGATCGAATTAATATTGTGAATATTATTTGGGTGAAATGAAATTGTTTTATCAATGAATCATGACTCCGAATCATAAATTTAAATCATTAATTCAAATCATGAATTTAAATTGCATCGAACTATAAATTTGAACCATTGATTCAGACTTCAAAATTAATCCAAATTCAAATAGAATTGAGTTGAATAATTTTTCATTTGAGTTGAACTCAAACCAAACCTTTTGGTTTGACCAATTCAAATCGAACAATTTTTTATTCGAAACAAACTTAATTCAAGATTTGTTTAGACTCATCTGGTTTGTATCCACCGCTAAAATAAAGAGTTATTTATTCATCCAATTATTAAAAGCATAGAGTTTTATAATACCAAGTCTTTATCATTGATTGGAACAAAAAGTAAAGTTAAATTCAATTTGGATTGAACGTTTGTAAAATCTACTTAAGATTAATTTAAATCTAAAGAGTTGGCATAAAATATGTTTGAGATTGACAAATTAAATTTTGAATTTGATTAAAAAATAATTTAATTTTAAATTTTTGCTATAATCAATTAAAATTTAAATATTTAAATTAATTCGAATTCAACTTATTTATAAAAACAAACTCAATTTTTAATTTACACTTAATCCATTTGAGTGAATTAATTTATGAGAAGACAGTCATTTGGTTAATTTGAATTTATTAATTTTTTTTTTAAAACAAAAATCGGTGGATGAGGGTGATGATGGTGTGATTTTCTAAAATATAGCAGGTTTATAATACTGAAAACCCTTGGCAACTCCAGACTGGTAACTCAACATCTCCTGATGGCTGCAAAAATCAAATCTTTTAGAGCAAAACCTTTCCAAATCTTTTCCTCTTCCTCGAAGCTCTTAAAGTTGCAATCTTCTTCATCATCCCCAACAGCCGCACAACTTCATTGAACCCAGAACCCAAAACCGCAACTGTAACAACACCATTAACCCGACAACAGCTGGCCAAAATCAACCTCTTAATACCACGATTATGCCTCAAAAATAACATAAACAACACCATTAATCTTACTCTCACAGCTTTACAAACAAACCCACCTCCCAAGTCTTTCTCTTCCTCCGTTTTACTTAACAACCTAACTTGGTCCTCCGCATGGCTCTTTTAACCAAACTCAAACACACCTCGCAAGCACATTCACGGCTCACCTTAATCACCACACTTCTTGTGTCTTCATATCTCAAAAAGAGTAGGCCAAAAGAGGCATTAAAAGTGCACAACTAAATGCTGAGGACTGGCTCTCCATGTAAAGTGGAGACGGTGGTGTGTGAGGTTTTGGTTGATGTGTTGTGTAGAAGTCGTGGGTTGTGGAGGCTTTGAGGGTTTTAAGAGAAGTTTGGTGGATGAATTTGGCGGTGAAAGGTGGTTCGAGGAGAAGGGTTTTTAGGAGTTAGTTGAGAGAAGCTTGAATTGAGGGGGCTAAGGAATTGAATAAAGCTTTGGGGAGAGTTCACAGTGGTGAAGGGGAGGGCTTGAAGGAATTCTTGGCCTTGTTGGATCAGATTCTTGCTAATTGGACGGACTAGTGCGGTGCAGGTTAGTCTCTATTGAAAAACATTTTGTGTTTATTTGGGATTTTATTGTTTATAGTTTTGTATAAGATTCCTCCATAAATTCAATATGTTAACTTGATAATGATGTGGGAATGAACTTTAAGATTAATTGAATTGATGAGATGGAAATTACATTGTTTCATGATGAGCTTGAGTGTCTTTATCTTAAGTTACACAAATACTATTCTGATGTGTTAAAAAGAAGGAAGTTCTTGAAATCTTGAAATGATTATACTGAGTGAAAAGGGATTATAGTTGTTTCAAATTGATGTCTTATTCTACTGTGATTTGATGTTTGCTCATGTAGCATTTATTGTTGTTGCGTGTATTTGGTGGCCCGACATTGTGCTTGAGTTTGCTTGTTGATGGATGGTGGAGACTGGAGAAGATATATAACCATTGAATTGGGTACAACAACTCCTTTTAGTTTCCAATATCTGCAAAACAACAAAAGCTGATCAAGAATTTTGGTGTAAGAAATTTGACGATGATGCCCTGATAGATACATTTTTCTTTCGATGATATGTGCATATCCATGACACAAATTTGCGTGGATAACTTCTTATAGCATATATTTTAAGTAAACATTATCTGTATTCATAGAAAATTTTGAGCGGTTAAGGGTAAAAAGGAAACGGATTGTAAGCAAGATGACTGGTGTTTGACTTGCGGTATGCTTTACTTGATCTAGTCAAAGGAAAATTTCTCTGTATCTACTTGTGACATTTTCTGTACCATCTGCTACTGATTAGGGGCACAGATTCCCTGTAGTACCTATGAACTGCAGTATACATTCGATCCATTGCTTGATTAGTGAAGCTAGTTATTTAGGTTGGTTATCCCATTGGTCATGTCCCATCCTAGTACATGTTCATGCAATTAAATAATTTTAAAGTGAGTTTTTTGCTTTAGACAGCCCTTGCTTTCAACTACTCTGAGATAAATTTGCTTCAGTTTGATCAGTTGACCAGCTGGGGTTAAAGATAAATTAAGACAGAGATATTGAAGTGAACACTTGCTGATATGTTGTTGTGTAAATCTATATATCTGTCCTAGTGTCCTACTAGGTTGAGTTGGTCACTACAAACTGGGAAGACAGGTCGTCCCTGATAAACCCAATTTCAGTGATATGCAAAGGGTATATATTACTGAATGATATTCTAAATTCAAGTGGAACGTCAAAAATTTGTTGGGGTCATATTAAAGAAGTTAGTGGAAGGTGAAAACTCATACTGTAACTTCTGTTCCATATGTTGCATTTTCGCATTTAAACATAATTCTATGTTTTTTATACTTTTTCCTTTGCATTTAGGGATATGGTGCAGCTTGTGAAGGACTACTAGGATCCAAAGCATCAACTTTTCACAGCCTCCATTTCTGATAAGAGCAAGCAAGTATCGAATCAGCAAAAGCATAGTAACCCTTGTAAATTTTAGGTGAATTTATTTGTTTGATGGGTCGTCTTAGGTGGCCTGAAATAGTAAAATGGGGTGAAGGCACAGTCATTTCGTAAAAGGACATCAAAATTTCTACAGAAAAACATTATTCCTTGAGAAGCCAGAGTGAGATGTCCTTAGAAATGAAATCTGTAAACATCTTTTATATACTGAAGTTACTGAATGAGTTCTGTGTTTCCACATCATGTACGTCTGGACTATCGGAACTCAAGCAAGTGACACTATTCAATCACCGTCTGCTCTGCACACATACACAAAGAAAGAGCTTTACCAAGCAGCTTCTGATGCTGCTATTGCATGTTTAAAGATAGTTGAAGAAATCTGCTCGCAAAGTTTCTAAGAGCTGCAGAGTATTGTCACTCTAAATTCTATATGGGATGCTTAAAGACTGGAGAAGGCATCAAAGGAACAAGTTTTGACTTGGAGAAAGTATGAATCGAATTCATAATGAGGACCATTACAAAAAGCATCCCGGTTAACTTCACAATGTTGAGAATATTGATATCGACCTTGTGTTACTGAAATCATTTTGATTATAATTCTTATTTGTTGTTGTTTTAATACTATCTGCCAATCAGTTCAACCAGCCTGAAATTTGCATCTGAAACCTTGCAAATGGATATAGTCACCAAATTTGATTTTAATTAAAGGCCAAAGGACTATGTCCCACCCAAGTTTTAAAACAAATACAAATGTACGCGGTAGGATTTTAAAATTTTAAATATTTATTTATCATATTATTCTTGTTAAAATTTACTGTTAATTACAAGGGTAAAATCACTATTTAATCCATAATATTAAAAAAATAAGATTTTTTCTCATTCTCTTCTTATTATAACTAAAAATTCTTTTTATTCAAAAGTTTAAAATTTTTTTTTTTTTTTTAGGGTTTCATTCATTCCCTTCTTTATCTGACAATGTTTTCTAGCTAACCTTTCATCTGTCAACACTCTCTTGCATCTCAATTGATGATGTGGCCTCCATTCTCTTGTCACCAACGCAATGAATCATTCAAATATGTAGCTTGATAAATGCATTCCTTCCTACCATCTTAGTTCGTTTGTGGTTGAAGAATGATTTGGATTTGAATGGATCAACATTAGAAGATTTATTTGATGTCAATTTATCAATTGGATGAAGAAGATTCGTTTGCGTCTGACCGAATAGACGAAGACAATAAATCGTCTTCGTCTTTTCATCAAATAAAGACAGTTCGTTTTCGTTCGAAAAAATTGGTTTGATGGAAAGGTTGACAACAGGAGAAGAAGATGATAAAAAAGTTAACTGACAATAGGAACAACATCTATTTGTTGGAGAAAAAAAAAAAACTCTAAGGAGGATACAACATTTCAAAGTTTAATTATGGAAGAAAATTATTATTTTTTAAATTTAAGAGAAAAAATATATAAAATTTTAGGGTTTATTGATAAAAGAACAATTTTATTTTTACTTTTAATACAAAATTTTAATATAAAAATTAACCTATAAATAAGTACTTAGGTTTTTGAACCTTGTAATTATGCATTTATCTTTGCATATAAGTTTGAGTGGAAAATATCCCCTGTGACCTTAATTAAATGTAATTTAAATTTTCCATTAGTTATTAAATAAATAAAATTATTTTATATATTATTTTAATATTTATTTAGATGTTTCATGAGCCCAATCGGTCAACTTATAAAAACTTGGGTCGGCCCTTCACCGAATCTAAAAACATTGTTTGTTTGTGAACAATAATGTAAAATAATGGATATGTTAATGGTTTTTACAAGAGGCAGAAACTGTAACTTGCTTGAACTGGATAACGCTGTCACTTAAAAACTTGTCTGAGACACAGTTCAAAGTATAAGTTTTCAAAACATGAACTTGTAATAAGATTTTTCTTTTCTGTTTCCAATGGCCATTTCAGTTTCTCTTCATTATCTCTTTCGCTCTTTCTTCTCCAATTCCCAGGTCCATTTCTCTCTCTCTCTCTCTCTCTTTATATTATTTTATATGCGCATAGATGTTTAGCCTTTGTAATTGTTTTGCTTTATGTGTGCGCAATAGCAGAACTTGACGCATAAAAATGGTCACTATGGATGGTCAGAGAGACCCAATTGCTGTTTCAGTAATAACTCCAAGAACAAACTCAGGCCCGTCAAAGCTTCCGTAGAGTCTCCTCCTTTTCCACTCTTTCAACCTCCCAAAGTTGAAGAATCAGATCCTGATGGGGTAATTTTTTACCTTTTTCTATTTAATTTTTACCCTTTCGACTTTGCTTAAGTTTAATAATCAGTCAAGCTTAGGATAGTGCAATTTATATCAAGCTTGTTTAAAGCGTTGTATTTTGCTTGAAGATAGTTAAAGTTTGGTGTCGTTTCTAAGAGTTGAAATTATAGAAAACTGAGAAAAATGACTTTTTTAATTTTTTTTTCAATTTATATTCATTTTTAGGAATGCATCTGCAAAATTGTTTTTGAAAGCAATGAATTTTCTTGTATCCCTTGTTTCTGAATTTAATGCTTTTTGTTTTTGGTAAATAGTTGGACCCAGCAGACCCGGATTTCTATAAGATAGGTTATGTTCGAAGTGTGAGAGCTTATGGAATTGAATTCAAAGAAGGGCCTGATGGATTTGGAGTGTATGCTTCTAAAGATGTTGAACCACGTCATCGCGCTAGAGTGAGTTACATTGCTTGCAGATGAACAAATATAATTGATGGAACTATATATAGCTATGCTATTGCATTAGCTATCATGATTGGTGTTTCTCGTTGTCATTATGATCCTAATATCTGATTTTTCCTTATGTATGGATGATTGTTCACTTGACTGCACAGGTAGTCATGGAAATACCTCTAGAGTTGATGATAACCATAAGGCAGAAACTCCCATGGATGTTTTTCCCAGATATAGTGCCAATAGGCCATCCAATATTTGATATCATTAACTCAACTAACCCAGAGGTAACTCGATTATTCTCTAAAATTAGAGATAAGCTCTTAACCTTATTTCAATTGCAGCAATACGTATTACCATTTAAGCTTGGTCCTTAACTTTTATGCTTCCCACAGTAACTTCAATTTGGTTGTCTACCTTAAACACTGGTTGAATTTTAAACAGTTGAATGCCCTTTCATTTGTGCTTATGATGTGCATCTCTTTATGGCAGACAGATTGGGACCTTAGGTTGGCCTGCCTTCTTCTGTACGCATTTGACCGGCAGGATAACTTTTGGCAACTATATGGTGATTTCTTACCTTGTGCAGAAGAGTGCACCAGCTTGCTTCTAGCAACTGAGGTGAGTAAATGCTTAAAAGAGTAAGCATACTGTTTAGCAAAAATGTACAATGTATTCATTAAAATCCAATCATTTCAGCATATTTCCTTTTGTCATTCTAAAAGTTCCTTTTTTATTTTATTCATTTATTTATTTGGAGTCAATTTCATCTAGTTATCGTAATTACTTTTTACTTTACTGCTGTAGGAAGAAACATAACATTAGTTCTTGTGCTCATTGCTTTGTGTGTGCAATAGGAGGATCTTTTGGAGCTGCAGGATCCAAATCTTGCATCAACATTGAGAAAACAACAGCAAAGAGCATTAGAATTTTGGGAAAAGAACTGGGTAGGAAGAAATTCGATTTCATACAATATAAACACTCTGATCATCCCATTATGTTTATTTACTCCAATATTCCACTTTAACAATGAAACTCTTTGTGTGTTAACCTCACTCAGCACAGCGGTGTTCCACTCAAGATAAAGCGACTTGCTCGTGATCCTGAGAGATTTATGTGGGCAATGAGTATTGTCCAGTCACGGTGCATTAACATGCAAGTCAGGATTGGTGCTCTAGTACAAGATTCAAATATGCTAATCCCTTATGCTGGTAAACCTTTTTCATTACATTCTAAATATTATGTGATGGCTTGCCATTATTGGTATATAATCTTTTTCATCATTTTGCAGACATGCTAAACCATTTATTTCAGCCAAATTGTTTTTTCCATTGGCGCTTTAAGGACCGCATGCTTGAAGTGATGATAAATGCTGGACAGCGCGTTAAAAAAGGAGAAGAGGTCAATATCATACTTTCCTAAATTTTTTGCTTATTAGTGCCTTACATTTATTTGTATAGGTATATTCATGTAATGAATGGAGGAAATGGTACAAAACTTAAATTATATGCCAATATTTTATGTACCATGAATCCGTTATACGGTATGTATTCATTTATAGTCCTACTGGATTGGCAAATACCAATTTTGGATATGGTGAAGCCCTGTATGTGAGTGGTGAGTTTTGTAGAATTAGGTTACATTGGACCTGAAAAACAAGCTGATGATGCCTTTTGCCCAATCAAGGCAAACATGAATCATGCCTTCTGTCGCATTTTTCTATTACCTGGATGCTGTTATTTAAGCGATATTCTTTTAACATTTTATAACTCCTTGAATTCAAAACTTAAATCCTGGTATGACGCCGTGTATACCACTGTTTTAACAAGCTTTGTAGATTATATATTATTCCTTTTTTCTTTTTCTTTCTGGCCTCAAATATGTTATTGTTCTCAATAGAGTAATTATGTACAGAAAATTTCAGTAGTAGAGTCTGGTTACAAAAGTTTCAATCGTTCCTTGATCTATACTGCATAAAATAAATTATTCTTGGAAGTGTTGCTTGACTGACAATCTACCTAGAATTGATCAGTTATTTTCATTATTTGATATAATTTTATTTTCTCTTGTATGCTGATTCACTCCCTTGTGCTTAGGATAAGATACTTATTTTGATAGTGCAAGCTTGTGGAAGTGATCTCTTTGATTTCAATTGTTTTCTTTCTCTTTTTTACAGATGACTGTCAATTACATGAATGGACAGATGAATAACATGTTTATGCAAAGATATGGCTTTTCATCACCTGTGGTAATTTGCTTTCTGCTTCGATCATTAAAAAAGATATTTCTTTAACTGTTTGAAACTGAACCTTCTTCACTATTACAGTTTGTTCTTTCAAATAGATTTTTCTTTGGTCATTCAGTGAGATAGTTCCAGATTCGTAAATAATGATATTCACCATGTTTAGGAAATAGCATTGTATATCATGGTAAATCTAAGAGATTGTTTGGTTTTGAAAAGTAATCATCTTTCGTGTGATCTAGTTGTCCCGGACATTATCGATTCTTGTTTGCAATTGTCAGTTGAACAAATTCTCTGATATTTTCAACCTATACAAATCTGTCAAAGTTACTTGCATTTCAAATTTTGAAATCCTATTAACTTGCTTATTCTTACATTTCTGTTTAAATTTGATAGTAAACTTGTAATTCTTCTTGAATTAATGCATAGGTATATTTCACTTGTAAAACTGCAGAATCCTTGGGATGTAATCCAGTTTTCTGGCAATGTGCGCATTCATTTGGATTCTTTTTTGTCAGTTTTCAACATAGCTGGCCTTCCTGAAGAATATCACCATAACAGTATGTGTTCTATGATTATTAACCACAATCCAGCTATGGTATTCGACCATCACAGTCTAATAAATTTGCTGCAGGTCGGTTAGCAAGTGATGGAGATAGTTTTGTTGATGGAGCTGTCATCGCAGCAGCAAGACCATTGCCCACTTGGTCAGATGGTGATGTACCCCTGATCCCAAGCTTGGAAAAAAAAGCTGCGAAGGAATTACAGGAAGAATGCCAACGGATGTTAGCAGAATTCCCCACCACTTCTAAACAAGACCAGACAGTACTAGGTAAAGCTGCTATGCTTGTCTTGTATTTCTTTCACAACAAGATGTTAGGATAAGTTTTCGACTCCAGTGAGAGCCTGTTAGAAGTTAAAACTCTGTTCTTGGCTTGTATCTTCTACGTAAGTGAAACATCCTGGTCTCATAGCTCAATCAATTGTTAAGATATTGTTCATTTTGGATACATAATGACTCTGATGTCATTTGTAATATCACAGACACATATGGACTTTATGTCCAAAGTAGACAATAACTTGATAGTAGATTGGGCTATTGGACTGGGATATTACAATAAGTTCTTCAATGAAACGATTACTTTTAACTCTAATTTATTTTTCCTTATTCTGCCCACCAACAGATTCTATGTCTGAACCCAGGAGGACCCTGGAGGCTGCAATCAAGTAAGTAGTCCTGAAATGGTTTTTTAAAGTGACAATCCAGACCCACAGTAGTGATTTATTTGTCAAAAATTTGGAATCATGCAGGTATCGATTGCACCAGAAACTATTCATAGAGAAAGTCATCAAGGCGTTGGATATTTATCAAGATCGGATATTGTATTAATCATGAAGATCCAAGTTTACAGGATCTCAGAAAGTTTTGATAAGTAACTAAAACCAACATTAGGTGAAATTTTTTCTGTTTGATGTAGAATTCCATGTTAATTTATCTGAGTGGTAGACTTTAATGTTCATTGCTGGACTGCATTGGATTCAATTGGCAAACTGAGAGGTTTCTAGAGAGTAATTTGTACCATGAAAGCAAAAATAAGGAAACAAGCAGTGTTTGCACACATCTCTTCACATGTTTACAAACATGAAACATATATATGCACAATTATGATACGAATACTCAGATATTCTCCCAGAGTTCACAAATGCATGTAAAATTATGATATCAATAAAACTGTATATTTAATTTTGAATATTCAATTAAATATCTAAATAAAATATCATTATGTGAATAAATGTTATTTTATTTTTAATTTAAAATCATTTAATCACATGATATTATATTGTTTAAATATCTAATTAAATATTTAAAATTATGTATTTATAACATTACTCTTTTGATATAAATAAGAAAAGTATAAAAATTAACAACAGGGGAGGTAGATTCTCACCTGCAGAATTCAGTCAAAATACAGCAAACAACCCAGCCAACAACTAGCACAAAGCAACTAGTACTGAATATACTGGTTATTATTCATAAATTCAGGAGGATTACATGAAAGAATGAGTCGAAATGGAAATTGGATGGTTCTGACAATCCGAAGAGTTGCGGCCTGCCCTTTCAGCCGAAGACAGCCTACAGCCCAAAACAATCTCCTCCTCCTTTTCTCACCTTCTCAGCTGCTTATAATGTCCTTGTCATAATAAACTTTACCCTCTTTACACCTAAGAGGTCTATGTGCCATTATTCATTACCCAATTTTCAGCAATGGACCCCACAACATTCTTCATGATATAAAATTATATTGTTTATTTTTTTTTAGGTTCAATACCGCACAATCATATGCATTACTTTTCTTCGTGAAGACTAGTGCGCTAAAAAGACCCTAAAATAGACTAAGTAGAAATAGACGACTTTCACTAGCTAGCTAATAATTTTTTAAATAATAAATAATATATTTCTGCTTATCTATTTGTTTCGTTGCATTATTTACTGTAAAAGTAGTAATGGGTTACATTCCAATTTTAGTTGATGAACAGGCAGGAACGACCAAAAATGAGATTTCTGCAATATATTGAAAAGTGCTCCCCAGTACAATGAGCAGGCTATGTTGTGGGATCAAAACCCCCTACTATTACAAAAGGTTTTGGTACCATTTGATGTTACACCAAGAGTTCTCATTCAGGCATACAATCTCATCAAATAACAATCTCATGATAATCTGAACAAACCAGCGGAGAATTATGTGAAAAACGTTCAGTCTGTTACCATGAAATCACCCTGCTTTGGATGAGTCTCTTGGGAATTGTGATTGCAAGCTCCTCAGAAAATCAGACAACGTTGCACTCGCAGCATGCCCTCTTTTGAGGCAGAGAAAATAGTCGTCCACTAGAGAACAAAGTTATACAAGAAATCAGTAAGAAAAAGATCCAGCAACACAATAGTTCTCCCTGACACTGCATAATAAAATATCTAACAGAGGAAACATGGATAAGCTGTAGTTGGCATACCTGACATTGCACACCATGTGTAACAGATGTAATGATCCCATGCTCCATGGGTTCATCTTCCACCAATGACAATCCTTTTCGGAGGACCGAGAGAACTGAGTTTGGAAAGACTAAATAAGCAAATGCCTTCATTTTCTGTCATTGCACAAGATAAAGATTGTTAGGAGATAGGAATTTACATTAATTTCAGATGCCCCAGACTTGACTAATTTCAGAACACACATTATCACACTTCAAAGAACATATATCATTCGTCTACAACATCAATATCCATTGAGTAATATCCAAATTTACAGGGACTTTGATGTCAGCAAAATGATTAATGTAAAATAGAGAAAGCAATCATAATTGAACTTTATTCTAGCTAGATAATTTCTGTAACCTCACTCAAATCAGCAAAGAGATATTGTGAATTTAAACAAGGAAACTAAAGTAACCTGCTCTTCTAACTTCGTGTGGTCCAGAATCACATACCTACTTTCTGCCAACCAGCAACATATGGCAACTGCAGAATCCAGAATAAAATAGTGAGCAGCAGTGCCTCAAGTTTAAAAAATATGAAAGATGACAGTAAGTTTTGGTGATTAACTACCAGGAAGATGCTTCATAGGAATTCCAGCATCTACAAGAGCAGACATGCTGCATTAATGGCACAAGGTAGAAGCTATAAAAATATTCAGTCAAGAAACAGTCATCAGCTTGGAGTACATGATGCATATCAGTCTTGATGCTAATGAAAACAGAATATTATAATATATAGTCATCAAAGGATAAAGCAACATCATCGTGGACAACCTGCAAAGAAACCATAAAATTATTCAATTTTCAGATTGCATAAAGTAGATAGTGCAACATATAAGTAATATTAATGACATGGAACCATAGTCAATCACTTGAAACCAGACCCTGAATCAAGAAATAGATTTGAAGCAACGGGTGAAGAAAGCAAATGCACAAAATAGGGGCAACTTCAATCACTTGATGAGAACTACTGCATTAATTTATGGTTGTATTAAAGGAAACAGCCTCACCTGAATTATAATTGAGGTTGTAGTATTTTGATTAACAGTCAAAATGCATATGCTTTGTACAGTCCACTTGAGTATCATCTCGTAATCTTTCTCCGGTTTCCTTCAAACATGTGGTAATTTTGACCAAAATTAGATGGAAAAATAGATGGCAATTTTGATATTCCTCAGTTGTATAAGAACTTATCAGAATTCTCCCCCTACATGTGAGCTCTCTACTTATTTTTCAAAGTAGGCATATCTGCCTACAATTAGACCAATTCTCAACGACAGAATTAACTCTAAAAAAATAAATGAATAAAGGAAACTAAAAGAGCTAACCAATTTGTCCAGTTTTAGGCTTCCAAATAACTTCAAAGCAGGGCTTCTCAGGATTTTCATTCTTTTTTGTTCCAGCTTTTGGTCCATAAACAGCAGCTAGAACTTGTGTCTCCTAGAATCAATCCCAAAAGACTTCAAAGCATGAATTTTACATATATAGGACAAAGGAGAACTTTTCCTAGAAGCATGTACCTTGACACCAACTGGCAGAGCCATAGGCACGGTGGAGGGTGTTGCGAGAGTAAGAGAACAGTCTCAATTGATTTGGTGTACGACCAACAGCTCTATCAATCTCCATCAATATTTCTCTTAGTCAACACACAGTCTTTTTCCTAGTTATATTAAATAAAAAATATAACAAATATTAGCTTCAACATTGGGGCATACATAAAGCAAAACGAAAAAAGCTGAGTGAAGGACACCAAGGTTTCACAGCTAAGGTTTTAGCATTCTCTATTATCCTCAGTTTCATCTTTCCTTGATGAACAATGGCAATTACATCGAGTAGTGGCTGCACTGTGTGACCACTAACACTGCCAACGCCACACTGCTGAAGTGAAAGAAGCAGCCGCGATACACAGAACATCATTTCTATACATCTAATATATTCAAACTAAATGTGGCAGGCCCATTGAGCTCAACACAATCACTCAACACATTGTAATCCAATATGTTCCAACTAAACTTGCTAGACGACACTGTGATCACCACAACAACTAAAACAGTAATTTTAAAATAATAAAACTATATACACTTACAATGAATATTAATCTGTGTACTAATAATGATATGTTACTATGTGATAGGATAATTTTGAATTAGGAAAAAAAATTATATCCACTCAAATAAAGACACTTCATAATTAGTAAACAAATTAGTTCACACTGTTGGTACAAGTAGATTTACTCATTTTAAAATGCATAAACCCTAGTTCAAAATTGAAAATAAAAAATACAGTTAAGGTCCTTCCCACCAGATTAGTAAAATAAAATGAAAAAAAAAAAAAAAAGATAATCAAAATGACCAACATTGCAAACTAAAAAAATGAATCCATGTTTAAATTTTTAGTGGAACCCATTGCATCAAACACTTGAAAACCATGAATTCAAAAAAAAAATATATATATATATATATATATATATATATATATATATATATATATATATATATATATATATATATATATATATATATTCTACTTTGAACAGCATAAAAACATAAGCTAGAAACTTGTGACAGCTTAAGAAGCAAGAACAAATACCAATATTTTGAAAGGAAGATGCCAACCAAGGGTCAAAGCGTACTAAGAACGGCTTCGCCGTTGATGGCGGCAGAGGACGGTTTGTCGTTGGCGGCAGGAGCGAGCAGCGGGGTTAAGCGCTCATTCAGAAATTTGGCTTTTTAAATTTCGTCTCTATATTTTCGGTTAAATTTTTCTAATTTCTTTTACCTTTTAATCCCCTGAAAAATGATAACTTACCAAAATTTCCTTGAGGTTTCATAAATGACAAAAGCCTTCCCATTATAATATTTTCATGCGATGTTTATAATATTTTCAAGTTCTTGTTCAGTTAATTACCGAAGGCACAATTATACCAAGTTGAGAGAAAACAGTGAGCCTACATGTATCCATAGCATGGCAAAAAGAGAGATCCTCCTTTTTTAATTAAAAATTTCACCTAAATTTGTACTTTGTATTATTTCTGAATACCCTTGAGATTCTCAATATTTGTAAGAATTACTTTAAAATTTTAAATGGACGTTGAATATTTTTAAATTTCCAGACCAACTGGTTCTTCGTTTTAATATGTATGTCTTCTATCTAACGCTTCACTTGTCTGGTCACTGTTATTATTATGTGCCTTTCCTCTATTACATATTTGTTAATTGCATGGATGTTAGTATCGTGTGATATGTGATATGTATCATACGATACGATATGATACAAATAAAAAATGATATGTATTTTAAGGTATATCAAAAATTGATCCAATGTAGTGTGCGTATCATACAATATAATATATATCAGTAAAATTAATGATACAGATTGATATGTATTTTTAAACTAAATTGAACAGGTCGAATTGAAAAACGGCTCACCGAATCAAGTTCAAATAAAACTGTTTTGAAAAATTATTGCATCAGAAAAGAAATGCTTGCTTTTATCTCATTTTTCATACTTTTACTAAATTATTGCATCAGAAAAGAAAAACGTTGGGGAATCGTCTTCCCCGACGAAATTCTTCCTCTCCCAAGGAGTCTTTGACGTCGATCGAACCTCCAAATGGGAGGAAAGAGATTGCCGGAAGAAGAGGTTGCTTCAGGAGGGAGAGGCCATCGGCAACGGAGCCGGAGAGGTCGTCGGAGATTTCAAAACCAAACCCTAGGGTGAAACTGCGATTTTTTAAAACTTAGGCTGAGAGAAAATATTAGTTTTTAAAGTTTAGGGGGGCAAAATTATATTCTATTTTAGTTTATTTTTAATATTATAGTGAAAATAACGATTTTATCCTTACTACCGTTAGGGTTTTGTTAAATCTAACCGGTTATGGGTGGGTGTTTGATGTTTTCATAGTTAAAGGGTGAAAACTTGAGAAAATATCAAACTTTGGGTGGGAAATAGTCGTTTGGCCTTATTAATAAGCCATGCTTTTATTCTCAGTGTAAAGCTAGATTTTGTTTATTAAGCTTTTCTCTCAAACATTTACTGAATTTTTTTTTAATATAATATTGTCCAACTCCAATTCTTTTTCTTTCATTGCCCTTGCTTGCCCCCTAAGTACCGTTTCATTGGGTGTGTGTGTGTGTGTGTACAAGTGTGTGTTTATCGGCAATGACTGAGGAAATAGTAACAAGTACTGCCGGCAACTTGCATCAGAAGCTACAGTGTCAGCATGTGATTTGCTTAAACGGCATATATCATATGTGTTCAAGTACCAGAGCTACATCAACGATCTGAAAAAACTGGTTGAGGATTGATGAGTGTTTGCTTTTTTTATTTGTTGTGGATGTATTAGAGATTGAACTAAAATTTGGGTGGGGACAAGTGCTTTCCCTTATTTAAATTATATTTGTCCTTTTAATGTGCTGTGGCAGACAAGTTATGGGTCATGTGCCCGAGCCCAGTCTAAACCGCCTTTTTATGGCACAACTTTCGAGGGTTTGGGATGTATTATAATAACCCACAAGTTGTGCCGTAAGCCGCCTCGGTCCACTACAATACTATCTATAATTTTTTTTAAAATTATTATTTATTTATTATTATATAGAAAATTCAAATAATTTATATGAAAAATTCAAAAATATTGACTACTGCAATGAAGAATTAAAAAGTAATATAAATTTATTATTAATTTTACAAAAAAACCAAAAGATAATGTAATAAATCAAGACTTATTAATTATTTATCATTATTTTTATGGAGAAAACTAAAAAATTAGTATAGAAAACTCAAAAAATACAACAAAAAACAATGAAAAAATAAAAAAATATATAATTAACACAGTCTATTATAATATAAATCATGTTGTAGGCTTATATATTTTTATGGATCAATATAATATAAAGACCTACAATCATAAAAGTCTTGAATCTAATATAAACCACTGTCATGTCTATATAGTGGACATTTTTAATTATATACTCATTATGGTAGTCTATTTTAATAAATCAAATTGTATTAATTAATCCTTTGAGGAAAGCCGTCATTATGGTATGCATTGGTGATGGTCCATTTTTATAAATTAATCCTGCGTTAGGTAGATGTTTGAAAAACTCGGTCATTTTTGTCTTTATATCGATGTTTGAAAGTTGTTAAATGGAAAAACTGATACAAGATTGGCCTAAAATCACTTTATCATCTGTTAAATGCATAAATTATATTTTTTACTCAGTCCATCTTTATGAAATTTAAATTAATATTATACATATTTGTTTTAAATATATATATAAAGATATACTTATATATATTATTATATAATTGAAAAATAATAACAATTCTTACATATCGAAATTGTTAGCCAATGGTTTAGTGTAAGACATAAGTATACGTTGTATACGTATCTACTAGACTGATATGATTAGAGATTTTTATAGGGATGATTATTACAGTGTCTATAAAATAAATCCTTTTAATGGATATCAATTCATACTGAGAACTTACTTGGATAAATATGTATTTGTATCTCAGTTTTGAGAAATATTAATTAATGAAAAGATCGTATTACATGTAATCGTGATAAGATTTTAAAGTTATTCACTGATATTTTGTTAACTCAATAAAGAGCTTATGAGTTGTGCATATATGTAGAGTTGTTTTAGATTTAAGAGGTAGAGGATTATCAAAGATAGATTCAATTTAGGTACTAGATTGAGAGTTTTGAACCTCAGAATGTCTTAAAGATCATAACGTAATAATTTGAGAAAGAATAATGAAAAAGAGAATGGATGAAAAATAAAATTAGTTGGTACTAGCATTTGCTTTTAGCCAGGACACAACCAATTCACTAGTGAAAGTTTTGAGGGTATTATGATAATTTTTCAAAATTTAAACAGTTATGGTTAGTATGTTAATTTAACTTTTTGATATTGTGCCAATGTCATTACCCATTAAAAGAGATAGGTTTTGTCCTTTGAATGGTAAAGTGTAATTTGTACATTCTGTGGGTGAAACGGTTTTTAAGCCAACTGCTCAGTTTTGAAAGACCGCAATTACAGGATCACTTGGGCGTTGAATCTTCTATCTTTTCAGTTTCTTCATCTGCCATCCGACACTCATTGAATCATTGATGCTTCTTACCTGCAAAACCAGTAGAGTAAACATTTGGTGGTGCTTGAAAACTTAGCTCTGCTTTTGAGAGAAACATACATACAGATCAAGCCATCAAGCTGTACTTGTTCTAAACCTTCCCTTATAGTTAATTTCTTTTAATTGTCTATTGCTTCAAATTACTTTTCTATAATTTTCCTTTCCCCTGTTTTAACTAACAATTCTCTATCATTTTATACTCAGTATCAATAAATTCCTTAGAAAAGAACAAATTTAGCATTTCTCTCAACCTCTCTTAGTATTATTGCTCGTTGCTATCTGTCTGCTACAAGCTAGACTACGATCATTCAGGGTTTGCTCTTAAAAACTTTAACTTTGATAGTTGTTTGTTGTGTGTCTTTCTCTCTTTGTTTTCATTATTAATTAGCCATGCTTGCCATGCTTTTATTCTCAGTGTGAAGCTAGATTTTGTTTATTAAGCTTTTCTCTCAAACATTTACTGAATTTTTTGTTATATAATTTTGTCCAACTCCAATTCTTTTTCTTTCATTTCCCTTGCATCCTAAGTACCCTTTCATTGTACAGCTTTACTTGTAAAAAAAAAAAAAAGAGAGAGAGAGAGAGAGTGTGTCTGTACAAGTATTTATCGGCAATGGCTGAGGAAATAGTTACGAGTACTGCCGCGCAACTTGCATCAGAAGCTACAGTGTCGGCATGCGATTTGCTTAAACAGCATATATCATATGTGTTCAAGTACCAGAGCTACATCAACGACCTCAAAAAACTAGTCGAGGAGCTCAGAAATAAAAAAGAAACAGTGGAGAAACCTGTAGAGTTAGCTGAAAGACAGGGGGGAGAGATTTATAAAGCTGTTAAGAAATGGTTGAGTGATGTAGATGAGTTTACTGAAAGGGTAGCAAACGCCATCATTGAGGATGAAGATAAAGCAAACAAGGGCAGCTGTTTAAAATTGAAGTCATGTCCTAATTTGATTCAACGTTACAAGCTTGGAAAGGAAGCGGTGAAAGCTGCAGTGAGTGGGGCCGATCTGTTAGGGAAAGGCAACTTCCGTAGTGTTTCCTATCGTCCTGCTCTACAGAGGACAGAATCCATGTATGTCAGAGGCTACGAGGCCTTTGATTCCAGAGAGCAAGTTTTGCAAGAAATTTTGGACACCTTGAAGGATGCTAATGTTAACATGGTCGGGGTGCATGGGATGGGAGGTGTGGGAAAAACTACACTGGTAAAAAAAGTAGCTTGGCAGGTGAAGGAAGACAAGTTATTCCATGAGGTGGCCATTGCTGAGGTAACACAAACCCCAGACTACAAAAAAATTCAAGAAAAACTTGCTTCCGATTTAGGCTTGGAATTTTGTCAGGAGAGTGAATATCAGAGAGCTAGTCAACTACGTTCCAGGATAAAGAAGGAGAAGAGTTTACTTATAATACTGGATAATATTTGGACAAAACTTGATTTGGATGCAATTGGAATTCCTTTTGGGGATGCTGAGAAAGGAGGAAAAGATGATCTTTTTTGGGATGCTGAGAAAGGAGGAAAAGATGATCTTTTTTGGGATGCTGAGAAAGAAAGAAAAGATGATAAGATCAGGCCATGCACGATATTGTTAACTTCAAGAAATAGGGATGTATTAAGCAAAGATATGAAGACTCAGAAGAACATCTTTGTAAGTCCTTTATCTGAAGATGACGCAAGGAATTTGTTTCGGAAGATTGTGGGTGATTCTGTAGAAAGCTCTGATTTTCATCCTTTAGCAGATGAGTTTGCTACAAAATGTGCAGGTTTACCGATTGCAATCTCAACAATTGCAAATACATTGAAAAATGAGAGTCTTCACTTTTGGAAGGATGCCTTGGCTCGACTTAAAAGGTCTAATCCAAGACATATTCCAGATATGGAAGAAAGTGTATATTCTACTATAGAGCTGAGTTACAATTTTCTGAAAATTGAGGAAGCTAAATCACTATTTCTTCTTTGTGCTCTAGCAGATGCTGGTAGTAGCATGTCCACTGGTGACCTATTAAAATATAGTATGGGTTTGAATTTGTTTGGAGATGTATATACATTGGAAGAAGGAAGGGATAGATTGCATAGTTTGATAGATTATCTCAAAGCTTCTTGCCTGTTGTTGGACGATGGCAATGACCATGTTGTTAAAATGCATGATATTATTCATGATGTTGCTGTGTCGATTGCTTCGACAGAGAAATTCATGTTTAATATTCAAAATGTCATTTGCTTGAAAGACATGTTGGGGGAGAAAGTACCAAAACATTCAACTGCTATTTCTCTACCCTATAGAGATATTTATGACGAGCTTCCTCAACGGTTAGAATTTCCCAAACTAAAGTTGTTCTTCCTATTGATGAAAAATCACTCACTACAAATTCCAGATGCTTTTTTTGAAGAAATGAAAGAACTCAGAGTTTTAAATCTTACCAGATTTCAATTCTTTTCATTACCTTCATCCCTTTCTTGCCTAAAAAACCTTAAGACATTGTGTCTGGACAATTGCCTGTTGGAGGATTTAAGAATTTTAGGAGAGCTAAGTAAATTAGAAATTCTTAGCTTCTCGGGGTCTCACATTAAACAGTTGCCTACAGAAATCGGACGGTTGACTTGGTTAAAGTTATTAGATTTGAGCAATTGTATAAACCTTAAATACATTGCACCACATGTCCTCTCTTGCTTGTCTCGATTAGAAGAACTATATATGGGCAACTGCTTTGTTCAATGGGAAGTTGAAGGAGTGGATAATCAAGGACGAAGAAATGCTAGCCTTGAAGAGTTAAAACAGTTGTCGAACATAACAACTTTACATCTTCATGTTCAAGATGCTCGAGGTATGCCACAAGACTTTTTCTTCAAGAAATTGAAAAGTTATCATTTATTTGTTGGAGATAAATGGAAGTGGTCTGATAAATATTGCAGTTCAACTTCAAGAACATTCAAACTGAAGATAAGTGATAATGTTTATTTGGGGCAAGGAATTAAAAGTTTGTTGGAGATGACTGAAGATCTCTTTCTTGAGGAAATGAATGGAGTTAGATGTGTTGTTTATGAACTCAATGTGGATGGTTTTCCACATTTAAAGCACCTGCATGTAATGGACAGTCTTAATATTTTGTATATCATTAACTCAGTTGCTTGGAAGGTAGCCTTTCCCAAGTTGGAGTCCTTGATCCTTTGTAATTTGATTAAACTGGAGAAGATATGTCATGGTCAACTCAATGCAAGGTCCTTTAGCAAATTAAAGATCATAAAAATAGAAAAGTGTGATAGATTGGAGTATCTCTTTTCATCCTTCATGGTAAAAAATCTTATGCAGTTGCAAGAAATTGAAGTGACTGATTGTAAGAACCTAAAAGAGCTTTTTGGTGAAGAAAATGATTACCACGGTGATGAAATTGAAATGAATGATAAGATAGAGTTCAATCAACTGTGTTCATTGACTTTACAACGCCTACACAAATTCAATAAGATCGATTCTAACTTGGCGGTATGTTTTGTATTTTTCTATTTTTACTTTCTTTTGATGTAAAAAGGAGTATTCTTATTAGTTCATAAGTTTTGTTTCAGAGCAATATTTGTTTTTACAGGTTGTCTTTCCAAGATTGGAGAACTTGCAACTGTGTTCAATTAATATTGACAATACATGGCTTGATCGATCTCTATCAATATTTTCTTATAGTCAGTGCTTGAAAAGTTTAAGCATTGAGGAGTGTCATGGCTTGAATTATTTGTTTTCATCTGCTATGGTCAAAAGTCTTAATGAACTCCAAAAGTTGGTGATAAGCAATTGTAAGTCAATGGAAGTAATAGTCAACTCAAAAGGAATACAAGGAGAAGAAAAGATAATCGATATGAGTTTTCCTAAACTGTTGTACATGAAGCTTACATTTTTGCCAGAACTCACAAGTTTTGGCATTGGGAAGTTAATTGAATTCCCCTCCTTAAAAGAACTTCACATTGAGAGATGCTCTAACTTGAAGACATTCTTGTGCAAATCTTCTCATCCAGACACTGTGAGAGAAGAAGGAGAAGTGAATTTGGAAAACTACTTTATGAATATAAATCCTCTCTTTGATGAAAAGGTAATTTAGTTTATTCCTTTTACTAAAAGTTAATGTTGCTTATTGCCTTCAAAATGTTTTATGGGTTTTGAGAACGGATCAATCTGACAAAATATTTTGATAGCTTCCTTGTTTTGAGCTTGTAGGTCTTTTGTACACAAAATATTAACATTATGAATTGTTTGCTGCAGGTTGCTTTTCCCAGCTTGGAGGAGATGGTGCTCTTAGACTTGGATAACTTGCAGCTGATATGGCACAACCAAAAACTCCATGGGAAATCCTTTTGCAAACTAAAAGTAGTGAGAGTCGAATCCTGTGAAAAGTTATTGACTATTGTTTCATCTAATACTCAAGGAAATCTGAGCTTTCGCAATCTAAAGAGATTGACAGTTAGAGATTGTCGGAGTATGAATAGTCTCTTTCCAGTTTCTACTGCTACTGGTCTAGTGCAACTTGAACATCTAGAAATACGTTTTTGTGGGTTGGAGAAAATTGTTTCTGAGGAGGAAGTTATGGGAGCCCCAACATTTTTGTTTCCACAATTAAAATCTATCTACCTTATCTATTTAAAGGAGCTCAAATATTTCTACCCACGGTGGAATACAATAGAGTGGCCGATGCTAAGCACTTTGGAAATGTCTGATTGCAAAAAGATAAAAGTTCATGATTTTGAATTTTCTAGCTTTCAAGAAAGAGACGAGGAGAGGCAACCTCCTATTTTTTATTTGGAAAAGGTATTACTTTGCTTTTATCCGTATTCGTACTTACAACATCTTTATGTTATCCAGATTGATTTAATAAACCGAACATTAATGTTTCTATTCCAATTAAAATAAACCGACGAATACTCTCCCTTCGGCATGATAATATTAAAATTTTTTCTCTTTGGGTCTATCCAGTTACCAGATCAATTAAATGTTTCAGTTGCAAGATATTATTTATTTCGGTGATTAAAATTTTTGTTCATTTATGCAATTCTTGTTTCAAGTGTATTCTTATTTAATTTATAAATTTTAAATGTATATATATATATAAAGTAATCAGCTGAAGAAAGTAAGTTTGTGAGTGACTTGAGTTGCCCACATTATAAACCAATTTCTTTTTTCTTGTATTAATAACTGACTCATAAAAGTGGATAAGACTTTGGCCTTGTATTTTTCTATTTACAACAATATTATTTGCATTATTTCCAGATTAAAAATCTGGTTAGATATGTTTTTCCTTATAATTAGATGTATATAACTAGTAACATTTTGTACCGTTTGTATATAAAATTTCTAGTTACTTATTTGTGTGTTGCTGTGCACTTGTTGATGACTGAATGCTTACACCTATTTATTTACTTTTCATGATTTTTAGGTCATACCGAATTTAGAAACGCTGGATTTAGACGCTGATGACTTTGGATTGGCATTCCTTCACAGTAATCTAGCTGAGAGACTTGGCAAGCTTAAACATCTCGAGTTGAGTTACTTTGATGATGAATCTGGTTCTTCTCTGGTCAATTTCCTTCAAAAATTAAATTGTTTGGAATCACTAGATATTTGTTGGAATAGTTCAAAAGAGCTATTCCCTTACAAGCAAGGACATATATGGAAACAAGATTTCCGAGGGGACTCATTTCTTCAGAATCTTCAAAAGTTATCTGTATATGGATGTGATTGTTTGACAATTTCAATGCCATCTTCAACATCTTTCAAAAATCTTAAAAATTTATCCGTACACTGGTGCAATGGATTAGACAAGGCCCTAACATGTGAAGCAGCCAAAACTCTTGTAAATATCACAGCATTGGTTATAAAAAAGTGTAAGTTACTGACAGGAGTAGTGGCAAGTGAGGGAGACCAAGAAGAAGAGATTGTTTTTGGCCAATTAAAAACTTTGGAGCTTTCCTGTTTGTCAAGCCTCACTTCCTTTTGTTCAGCCAATTATTCCTTCAAATTCCCTTGTTTGGAGCAAGTTATTGTGAGTCAATGCCCAAAATTGAAAATCTTTTCTCAAGGAGCATTAAGCACACCATTACTAAAGAAAATACAGTTGACAGAAGAATATAATCATCAAGAATTTTTTTGGGAGGATGATCTCAATTCTACCATCCAGCAAATATTTACAAAGATGGTACTTACTCTTTCACAAAATTTTTGTTTTTTATCCATTTATAGCATTTTTGTTGATATATAATTTAAATATTACTAATAATAAATATGTTTATTTTTAATCATTATAATTTCCATTTTACCATATAGATTAATGCAAAGTTGCCAAAATCATGAATTCCACGAGCATTATCTTCTATAGACTAGGATGAAAGGTTGTCAAACTAATATTTCAATTTGTTAATTCCATGAATCTCATTTGACTAATGACATACACAAATCAATTGCATGCTAAGCAAGTTTAAAAAACAAGGAAGATGCTTGCTCAAAATTTTTGCTAAGTTAGTTTTGAACAATTATTTTGTGTTCTAATTCAGATTTTGGTTTTTTCAATATGTTGTGTAAGAGTCATTATAATTTAATATTTTTTGTTTCATAGGTTGGCTATCGTAACTTTGAACATTTGACACTCTCTGAATTTCCCAATATAAAAGAAAGAATATGGAATGGTCAGTTACCAAACAACTTTTTCGAGAATTTAAAGTCTCTGGTGGTGGATACATTTTTAGATATATCAACTGGTATTTCATCCAATGTGTTATGCTGCTTCAAAAATCTGGAATTGTTGAAAGTAAAAAGTTGTGAGTCACTTGAACAAGTGTTTGATTTGGAGGAAAGTCATCAAGAAATTTCAGGCTTACAGAAATTGAAATCATTGAAAATTGACAATTGCAACAGCTTGAGATCCATATTTACTCCAGCTATACTGTTGGGTCTTGTTCAACTCCAAGAGGTAAAGGTGAAAAACTGTGCATTAATTGAAGAAATCATCAAAAAGGAAGAGAAAAAGGATGGAGTGAGTGATAAAATTATAATTCCTAAATTAAACTCTGTTAAGCTTGAGTCATTGCCTAGCTTGACAAGCTTCTATTCTGGAAGAAATGTTTTGGAATGTCCTCCCTTGGAAACTATTATCATTAAGGACTGTCAAAAGGTCCAAATGAATGAGTTCAATATTCATCTTGCTGCATTTTTCACTGAAAAGGTGAGCTTGTTTCAGTTCTTATTACAACATAAGTTAATTTTATTAGAATGTTGTTCAATAATACAGATATTTTATATGCATGCAGGTTGACATTCCCGCCTTGGGATCATGTTCTTGCTTCCAGAATGTAACAATCTTGCACATCGGTGGCTTTGATCATTTGAAATATTTATTCCCACCTTCTATGTTGAAAAGTTTTTTCAAACTGAAGGAGCTTGAGATCTCTAATTGTACGTTCATGGAAAGAGTAATTGATGAAGATGATGGGAGAACAAGAACGATGTTGTTTCCTAAATTATGGTGGCTGGAGCTTAGAGATCTTCCAAGACTCATAACATTCTACAATTCCACTGCAAGTTTTGTAGAAATGTCCTCCTTATTAGGACTCTGGATTAACAATTGCCCTGGTATTCAAACATTCATCTCTAGTTCTATATATGGTGATTTGACAGCATCAAGTAAAGAACTTGAAGGATTGACTGCAAAGGAGGACTCTACCCACATGGTATCTCTTTTTGATAAGAAGGTGATCCGTCTCTTCATTTTGTTTTCAAGTTTTTCTCATCCTTGATATGTAATTTATGATTTTTTATGATGCTAATAATGGCTTGTTATATTGTACTTGTAACTGTATCTTGAAATCTTCAGGTAAGACTCCCTAGTTTGAAGACATTGGAAATCACCCATGCTGATCAGTTGGTAAAATTATGGGACAATCAAGTCTCTTTGGATTCATTTGGAAAATTAATTAGAGTGACCGTAGGATTTTGTAAAAGACTCGTAAGTGTTTTTCCGGCTAACATGCTCGGGAGTCACCAAAAACTAGAATTTTTGGAAGTGCAAAACTGTGATTCAGTTGAAGAGATATTTGAAGTACTTGAGAAAAGCTCTGTCATGGTGGAGGAAAATTTCGCCAAGGAGGAAACAATCCCTAGGTTTGTGTTTTCTAAATTAACCTGGTTGTATCTACAGATGCTACCAAGTCTCAAAAGTTTCTACCCGGAGAAACATATTTCAGAATGGCCAGATTTAGAAGTGTTGAAGGTGCATGGATGTAATAACGTGAAGATCATTGCTTCAGAATCATTGAGCATCCCAGGGAGTGATGGAGAGAGTCAACAAACACTGTTTTTTGTTTACAAGGTATGAGCATCAAGTACTCAATTAAATCATGTCTACAATTTAATAGGTATAAGGCACTGTTACTACTTTTGCAAAATTTTGACTCTGTCTTTAACTTATTCTATCTTATTTCTTAAAAGATTATTATTGTTATTATTATTATTAGTAATACAGAATTTTTCTTACTGACAACATTATCATCATTATCATTATGGATATAGTAAGTCCCAAATATCACAGATCTCAACATTACCGTCATTTTATTTTTTGGTTAAACACTCTTTTTGTGATTGATTGATTTCCCAGGGCGCATTCCCTAGCTTGAAAGAACTAGAATTATGTGAAATGCCCGGGCTATCGCATCTGTGGAGAGGAAATTTTCAGCCTTGCAATGCCTTTCAAAATCTCAGGACTCTAAAAGTGTCAGAATGTAGCAGTTTAGAAAATTCCTGTTTCTCAATGTTGCCTCTCCAGAATTTAGGAACTCTGCTAGTTTCCAAGTGTGATGGGTTGAGATATTTACTGACCCCCTCAAAAGCTAAAACTCTGAATCGACTTAAAAGAATGAATGTCTCGGAATGCAAATCGATGGTGGAAATTATAACACATTTGGGAGATGAAGTAGTAGAGAATTCAATTGTTTTCGGCAAATTGGATTGTTTGGAACTTCACAGTTTGTCCAGCCTTAAAAGCTTTTGTGGTGGGGATTATTCTTTTGAATTTCCATTATTGGAAAAAGTAATAGTCAGAAAATGCTTGAAGATGGAGACTTTTTGTCTTGGAGATTTAAGCACACCGAGTCTCCAAAGACTACAGTTGACAGATGGAGGAGAGGACGCAGTAGAAGAATGTTGGGAAGGCAACCTTAATTCCACCATACAATATTTGTTCAAAAATATGGTAATATGATTGACTCACCAAAATACATCATGCATTTCTGTTGTTTGATGAATTAAATTGATTGAATTCA
Source organism: Mangifera indica (assembly GCF_011075055.1). Lineage (NCBI taxonomy): Eukaryota > Viridiplantae > Streptophyta > Magnoliopsida > Sapindales > Anacardiaceae > Mangifera > Mangifera indica. The sequence continues at coordinate 17,990,491 of NC_058142.1, forward strand.
TGTTTTCTTTTAATTTCTTAATCAGATCAGCTATGCTTTATGATTACAGAATGTGCAATACTCCAAAGAAGATTGAAGTCATTCCTTTAATGGTGTGTGATATACCACAGCTCCGTTTCCTCCAGGTGAAGAGGGACTCTGTTTCTACTATCTCAACTGATTTTATCTTCACATTTTGTTGAAAGTGGAATGCCCTCTGTATACACATTTTTTCTGTTGTTGTAGATGAATTTGTTTTATGTATGCCAATTTCTACAAGTTGCCAAACATTTTGGGCAAACAAGACACAATATGCAGTTTGTTTACTTCAGTGTGTATGCTTTATTGAATTCTTTCTCCCAGGAACAACAATGATTATAAAGTCAAATGGGGGATATTTAATGATCTTCACTTCAGGCTAAAGCTATCCATGCGATAAGCTTGGTACAATTTAGTTGTCGTGGTTTCTGTTGTGTCATGAAACTTCTTCTCTCAGAGCTCATACCAAAAAGGTAATCAACTATGTGATCAATTGCTAATATGTGCCGTCTACATATAGGTCAACCATAATTCATTTTAAACTATTTATATACTAACTCGGTCTATTCTTAAGATTTTGTTTATTTTGAACATATAATTCATTATGATTTTAGTTTTAGCTTTTACAACTCAAAACTTATTTTAACAACATTAAAACTATGTGCACAATTAATACATACAATTTTATGTAATTAAGTATTGTTTTATTTCTAACTTAAAGTTATTTAACTATATAATGGTATATCATTGTTTGTACATATAATAATACTTATTTTGACAACTAAAAATATACATGTTATTTAATCGGTCTTATTTTAAAATTTTTAAACAATATGAAATGCACATATATACAAAATATTTCTCTCATGTTTTACCTCTGTGGGATTTATATAGGGATGCCACCATTGTATACTTTTATCCTTCCATAGGAAATGGAATTGGTTTAGAACTTCATAATCATCATATTAAGGTTTATTTAACCTAATTACATAATTATATGTAACTTTATCTCTTCCCCTACATAAACAAAGGATTGTACAGATGAGATAAGGAAGGAGGGGAGACACTCTTGTATCATTTACATTTATTCTGCTGAATTCTAGTTATCAAAATAATCAATAACATAACAATAGATATAATATAATACCATCAAGCATCAAGTCATCGACAATGCCCTGGACAAATTAATTGGGCTCTTAGCAATTTGGATATTTAAAAGATTTTGTAAATATTTTTCTTAATTTTGAGTTATATAATAATTTAAATAGTATAGAAAAATTAGTAATTTCACTATTCATTGTTTTAGGGTTTTTTATTAACTGAGTTTGATTTTGGCTAGTAAAATGTTTTTTTATGTAATATAAGGTTGGAAAATTGGTTTTAGGGCAAACCTTAGGTGGGAAAATGTCAGCACATCATTTCAATACATCTAATATGTTCAAACTAAATGTACCAGGCCCATTGACCTCAACACAATCACTCAACACATTGTAATCCAATACGTTACAACTAAACTTACTAGACCACACTCTGATCAGGACAACAACTAAAATCGTAATTTTAAAATTATATATATTTTGAAATTAGTAAACAAATTAGTTCATGTTGTTAGTACATATAGTTTTACCCATTTTAAAAGGCCAAAAGACTATTTCTCACCCAAGTTTTGGTGAAATAACACATATATACTTGTGTCAAATGAAAAATTCAAATATCCACCTAAGTTTTAATCCGTTAAGACATATCGCAAATTTTCTGTTAGAATTAAAGAGTAAAATTATCATTTATTAGTAATATTAAAATAATTAAAATTATGTCTTATTTCCTCCTTTTTGTTTGGAAAACTAACAATTTTTCTTAGAATAAAGTTTTAAAGAATTCACTTTTCTCCCTTAGGATACCAAACTTGAAATCTGGCCACTTTCACTTGTGAATGACAACCCTATGATAGACGAATGAGTCATCATCATCTAAAGAAAGACCTCTGGATGACAACCGTCGTCTAGATCTGGACTACGAGTGTTGTCCTTGGACTACGCTTTGTCATCCAGAGATCTAGATGATGTTTCATTGTCTAGTAAAGGATGACGAATGTTGTCAAGCAAAGTTTGGGCCCTTCAACTACCGCCGATGGCCGGAGGGAAGGGTGAAAAAAAAAACTTTGAGACTTGAGAGGGGGGAAGCACTTTTCAAAGTTGAGATTTGGGGTGAAATGTTAATTTGTAAAATATGAGAAAAAAATAAGATATGATTATATATTTTTATATATTATTGTTAAATAAAAATTTTGTCCTTATATTAAATGACAATTTTAATGGAAGTTTAGGGATGGATAGGTATTTGGGTTTTTCATTTATTGTGGTTGTACTTTTAAAATCGAGCTAAAACTTAGGTAAGAAATAGTCCATTGACCATTTTAAAATGCATAAACCATAGTTCAAAATTGAAAATAAAAAATACGATTAAGGTCCTTCAAACCAGATTAGTTTGCAAACTACAAAGATGAATCCATGTTTAAATATGTAGTGGAACCCATTGCATCAAACTTTTGAAAACCATGAATTCAAAAAAAAAAAAATCTACTTTGAACAGCATATAAACATAAACTAGAAACTTGTGGCAGCTTAAGAAGCAAGAGCAAATACCCAAATTTTGAAAGGAAGATGCAACCGGGAGTCGAAAGCATACGACGGATGGCTTCGCCATCGATGGTGGCAGAGGTCGGTTTGTCGTTGGCGACAGAAGCGAGGAGAGGGATTAAGTGCTCATTCAGAAATTTGGCTTTTAAAATTTCTTCTCAATATTTTCGGTTTTTTTTTTTAATTTCTTTGCTTTTAATCTCCTGAAAAATGATTAGACTCATAAATCACAAAAACCTCCCCCATTATGTTTTAAATGTTAATAGGGGTGTACATGATCTAGTTTGGTGCGATTTGTAAATTTTTTCAAGCCAAACTAAAAAGAAACGATTTGAAAATTTTTTAAACCAAACCAAATCATTTTAGATTTCAAATCAAACCACACCAAACCTAATTGAAAAATATAATTTCACCGAGTTTGGATTGTATTTTGAACTTATTAATTATAAATATATATTATTTAATAAAATTAATTGAATTATAGCTTTTAAAAATTTAATATAAATATGTAAAATAAATATGAAATATATATACAATAAAAATGTTATGGTGGATCATCTGGAGATGGTGATCTTCAATAAAATTAATTGAAGACCAACATCTCTAGAATTGTCCAATGTTGATCTTTGGTCGAATAAAGACAAATTATCTTCTTCCGACGAAAATGTTATGATGGGAAGGTCGACGATAGGAGAATAAGATGTTGGAAAAGTCAATTGACAATGGGAACAAATTTTGACAGTTGAAAAAAGAAGAAAAAAACCCCTAGGGGTAAAGTGAACTTTTCAAACTTTTGGGTGAGAGAAAATTATTAATTTTTTAAATTAATAAAGAGAAATGAAATAAAATTTTGGTTTTTTTAAAATTTTTTGTCAAATGAAAGTTATATATTTAATCCTAACAAAGAATTTTAACAGAATTGTGGGTACTTATGTTTTTTAAACCTTGCAGGAGGAAGTTTGGAAATACTCCAAACCTTGGGTGGGAATAATTGACAATTTCCCCAATTTAATTTTGAAAACTTCCTTCCCTCCCCTTACCCCATCCCAATCACTCCCCTCAAATTTCAAAACATGTAGTTATACCCCCACAAAATATATTATCTCTTTCCGACAACCATTATTCCCGATGATTTACTTCGTGGCATCGTTAACCATCTTGCTGATACCCTCTCCCTCACTAGTTGTATTGCTAATGCTTTTATCATGATTTTCCCAATTGAAAATGAGCAAGATATCCGACCCCCTTGCTCATTTTCACGACATCATTGACCATCGAAGGAGAGGGTCAACCTTGAGCATCCTCCACTAATTGTTTAGTCTTTTGGGTATAGTATAGAATAATTGTATTGAAATTGCATCTGTGGCGTACTATGAAAACATTAATTATACAATGTATTGTCCTTGTTACATTAATAATGTTAACTTAGTGGACTCTCATTCACATTCTTATCATTTATCTTTCGCAAAATAAAGCATCACACGAATGAATGTGATGGAGGACCGCTTGAATATTAACAAATAATGACAACTTTATATTGGTTTTGGGCAGGTTTCAACCGCTTTATAACATTAAATCAACATAAGAAACAGCCCCAAGGTTTATGGTGCAAAACATGAGTAGGTGCAATCTCCTTTTTCCTTTTGATGACTTTGACACAAATTATTTAAAGGGAGAACGACAATTCCCACCCAAGTTTGTATGAAATGACAAATATATATTTGTGATAAATGAAAAACTTAAATACTCATCTAAGTTTTAATTTATTAGGATACACCCATAAATTTTCTATTAGGGTAAAAGGGTAAAATAATCATTTTATTAGTAATATTAAAATAATTATAATTATATTTCATTCTCCCTCTTGGTTTGAAAAAATTATATTTCCCCCCTTGATTAAGTTTTGAAAAATTCATTTTCCCCCAGGATATCAAACCTGAAATCTAGCTACTTTCTTAAACAAATGGTGGACCAACGGCTAAAGAACAAGATGAAATCGTCTAGAGGATGACTTTTGAACAACGTTTTGTTGTCCAAATCTTTGGACGACAAGCATCGTCCATTCAATCCGTTGTGTCAGTCGCTAGTAACTAAAGGGAGGGGTGAAGAAAAAACTTAGAGATTTGAGAGGGGAAATCACTTTTCAAAGTTTAGGTATGAGGGTTAAATATTAATTTTTAAAACTTGAGAAGAAAAAAATTATGTATTTTTTAATATTATTATTAAGTAACGGTTTTACCTTTATATTTAACAAAAAATTTAACTATTGTTTAAGGATTGATAGGTGTTTACTTTTTTTATTTGTTGTAGATGTATTATTGAAATTAAACTAAAACTTGGATAGAAAATCTCGATTGCCCTTATTTAAATTATATTTGTTCTTTTAATGTGCTGTAGCAGACAAAGTAATGTGGCATGTGCCCGAGCCCAGACTAAACCGCCTTTTTATGGCATAGCTTTCGAGGGTTTGGGATGTATTATAATAGCCCACAAGTTGTGCCGTAAGCCGTCTCGGTCCACTACAATGCTATCTATAATTTTTTTAAAAATTATTATTTATTTATTATTATATAGAAAATTCAAATAATTTATATGAAAAATCCAAAAATATTGACTACTGCTACGAAGAATTAAAAAGTAATATAAATTTATTATTAATTTTACAAAAAAACCAACAGATAATGTGATAAATCAAGACTTATTAATTATTTATCATTATTTTCATGGAGAAAACTAAAAAATTAGTATAGAAAACTCAAAAAATACAACAAAAAACAATGAAAAATTGAAAAAATAAAAAAATATATAATTAACACAATCCATTATAGTATAAATCATGTTGTAGGCTTATATATTTTTATGGATCAGTATAATATAAAGACCTACGACTACAAAAATCTTGATCCTGATATGAACCATTGTCATGTCTATATAGTGGACATTTTTAATTATATACTCATTGTGGTAGTCTACTTTAATAAATCAAATTGTATTAATTAATTCTACATTTTGTAGCTTTGAGGAAAGCTGTTATTATTTGGATGTTTCGAAATCATTGAATGGAAATATGATTGTTTTTTTGAGTGGTGTTAGCTGTAGTTGATGTATTTATCAATGTGTTGAAAGATGGTGATTATATTAGACTTGGGCCCTCGTCAGGTAGGCGGCCAGAAGAATCAGAGACGGATGCTTGTATTTTGTTGTTGGATGGCTTCATATATTTATAATCTGAGTTTGTTGTATTGGAACATCACCATTTCATGTGTATTGGTCATTCTTAATTATGTATGCATTGGTGATAGGTAGAGAGTAGCTGCCAATGAGAAAAACTCGGCCACTTTTGTCTTTATATCGATGTTTCAAAGTTGTTAAATGGAAAAACTCATCCAAGATTGGCCTAAAATCACTTTATCATCTGTTAAATGCATTAATCATATTTTTTATTCAAAATCTATCTCTATTAAATTTAAATTAATATTATACATATATAGAGATTTACTTATATATATTATTATATAATTGATAGTTATTTAATTTTTAATTTAAAATAATCTAATTATATGATTATACACATCACACATATATACATATATATTTATTTATCCTCAAAATAAGTATATATAATTTTATTATTAATTTTAATAATAAAAATATAGGATAGTCATTTAATTTTCTAAAATTTTGATAAAAGCAAAATTGGTCAAAAGTTGTAAGCCAGATCACAACCAAGGTGTCACTAAACCAAAACCAAATATAAAAATCAAAATCACTCAAAAAAAATCAAATCATAATGGCACCAAAGCAAACCCACATGAACAAAACCACCTTCTCATCTTGTCACATTGCCGAACCACTTTTACTTGCCATCCCAACCCATTAAACCAACAATACAAAACTCAATTTAGTCAAATCGTGACCCAAGTGAGGCAGCTTAAGTTGTGATTAATGCATATGTCTTAGAGACAATCTGATCTATGCATATGTAATTGAATATTTGTTGTTGTTATTATTATTATTAAAAAGGTTTTATCATTTGTTTATATTTGTGATTTAATAATATGTTCATAAAAATGATAGAAATGTGATGTAAGAGTCATATAACTGATTGTGAGACAGTATGTACACGTTAAATACTCATTCTAAAATTATCTGTACTCCTGATATTACATTGATTAAGGAAACAAGTAATTGTGAAAAGATTATCATAGTATTGAACGACTCTATTGAAAAGTGATAACAATTCCTGTATGTTGAAATTGTTAGCCGGTGGTTTAGTGCAATACATAAGTATACGTATCCACTAGACCGATACAATTAGAGATTTTCATAGGAATGATTGCTACAGTATCTATGAAATAAATCTTTTTAACTCACCGATGCATATAAGCCTTTGAGTGAAGTCATCAAAGCATCTCGCACGAAGACCCATGACTATGTAAATCTTGGGCCCGACACGACCCACTACCGTGCCTATGCAGTGGGCATATTTGTTTATATATTCATAGTAGTAGTCCATTTTTATAAATCAAATTGTATTAATTAATCTTGCATTATGCAGCTTTGAAGAAAGCTGTCTTTATTTGGATGTTTCAAAATTGTCAACTGGAAATATGATTGTCTTTTTCAGTGGTGCTAGCAGTAGTTGTATTTATCAATGTATTGAAAGATAGTAATTATATTAGAAAGACTTGGGCCTATCATTTGACGAGAAGCAGGTGGGCGGACAGGAGAATCAGAGATGGATGTTTGTATTTTATTGTTGGATGGTTTCGTATATTTAATTTTCGAAAACCTAAATACACACTTATCTATTAGTTTTGATTATTACAACCAGGGATAAAATTGTTATTTAGAACTTTTATCAAAATAAAGAAAAAGTTATTTCTTTTTTTCCTTTTAGTTTTAAAATTAACATTTTCCCCTAGTTTAATTTTAATAAATTAATTTTTTACCTCCATCATATATGGTTTTTAGGGTTTTATATTTTAGAATGAACAGTTACCCCACTCAAACTTTGAAACATTACACTTACACCCCAAAACTTTATTCCATCTTTCTGACGACCATTCTTCTTTACGTACCTCTCTGGCGACATCTCCCCCCTCTCTAATAGTTTTTCGATTCGGAAACCACTAAAAATCTTACTGAAATAATCAAATTTTTATGCATGGATCTATGCAAAAATCACACAAATCCGTGCGACGATCTATGCATCAGCAAATGCATAGATCAACCAAATGACATCGCATGAATATCAGCCACATCTGTATCACATCATCAAATTAATCTGTGCATTTGTCAATGCATAGATGGTCACACAGATCCGTGCGATTTTTACACAAATTTGTGTACAAAAATCGAGTCATTTTGAACTAAGAAACCACCAAGAAGGGGGAGATGTCGCTAGAGAGGAACATTTGGAATAACGGTTGTCGAAAAAATGGAATAAAGTTTTTGGAATGAAAGTCCAATGTTTCAAAGTTTGAAGAGGGTGGTTGTTCATTCGAAAATATAAAACCCTAAAAACTATATATGGTGGGGGTATAAGATTAATTTTTTAAAATTAAACTGAAAAAAACGGTTAATCTTTAAAACTAAAGGGGAAAAAGAAATAACTTTTTCTTTATTTAAATATTAATTTTAAATGACAATTTTACTTTAGACTATAACAATCAAAACTAACACATGGATGAATATTTAGATTTTTAAAAATTAATAGAATCACTTGGGTTTTTCACTAAACTTTGGGTGGGAAAAAGTCTTTTGGCCTAACAGATAATGACAACCTTATATTGGTTTTGGGTAGGTTTAAGTCTCTTTAAAACATTATGGAAAACATGAGTAGGTGCAATCTCCTTTTTCCTTTTGATGACTTGCGCAAATTATTTAAATTATATTTGTCCTTTTAATGTGTAGTGGCAGACAAAGGGGGCCTGTGCCCGAGCCCAATATCACACACAACTTTCAAAATGACCGTTCACAACTATGCAAGCCTCGAACCCAGTATAGACCACTGTCGAGTCAATGTAGTGGTTATTCTTAATTATATATCCATGGTAGTAGTCCATTTTTATAAATCAAATTGTATTAATTAATCCTGGATTATGTAAACTTGAAGAAAGCTGTCTTTATTTGGATGTTTCAAAATTGTTGACTGGAAATATGATTGTTTTTTCACTGGTGTTAGCAGTAGTTGATGTATTTACCAACGTACTGAAAGATGGTAATTATATTAGAAAGACTTGGGCATATCGTTTGACGAGAGACAGGTAGGCGGCCAGAAGAATCAGAGATGGATGTTTGTATTTTGTTGTTGGATGGTTTCGTATATTTATAATTTGAGTTTGTTCTATTGGAACATCACCATTTCATGTGTATTTGTCATTCTCAATTATAGATAGTCCATTTTTAGGAATAATTCCTGCGTTACGTAGACATTAGCTGTCAACTATGGGAAAAACTCGGTCATTTTTATCTTTATATTGATGTTTCGAAGTTGTTAAATGAAAATATTATTTTTTTAGTGGTGTTAGTAGTAGCAATTAACATTTTCTTCTTATCACGTTTGGCCTAAAGTCACTTATTGAGATAAATTATTAATAGATATCAGTTCATACTGAGAACTTACTTAGATAAATATGTATCTGTATCTCAGTTTTGAGATATATTAATTGACAAAAAGATTATATTATATGTAATTGTGAACTTGATAATATTTTAAAGTTATTTATTGACACTTTGTTAACTTAATAGAGAGCTTATTAGTTGTGTACGTATATAGAGTTGTTTTAGACTTAAGAGGTAGAGGATTATCAAAGATAGATTCGATTTAGATACTAAATTGAAGGTTTTAAGGCTCAGAATGTCTTAAAGACAACAATGTAATAATTTCATAGAGAATAATGAAAAAGAGAATCGACAAAAAATAGAATTAGTTGGGGCTAGCATTTGCTTTTAGGCAGATACAACCAATTTACTAGTGAAAGTTTTGAGGGTATTATGATAGTTTTTCAAAATTTAAACAGTTATAGTTAGTATGTTAATTTAACTTTTTATATTGTGCCAATGTCATTACCCATTAAAAGAGATAGGTTTTGTCCTTTGAAGGTAAAGTGTAATTTATACCTTCTGTGGGTGAAACGGTTTTTAAGCCAAAGTAAACATTTGGTGGTGCTTGAAAACTTAGCTCTGCTTTTGAGAGAAACATACTTACAGATCAAGCCATCAAGCTGTACTTGTTCTAAACCTTCCCTTATAATTAATTTCTTTTAATTGTCTGTTGCTTCAAACTAGTTTTCTATAATTTTCCTTTCCCCTGTTTTAACCATCAATTCTCTATCATTTTATACTCAGTATCAATAAATTCCTTGGAAAAGAAAAAATTTAGCATTTCTCTCAACCTCTCTTAGTGTTATTGCTCGTTGTTATCTGTTTGCTACAAGCTAGACTACGTTCATTCAGGTCTTAAAAACTTTAACTTTGATAATTGTTTGTTGTGTGCCTTTCTCTTTTTGTTTTCATTATTAATTAGCCATGCTTTTATCCTCAGTGTAAAGCTAGATTTTGTTTATTAAGCTTTTCTCTCAAACATTTACAGAATTCTTTTTCTTTCATGTCCCTTGCCTCCTAAGTACCCTTTAATTGAAGCTTTACTTTAAACCAAAAAAAAAAAAAAAACAGAGAGAGTGTGTGTGTCTGTACAAGTATTTATCGGCAATGGCTGAGGAAATAGTAGCGAGTACTGCCGCGGAACTTGCATCAAAAGCTACAGAGTCGGCATATGATTTGTTTAAACAGCAGATATCATATGTGTTCAAGTCACAGAGCTACATCAGCAACCTCGAGAATCAAGTTCAGGAGCTCAGAATGAAAAAAGAGAGAGTGGAGAAATCTGTAGAGTCCGCTGAAAGACAGGGGGAAGAGATTCATAACGATGTTAAGAATTGGCTGCATGCTGCAGATGATTTCACTGAAAGGGTAGCAAAAGCCATCATTGAGGATGGAGATAAAGCAAACAAGGACGGCTGTTTAAAATTGAAGTCATGTCCTAATTTGATTCAACGTTACAAGCTTGGAAAGGAAGCAGTGAAAGCTACAGTGACTGGGGCCGATCTGTTAGGGAAAGGCAACTTCAGTAGTGTTTCTTACCGTCCTGCTCTACAGAGGACAGAATCCATGTATGTCAGAGGCTACGAGGCCTTTGATTCCAGAGAGCAAGTTTTGCAAGAAATTTTGGACACATTGAAGGATGCTAATTTTAACATGGTCGGGGTGCATGGGATGGGAGGTGTGGGCAAAACTACACTGGTCAACAAAGTAGCTTGGCAGGTGAAGGAAGACAGGATATTTCATGAGGTGGCCATTGCTGAGGTAACACAAACCCCAGACTACAAAAAAATTCAAGAAAAACTTGCTTCCGATTTAGGCTTGGAATTTTGTCAGGAGAGTGAATATCAGAGAGCTAGTCAACTACGTTCCAGGATAAAGAAGGAGAAGAGTTTACTTATAATACTGGATAATATTTGGACAAAGCTTGATTTGGATGCAATTGGAATTCCTTTTGGGGATTCTGAGAAAGGAAGAAAAGATGATCTTTTTGGGGATGCTCATAAAGAAAGAAAAGATGATGAGATCAAGCCATGCACAATATTGTTAACTTCTAGATATCGGGATTTATTAAGCAAAGATATGAAGACTCAGAAGAATATCTTTGTTCGTCCTATATCTAAAGATGACGCATGGAATTTGTTTCGGAAGATTGTGGGTGATTCTGCAGAAAGCTCTGATTTTCATCCTCTAGCAGATGAGTTTGTTACAAAATGTGCAGGTTTACCGGTTGCAATCTCAACAATTGCAAATACATTGAAAAATGAGAGTCTTCCCTTTTGGAAGGATGCCTTGGTTCGACTTAAAAGGTCTACTCCAAGACATATTCCAGATATGGAAGAAAGTGTGTACTCTACTATAGAGCTGAGTTACAATTTTCTGAAAATTGAGGAAGCTAAATCACTATTTCTTCTTTGTGCTCTAACAGATGCTGGTAGTAGCATGTCCACTGATGACCTATTAAAATATAGTATGGGTTTGAATTTGTTCGGAGATGTATATACATTTGAAGAAGGAAGGAATAGATTGCACAGTTTGATAGATTATCTCAAAGCTTCTTGCTTGTTGTTGGACGGTGACAATGACCGTGCAGTTAAAATGCATGATATTATTCATGATGTTGCTGTGTCGATTGCTTCGACAAAAAAATTCATGTTTAATATTCAAAATGTCATCTGCTTGAAAGAGGTGTTGGGGGAGAAATTACCAAAACATTCAACTGCTATTTCTCTTCCCTATAGAGATATTTATGATAAGCTTCCTCAACGGTTAGAGTTTCCAAAACTGGAGTTGTTCTTCTTGTTTATAAATAATAGATCACTACAAATCTCAGATGCTTTTTTTGAAGAAATAAAAGAACTCAGAGTTTTAGATCTTACTGGATTTCTTTTCTTTTCATTACCTTCATCCATTTCTTGCCTGAAAAACCTTAAAACACTTTGTTTGCATGCTTGCTTGTTGGAGGATTTAAGAATTTTATGAGAGCTAAGTAAACTAGAAATCCTTAGCTTCTTGAGGTCTGACATTGAACAGTTGCCTACTGAAATTGGACAATTGACTCAGTTGAAGATATTAGATTTAAATAATTGTATAAACCTTAATTACGTTGCACCACAAGTCATCTCCTGCTTGTCTCAATTAGAAGAATTATATATGGGCAACTGCTTCATTCAATGGGAAGTTGAAGGAGTGGATAATCAAAGACGAAGAAATGCTAGCCTTGAAGAGTTAAAGCAATTGTCGAACCTAACAGCTTTACATCTTCATGTTCAAGATGCTCGAGGTATGCCACAAGACTTTTTCTTCAAGAAATTGAAAAGTTATCATTTATTTATTGGAGATAAATGGAAGTGGTCTGGTAAATATTACAATTCAACTTCAAGAACATTCAAACTAAAGATAAGTGATAATGTTTATTTGGGGCAAGGAATTAAAAGTTTGTTGGAGATGACTGAAGATCTCTTTCTTGAGGAAATGAATGGAGTTAGATGTGTTGTTTATGAACTCAATGTGGATGGTTTTCCACATTTAAAGCATTTTCATGTAAAGGACAGTCTTGATATTTTGTATATCATTAACTCAGTTGCTTGGAAGGTAGCCTTTCCCAAGTTGGAGTCCTTGACCCTTTCTAATTTGATTAAACTAGAGAAGATATGTCATGGTCAACTCAATGCAAGGTCCTTTAGCAAATTAAGGATCATAAAAATAGAGAAGTGTGATAGATTGGAGTATCTCTTTGCATCCTTCATGGCAAAAAACCTTTTACAATTGCAAGAAATTGAAGTGACAGATTGTATGAACCTAAAAGGGCTTTTTGGTGAAGAAAGTGATGACCATGGTGATGGAATTGAAACGAATAATAAGATGGAGTTCAATCAATTGTGTTCATTAACACTACAAAGCCTACCCAAATTCATTAAGATTGATTCCAACATGGTGGTATGTTTTGTATTTTTCATTTTTCATTTTCTTTTGATGTAAAAAGGAGTATTCTTTTTAGTTCTTAAGTTATGTTTGAGGGCAATGTTTTTTTCTACAGGTTGTCTTTCCAAGATTGGAGAATTTGAAACTGTGTTCAATTAATTATGAGAATACATGGCTTGATCGACCTCTATCAATATTTTCTTATAGTCAGTGCTTAAAAAGTTTAAGCATTGAGGAGTGTCATGGCTTGAATTATTTGTTTTCATCTACTATGGTCAAAAGTCTTAATGAACTCCAAAAGTTGGTGATAAGCAATTGTAAGTCAATGGAAGTAATAGTCGACTCAAAAGGAGTACAAGGGGAAGAAGAAATAATTTATATGAGTTTTTCTAAACTGTTGTACATGAAGCTTGAACTTTTGCCAAAACTCACAAGTTTTGGCACGGGGAATTTAATTGAATTCCCCTCCTTAAAAGAACTTCACATTGGGAGATGCTCAAATTTGAAGACATTCTTCGGCCAATCTTCTTGTCTAAACACTGTGAGAGAAGAAGAAAAAGGAGAAGTGAATTTGGAAAACTACTTTATGAATATAAACCCTCTCTTTGACGAAAAGGTAATTTATTTTATTCTTTCTACTAAAAGTTAATGTTGTTGAATGCCTTCAAAATGTTTTATGGGTTTTGAGAACATATCAACTTGACATGATATTTTTACAGCTTCCTTGTTGTGAGCTTGTTGGTCTTTTGTACACAAAATATTAACATGATGAATTGTTTGCTGCAGGTTGCTTTTCCCAGCTTGGAGGAGATGGAGCTTTCACACTTGGATAACTTGCAGCTGAAATGGCACAACCAAAAACTCCATGGGGAATCCTTTTGCAAACTAAAAGTAGTGACAGTCGAATCCTGTGAAAAGTTATTGACTATTGTTGCATCTAATACTCAAGGAAATCTGAGCTTTTGCAATTTAAAGAGATTGATTGTTAAGCAGTGTTGGAGTATGAAAAGTCTTTTTCCTGTTTCTACCGCTACTAGTCTCATGCAACTTGAACATCTAGAAATAAGTTGTTGTGAGTTGGAGAAAATTGTTTCTGAGGAGGAAGTTATGGGAGCCCTTACATTTTTGTTTCCAAAATTAAAATCTATCTACCTTAGCTATTTAAAGGAACTCAAATATTTCTACCCGCGGTTGCATACAATAGAGTGGCCGATGCTAAGCAGTTTGTGTGTGTCTAATTGCAAAAAGATAAAAGTTCATGATTTTGAATTTTCTAGCTTCCAAGAAAGAGACGAGGAGATGCAACCTCCTGTTTTTTATTTGGAAAAGGTATTACTTTGCTTTTATCCATATTCGTACTTACAACATCTTTATGTTATCCAGATTGATTTAATATCACACTAATTTAGTATGATAACTGTGCAAACCAAAAGACAAGCCCAAGATGTGATAACTTCAATATTGAAAGAGTTCCTTCAATATTGAAGTGGGATGTCAATTGGGCCAAACAATACAATCCTCCAACTCAAAATTAAGATTTAAATTAAATGTTTGTCAACTTCAGTTTCCAAATCATAAGTGAACATTAATGTTTCTATTCCAATTAAAATAAACTGACGAATACTCTTCCTTCGGCATATTTATTTTTCTCTTTGAATTAAATGTTTCAGTTAATAGATCAATTAAATGTTTCAGTTGCAAGATATTATTTATTTTGGTGATTAAAGTAATCAGCTGAAGAAAGTAAGTTTGTGAGTGATTTGAGTTGCCCACATTATAAACCAATTTCTTTTTTCTTGTATTAATAACTGACTCATAAAAGTGGATAAGACTTTTGGCTTGTATTTTTCTATTTACAACAATATTATTTGCATTATTTCCAGATTAAAAATCTGGTTAGATATGTTTTTCCTTATAATTAGATGTATATAACTAGTAACATTTTGTACCGTTTGTATATAAAATTTCTAGTTACTTATTTGTGTGTTGCTGTGCACTTGTTGATGACTGAATGCTTACACCTATTTATTTACTTTTCATGATTTTTAGGTCATACCGAATTTAGAAACGCTGGATTTAGACGCTGATGACTTTGGATTGGCATTCCTTCACAGTAATCTAGCTGAGAGACTTGGCAAGCTTAAACATCTCGAGTTGAGTTACTTTGATGATGAATCTGGTTCTTCTCTGGTCAATTTCCTTCAAAAATTAAATTGTTTGGAATCACTAGATATTTGTTGGAATAGTTCAAAAGAGCTATTCCCTTACAAGCAAGGACATATATGGAAACAAGATTTCCGAGGGGACTCATTTCTTCAGAATCTTCAAAAGTTATCTGTATATGGATGTGATTGTTTGACAATTTCAATGCCATCTTCAACATCTTTCAAAAATCTTAAAAATTTATCCGTACACTGGTGCAATGGATTAGACAAGGCCCTAACATGTGAAGCAGCCAAAACTCTTGTAAATATCACAGCATTGGTTATAAAAAAGTGTAAGTTAGTGACAGAAGTAGTGGCAGGTGAGGGAGACCAAGAAGAAGAGATTGTTTTTGGCCAATTGAGAACTTTGCGGCTTTCCCATTTGTCAAGCCTCACTTGCTTTTGTTCAGCCAATTATTCCTTCAAATTCCCTTGTTTGGAGCAAGTTATTGTGAGTCAATGCCCAAAATTGAGCATCTTTTCTCAAGGAGCATTAAACACACCATTACTAAAGAAAATACAGTTGCCAGAAGAATATAATCATCAAGAATATTTTTGGGAGGATGATCTCAATTCTACCATTCAACAAATATTTACAAAGATGGTACTTACTCTTTCACAAAATTTTTGTTTTTTATCCATTTATAGCATTTTTGTTGATATATAATTTAAATATTACTAATAATAAATATGTTTATTTTTAATCATTATAATTTCCATTTTACCATATAGATTAATGCAAAGTTGCCAAAATCATGACTACATGAGCATTATCTTCTATAGACTAGGATGCAAGGTTGTCAAACTCGTATTTCAATTTGTTAATTCCATGAATCTCATTTGACTAATGACATACACAAATCAATTGCATGCTAAGCAAGTTTAAAAAACAACGAAGATGCTTGTTCAAAATTTTTGCTAAGTTAGTTTTTGAACAATTATTTTGTGATCTAATTCAGATTTTGGTTTTTTTGAATATGTTGTGTAAGAGTCATTATAATTTAATATTTTTTGTTTCATAGGTTGGCTATCGTAACCTCGAACATTTGCCACTCTCTGAATTTCCCGATATGAAAGAAAAAATATGGAATGGTCAGTTACCAATCAACTTTTTAAGGAATTTAAAGTCACTGATGGTGGATAAATTTTTGGATATATCAACTGGTATTTCATCCAATGTGTTATGCTGCTTCAAAAATTTAGAATTGCTGAAAATAAAAAGTTGTGAGGCACTAGAACAAGTGTTTGATTTGGAGGAAAATCATCAAGAAATTTCAGGCTTACGGAATTTGAAATCATTGAAAATTGACAATTGCAACAGCTTGAGATGCATATTCACTCCATCTATATTGTTGGGTCTTGTTCAACTCCAAGAGATAGAGGTGAAAAACTGTGCATTAGTTGAAGAAATCATCAAAAAGGAAGAGGAAAAGAATGGAGTGAGTGATAAAATTATAATTCCTCAATTAAACTCTGTTATGCTTGAGTCATTGCCCAGCTTGACAAGCTTCTATTCTGGAAGAAATATTTTGGAATGTCTCCCCTTGGAAACTATTATCATTAAGGACTGTCCAAAGGTCCAAATGAAGGAGTTCAGTATGCATCTTGCTGCATGTTTCACCAAAAAGGTGAGTTTGTTTCAGTTCTTAATACAGGATAAGTTAATTTTATTAGAATGTTGTTCAATAATACAAACATTTTATGTGCATGCAGGTTGAAATTCCCACCTTGGGATCATCTTCTTGCTTCCAGAATTTAACAATCTTATGCATTGGTGGCTTTGATCATTTGAAATATTTATTCTCATCTTCTATGTTGAAAAATTTTTTCAAACTGAAGGAGCTTGAGATATCTAATTGTACTTTCATGGAAAGAATAATTGATGAAGATGATGGGAGAACAAGAACGATGTTGTTTCCTAAATTATACCGGCTGAGGCTTAGAGATCTTCCAAAACTCACAACATTCTGCAATTCCACTGCAAGTTTTGTAGAAATGTCCTCCTTATTAAGACTGTGGATTAACAATTGCCCTAGTATTCAAACATTCATCTCTAGTTCTATATATGGTGATATGACATCATCAAGCAAAGAACCTGAAGGAATGACTGCAAAGGAGGACTCTACCCACATGCTATCTCTTTTTGATAAGAAGGTGATCCATCCCTTCATTTTGTTTTCAAGTTTTTCTCATACTTGATATCTAATTTATGATTTTTTATGATACTAATAATGGCTTGTTATATTATATTTGTAATTGTATTTTGAAATCTTCAGGTAAGACTCCCTAGTTTGGAGATGTTGGGTATCACCTATGTTGATCAGTTGGTAAAATTGTGGGACAATCAAGTCTCTTTGGATTCATTTGGAAAATTATTTAGTGTGACTATACAATTTTGTAAAAGACTTGTAAGTGTTTTTCCATCTAACATGCTCGGGAGTCACCAGAAGCTAGAATTTTTGGAAGTGAAAAACTGTGATTCAGTTGAAGAGATATTTGAAGTATTTGAGAAAAGCTCTAGCATGGTGGGGGAAATTCTTGCCGAGGAGGAAACTTTCCCTAGGTTTGTGTTTTCTAAATTAACCCAGTTGAATCTACAGATGCTACCAAGTCTCAAAAGTTTCTACCCGGAGAAACATATTTCAGAATGGCCAGATTTAGAAGTGTTGAAGGTGCATGGATGTAATAACGTGAAGATCATTGCTTCAGAATCATTGAGCATCCCAGGGAGTGATGGAGACAGTCAACAAACACTGTTTTTTGTTTGCAAGGTATGAGCATCAAGTACTCAATTAAATCATGTCTACAATTTAATAGGTAGAAGGCACTGTTACTAATTTTGCAAAATTTTGACTCTGTCTTTAACTTATTCTATCTTATTTCTTAAAAGATTATTATTGTTATTATTATTATTAGTAATACAGAATTTTTCTTACTGACAACATTATCATTATGGATATAGTAAGTCCCAAATATCACAGATCTCAACATTACCATCATTTTTTTTTTTGTTAAACACTCTTTTTGTGATTGATTGATTTCCCAGGACGCATTCCCTAGCTTGAAAGAACTAGAATTATGTGAAATGCCCAGGCTATCGCATCTGTGGAGAGGAAATTTTCAGCCTTGCCATGCCTTTCAAAATCTCAGGACTCTAAAAGTGTCAGAATGTAGCAGTTTAGAAAATTCCTGTTTCTCAATGTTGCCTCTCCAGAATTTAGGAACTCTACTAGTTTCCCAGTGTGATGGGTTGAGATATTTACTGACACCCTCAAAAGCTAAAACTCTGAATCGACTTAAAAGAATGAATGTCTCGGAATGCAAATCGATGGTGGAAATCATAACACATTTGGGAGATGAAGTAGTAGAGAATTCAATTGTTTTCGGCAAATTGGATTGTTTGGAACTTCACTGTTTGTCCAGCCTTAAAAGCTTTTGTGGTGGGGATTATTCTTTTGAATTTCCATTCTTGGAAAAAGTAGTAGTCAGAAAATGCTTGGAGATGGAGACTTTTTGTCATGGAGTTTTAAGCACACCAAATCTCCAAAGACTACAGTTGACAGATGGAGAAGAGGATGCAGTAGAAGAATGTTGGGAAGGCAACCTTAATTCCACCATACAATATTTGTTCAGAAATATGGTAATATGATTGACTCACCAAGATACCTCATGCATTTCTGTTGTTTAATGAATTAAATTGATTGAATTCATGTTTTTTCTTTTAGTCAAATCGTCTATGCTTTATGATTACAGAATGTGCAGTACTCCAAAGAAGATTGAAGTCCTTCCTTTTCTAGTGGGTGATGTACCACACCTCCATTTCCTCCAGGTGGAGAGGGACTCTGTTTCTACTATCTCAACTGATTTTATCTTCACATTTTGTTGAAGGTGGAATGCCCTCTGTATACATATTTGTTCTGTTGTTGTAGATGAGTTTGTTTTATGTATGCCAATTTCTACAAGTTGCCAAACATTTTGGGCAAACAAGAAACAATATGCAGTTTGTTAACTTCAATGTGTATGCTTTATTGAATACTTTATCCCAGGAACAACAATGATTTTAAAGTTAAACGAGGATATTTAATCATCTCCATTTCCGGCTAAAGCCATCCACGCGATAAGCTCGGTACAATTTAGTTGTCATGGTTTCTCCTCGTGTTAGTGATTTTCTATTTTGCCCTTCATCCATCTCCTGCCCATTTATTTTCTTTTCATATTCTTCAGCAAGAAAACCCAACGGAAATAACGGACTCATTGTAACTTCTGATTTCTCTCCAAGAAACCAACACAAATATATGGGCAAGGAAAAGCAACGTCCCTCTTCTTCCTGTCTCAATTATCCTCGGTTTCAATCTTTCCTTGATGAGCAATGGCAATTACATCAACTAAAACGGTAATTTTAAAACAATAACATTATATATATTTATAATAAATAATAATTTGTATATTAATATATCATAATATAATTAAATAATTTTGAATTAAACACAAAATAATATCTAATCAAATAACAACATTTTATAATTAATAAAAATATTAAATTGCATCGATAATGTGCATAGTTTTACTCAATTTAGAATGCATAAATCATAGTTCAAAATTAAAAGTAAAAATATCTTACAATACATCCAAAACAAGAAAAACATATAATTTTTCTGAGTAAACACTTGTACTTCTACAATTCACACGATACAGCCTAAACTAAAAGAAACCCGATGAAATTGCTATTGTAATTGGTGTAATCCTCATTGCCATTGTTACTAAAATTGATACGATGAAACCGCTGTCATTGTCATTGTCGTTGGTTGCCATAAACTGTTAAGTGATTGCCCACAACTTTACAATTGAAAATTTCCAGAACATGTCTCGCAAGACAATCGAAAGGAAATTTGAAAACCAAAAGACTTAGTTTTGTTCTTTTAGCTTTCGATTAAACTTTAGAACACGTGGCGTTTCCTCATTCGCTATCAAACAAATAAAAAAAATTTTATTCGTCCACAATTTTCCAAATTCTAAGTAAATTGACCAAAAAAGTCTCCAAGTGTCTCAATTTTATTGGCTAAAGCATTTAAAATGGATCCAACAGCTGTTGATTTTTGTCCAAAAATTCCCAACCATCGATCTGAGATGTTTTGCTCACTAATACCGCCTAACACGAACCACATTTTATTCACTTGTATTGCGCCGCCGTTTTTTCAAAAAAGCAGTTGTTTTTGGGTCTACAAGACGTGCTCAACACAAGTTTCGCCACGCCAACTCGTTTCCATAAAATCGCTGATCCAATCCGTCAAACACGCCAAAATTTCGGCTGACATAGACTAAATGCTCCACGTGTCACAATGAAGGAGTTAACTTAAAAATAAAATCTGAAAACCTGCTACCTCATTAAATTCTTTGTAGCAACTTTTTGACAAATAAACAAATATTTTATTTTATTTTTATAAGTACGAATATTTTATTCTTTTAAAGTGTTTTCTAACTCAGTGCGCATTTACTTTATTACCCTTCACACTAACAATTTTCGTCAATTTTAATGTTTGATGGGTGAGATTTTGGGTTTTGTAAAGTTAACGGGTATTAATGGAGATAATACCAAATCTAGGGTGGGAATAAGCTCTTTGGCCTAAACAAAAAAGATAAACAAATATTAGCTTCAACATTGGGGCATAAATAAAGCAAAACAAAAAAGGCTGAGTGGAGGACACCAAGGTTTCACAATTAAGGTTTTAGCATTCTCTATTATCCTCAGTTTCATCTTTCCTTGATGAACAATGGCAATTACATTAAATAAAACGGTAATTTAAAAATAATAAAATTATATGTATTTATGATAAATAATAATTTATAAACTAATAATAATATATCATAATATGATTAAATAATTTTAAATTAGACATAAAATAATATTTAATTAAATAACAACTTGTCATAATTAGTAAAAAAATTAAATCACATTGCTAGTGCACATAATTTTAATGAATTTAAAATGGGCAAACCATAGATCAAAATTGAAAATGAAAATTACAATTAAGGTCCTTCCAACCAAATTAGTTTGCAAACTACAAAAATGAACCCATGTTTAAATATTAAGTATTTACTTTTAAATATATATACTATTTAATAAAAATAATTAAATTATTGTTTTTTAAAATAAATATAAAATATATATACAATATATATGTAAAATAATAATAAAATAAATATAAAAAACAAGTTATATATGTATATTACTTATTAAAAGATTTTATCAAATATAATTATATATATGTATATTAATTTATAGTTTATTTTGGTTTAAAAATCATTCAAACTGCAATCTAAATTAAAAATTAATTTTTAAAAATCTATAAACCTAAACCAAATTAGTTCACAAATCAAATCAAACTAAACTATAATTTTAAAACAGTTTGATCCGATTTTACAATTTGAACCGAATCATATACACCCTAAATGTTAAAGTAAATAATGGGACAATTTGGTGATATTTACTAACTCATCATAAATTAAAAATTCACTGGCAATCTTTGCATATTAGATTATTTGATTAAATAACATATTTTAATTTCCAATAAAATTATTTGTATCTAATTTTGAGTACCCAATTAATCAAAGATATGTTATCATATAATTATGTGATTTTGAATTAAAGATAAAATAATATCAATCCATATAATTTGAGTATTCAATTGAATACTTAAAAGTTAAAACTGATTGTACATAGCATTACTATTTAATTTAAGTGAAAACATTGTTAGCATTGTCAAAATCATATTTATCAGTATCCTACAATATAGATATGTATCCTACGATGCAATACGAGTGAGAAACAATACATATCATAAAGTGTATCAAGGTAATATGATACAATAAATATATCATACAATATAATACGTATCCTAAAATACAATATATATTATCAATACAGAACAATATACTTTTTTAGAGAAAATGATGATATAATAGAGGTGTAAATAAAAAATTTTAAAGCTTTAGAGTTCTTTGTAACATTTTTGAAATGATAACATATTAGTTGCAATTTTTTTATTATTTTATAAATATTATATTATTTTATTTTTTAAAATGCATATCATATGATATGATAAAATACACACTAAATAGAAAATTAAATTTTCAATATGCGATTCAACTATCATGATAAAAATACATATATGAAACGGTTTTCTTTGATTCATACAAGGAGATTTACTTGACCAAACTAGAAATATACAACATTTCTCTAAAAAATGGCAACATTGGTGATCATCTAACAATCTCTTATCTGTTTTTGATATCAATGTAGGATTAAAAGATACAAAGAAAAATTTTAAAAATCGTACATACTCTAGGGATCACAAGAAAAATTTTCTTGCAAGAATAAACAATCAATCTTTTCACCAGTAATCTCCACAGGAACAAGTTCCATTTCTAAAATGATGGAACTTCTTCACATCTCTCAGGTTGATTTTTCTATCCTCAATCTTCGAGATAAATTTACTAGCAAGATGGCAGTCATTGCAAACTCTGAGGTTCTTGGCAACTCCAATGGTGGTTCCAGGAGGGGTATTGAGTATCCCAAAAGCTATGGCTAATTTCTCACTGTGTCCACAGAGTAAAGTTTCTTTCTCCTCCTCATCAACATTGTGAAGAACACAAGAAGTATCAGGCACATAACCATCCTTATTCTTTTGGAAAGGATTTCGAGGAATCCACGGAGCCACTCATTTTGTTCATGCGATCCATCCCCAGCTATAAACTTGTGAATCTCATCCCCAAACTCAATCCAACTGCAACCCGACTCTTTTCTGACTCCCATTACTCTCATTTTCTTCCGGACATCCATTGCCCTGTCCCAGAGTCCAGCAGATGAATAGATGTTGGAGAGGATAACATAGTGGCTTGCCAGGTCAGGTTTTAACATCAAGAGATTATGAGCTGCAGTTTCCCCAATTTTAACATTCTGGTGAATCTGACAAGCACCAAGCAAGCTACTCCATGCACCTGTTTTGTCAAACTCTGCAGGCATTGTGTTTATGAGTTGATATGCTTACTCCACTTGACCTGCCCAACCAAGCGAGTCAACAACACAAGCACAGTGATCCGGCGTAGTTTCTATCCCATGGTCTAATTTCATTCTGTAGAACAAGTTTATTCCTTCATCTACCATCCCTGCATGACTACATGCTACAAATACAGCAATAAAAGTAACTTCATTAGGCTTTACGTCCCTGACCTTAGCTCCTTCCATCACTATCTTCCTGAACAATTCTGAGGCTTCCTCTCCTTTACCATGCCTCCCACAAGCCATGATAACAACATTCCAGGTGATCACATTTCTAAAGGGCATCAGGTCAAAAACTCTTATAGATAAGTTCAAATAGCCACATTTGGAGTACATGTCAACTAATGCAAGTCCCACAGCAACATCAGTTACCAACATATTTCTTGTGGCATAAGCATGGATTTCTTTACCATTTGCCAAAGCTGACAGAGCACCATAACCAAGTAGAACTGTCATGAGGTTATTGAATTGCATTTGGCTTCAATGAAATTGATGTCTCATCCTTATTGTCCTCATCATTCTCACTCATTTTTTCTTCCATTCTTTGCATCTCACACAACAGAAGAAGTGCCTCACTATGATGTCCGAAAATAGTGTAACCAGTATTCATTGTGTTCCAAGAGACTCCATCTCTAGCCTCCCTGCTGTCAAAAATAGTTTCTGAAATCTCTATCTTCCCCCATCTAGAGTACATATCCATAAGAGCATTTTGCACATATTGGTTTCTCTCTAAACCCCGCTTTACTACATATCCATGGATTCCTTCTTTGCAGGGAAATGCTTCACTATGCACACAAGCAGGCACAACACTTGCCATTGTGGTGGCATTTGGACAAAGCCAAGCAACCTCTTCCATCTCAATGAATAGTTTCAATGCTTCCTCATCATACTCATTTTGTGCGTAACCAGTAATCATAGCATTCCAAAGTGCACTTTTTCTATCCAAAATACCATAAAAAACTCACTGATCACTATCAATCTCTTCACAATTACAATACATATCAACTAAAGCACTACCAACAAAAGAGTTACCCTTTAAGATATCATTTCTTAATGCATAAGCATGAATTTCCCTACCAGCATCTAGCATCTCCAAGTGTGAGTAAGCAGAAAGCACACTTGCAATTGTGACTCCATCAGGTTTAATCCCACGTACCACACCACTCAAAACTCACAATACTTCTACAAACCTATCGTTTTGAGGCAATGAGCTTATAATTGTATTCCACGAAATCAAATCACGATCTTTGACTGACGCAAACAAAAATTTTGCATCATCAACTCTACCAAACTTTGCATACATCGCCATCAGAGCAACAATGGTAAATGTTTTCCAGTTACCCACTCTTAGACTATACCCATGTACTTCCTTCCCAAGCCTCAAACCTTGGCGCTTTGGCAAATTTTAACACACAAGCGCCATGCTCACCAAAGCAAAAGAAGTAGGCTCTACATCATCACCTAACATCAACCTAAACGCTTCTAACACCAGCTCCCATTCCTCAAAACGACACAATGCATTAATCATTGAATTCCAAGACACTTGGTCTCTCTCACTAATTTTATTAAACACCTTATACACAGCCCACAAAACACTAGTAAATTTACCATACATATTCACAAGAGAATTGGCTACGGTCACCAAAGATGAACCGTACCGGTATTTGAAAACATGAGCATAGATCTGTTTCCCCAAATTAAAATCCTGAAGACCCGCCACGGTCTTCAAAACTGCAGGGAAAGCAAAGTTATCGGGTCGGGCACCCGAACGGGTTATTTCGATGTAGGTGAAAGTGGTTCATGGAATTGCTGGAGCGGAGAGACTCGACCCATGACGCGTTGCAGCTTGAATGGGAAGTGAGTGGTGGTGGTGGTGGTGGTGGCGGTGGCAGGTGGGCGATGGGTTTGGAGGAACGTGTGTGGCTGTGAAGAGAGGGAAGTGAGAGGTTGAGTGTAGGACATTTGGTCGTTTTCGCGTTGAGCGAGGTTCAACGTTTGGCGACAAAAGGTAAATCGGACACTGAGGTGCCGGTGCTGGCCTTTGTGGGTAACATTACTCCCATAAAATCCAAATCACGTTATTCGGTCTATATATATGTTAAGATATATTAAATTAATATATATATATATATATATATATATATATATATATATATATATAATATAAAATAATATATATTTTTGATAAATTAATACATTAATAACGTGATTGAAATATATATAAAAAATTTTAAAATTTTTATGAGATATTTATAATATTTTCAAAGTACATGTTTATTTTGTACTTGAATTCCTTTGGTATCCTCCTGTTTTATTACTTCAATAGCTTTTTAATTGCTTTGCTTAAGGAAACTATATTCTTGAACAGCGTCACTATAAATTCTGCAAAAATATTAGGGAGTCCATGAGGATCTGAAATTCCAATAATAGCAATGCATATTTTTCTTGTTAACACAATTAAGTTTTCTTTTCTAAGTTTAGTTAATTACCAAAGGGACAATTATTTCTAAATTGAGAGAACACAAAGTCTACAAGCATCACTGATTCCAGCAATACTTTTTCATGGTGCGTCTATAAAAGATAGTATGTTATCATATTTTTCATTCTTCATTCAGTTTTGCCAAAATACAAAGGTGAACATCTATCACCCATATACTTGCATCCTTTTGCATGACCTAATAGTCTATTATGAACATTTTTTGCCCTTCATTGCATCATAGCTTCATGTGGATACCTAAGTTCCTCTGTATCCTAGGCTGGAGAGCATATTTTTTGCCATGAAAAGACCAATGGAGCCTTTAAACGCAAGTATGACATTCTCATACACCCTTTGATTGAGAATGCATGTTCATGTGATGTATTTGCTATTATGAGATCCATGCATGGAGTATTCTTTATTGTTTGAATTTTAAACTTATCTCTTCTGCTATTATCATCGAATTCCGATCTCTAGAATACTTTTACATGTTGCCTAAGCTATAATTAGCCATATCACAACCTAATTGACACATAGGTTGCAATTGGCTCGATTGCAACTCAATTGATGTTGTTCAAGTCACAATATCGACAATTCTTTCATAATGATCATATCATATTATCCTAAAAATAAATCTCATTCATTATCTTCTCGTTCACAAACTTTACACTAACTCCATAATCTATATGTATTATAATTGTCATTTTTTTATTGTTTTATTGGTGAGTATGATTGCATGAGAAGTATTGTAATATAAAAAGTGAAAATGGATTAGTGATATAGATGAAAGAGACATTATTAGCTCACCTATCTTGGTTTAGTCTTACGATCATAAAACTTTAAAACAAACTTAATTGATGTAATA
This sequence comes from Mangifera indica, assembly GCF_011075055.1. Lineage (NCBI taxonomy): Eukaryota > Viridiplantae > Streptophyta > Magnoliopsida > Sapindales > Anacardiaceae > Mangifera > Mangifera indica. The sequence goes on from NC_058142.1 coordinate 18,017,282, forward strand.
ATCGAGGAACAAGCTTTATTACAAAAAGTAAACATGAGTGGTTCAAAACATATATTAAACTATCCCATTCCTTCTATCTATTCTTTTTATCAATATAAATGTGCTTAGAAAAGAGAGAGAGAGAATAATGAAAAAGAGAATGACAAAAAATAAAATTATCTAATATTGACATTTTTTTTCCCAGACAAGATGTAACCAATTCACCAACGAAAAGTTTTGGGGGTATTATGATGATAGTTTTCAAAAGTAAAATATTTAGGGTTAGTATGGTAATTCAACTTTTTTTAGGTTGTGTCAAGGGCATATTCCATTAAAAGAGTTAGGTTCTGTCAAGTGAATGATCAAGTGTAATTTTTATACTCTATGGGTGAAAAGGTTCGTGAGCCAAAGTTTGGATGTGAAACTGTCAATCACTCTGTCTTTAAAGGCAGAGTAAAGCACAGGATCACTCGGGCCTGGAATCTTCTATTTCTTCAGTTTCTTCATCTTCAGGATCATTTTTTTGTTACATAACATTGTCCAATTCTTTTTCTTTCATTTCCCTTGCCTCCTAAGTACCCTTTAATTGAAGCTTTACTTGAAAATTATTAAAAAAAAAAAAACAGAGAGAGTGTGCGTGTGTGTGTGTACAAGTATTTATCAGCAATGGCTGAGGAAATACTAACGAGTGCTTCCATGAAACTTGCATCAAAAACTACAGATTCGGCATATGATTTGCTTAAACAGCAGATATCATATGTGATCAAGTACCAGAGCTACATCAACAACCTCAAAAATCAAGTTGACGATCTCCGAAATAAAAGAGAAACAGTGGAGAAACCTGTAGAGTCGGCTGAAAGACAGGGGGAAGAGATTTATAAAGCTGTTAAGAAATGGTTCAGTGATGTAGATGAGTTCACCGAAAGGGTAGCAAAAGCCATCATTGAGGATGAAGATAAAGCAAACAAGGGCAGCTGTTTAAAATTGAAGTCATGTCCTAGTTTGATTCAACGTTACAAGCTTGGAAAGGAAGCAGTGAAAGCTGCAGTGAGTGGAGCCGATCTGTTATCCACAGATTCTTCAAAAGTACAATTAAATCGCCTCTTGCAATCTCAATACAATGATGTATCTCATCATCTTCACCATTACACCCACTGCTTATAAATAATTTTACCTTGTAACAATATAGAAAAATACAAAATCATCTCAAGCAAGAACTATTAGAAAAATCATCAAAATCATAATCTACCATTAATCCTTGAAAGAAACAAGGGAAAATTTTTAAAATCTACCATCAACCCATGAACGAATCAAAAGCACAGCTCAGTTTTACTTCAATTTTGAGTCTTGAACGTCTTTTTACTTAAATCTATTAAAATGAGTTTTAGCCAGATTGAATGCACCTTTCTTTAACTCATAAAAAGATTAAGCATGAAAAAATTAGGACAAACCTCCATTGCGGAGAACGTCGGCGCGTGTGGCTGTGACTGACTGCAGCGACGGCCCAAGATTTAATCAACCAGAGAGCTGATAGTGTTCGCGGGATTTGAAAGACGACCTTATTTTAATATGATTTCTGTAATCTCAGGAGGACCCCTATAGATTATTATGGTATCCGTCTACTCCCCTTACAAATAATAATAGCCAAATACATGTTTTTTATTTTTAAATAAAGGTAGGCCCATATACGACCCAAGCGAGCTTGGTGTAATTTAATTTGGTTCGAATTTATTTAATTTAAATTCAAATGAAATCTTTGTCAGAAAATTTATCTCATTTTTTAGAAAGCATTCGAATCAATTTGATTCAAATTTATAACTTGAATCAATAGTTTAGATTGGTGACTCTATTTGTTTCAAATCAGTTCAAATTCATGACTCAATTTGATTTGAATTTGTGGATCGAATTAATATTGTGAATATTATTTAAGTGACACGAAATTGTTTTGTGAATGAACCATGACTCCGAATCATAAATTTGAATCATCAATTCGAATCATGAATTTGAATTAAATTGAGCTATAAATTTGAATAATTGATTCGAGCTTCAAAATTAAGTTAAATTCGAATAGAACTGAGTTGAACCATTTTTCATTTGAGCTGAACTCAAACCAAACTTTTTGGCTCGATCAATTCAAATCGAATCATTTTCTATTCGAATCAAACTTATTAATTCAAGGGGTGTTTAAACTTATCGAGTTCGTATCCACCCCTAAAATAAAGGGTTATTTATTCGTCCAATTATTAAAACTATAGAGTTTTATAATACCAAGTCTCTATCATTTATTGAAATAAGAGGTAAAGTTAAATTCAATTTAAATTGAACTTCAATAAAATCTACTTAATTAATTTAAATTTTGAGATTGATAAATTAAATTCTGAATTTAATTAAAAAATAATTTAATTTTAAATTTTATTATAGCCAATTGGAATTAGAATATTTGAATTGATTCAAATTCAACTTATCCATCCAAACAAACTCAATTTTTAATTTAAACTTATCCATGCGATTGGAATTTAAACAACTTAGGCCAAAAGAGGCATTAAAACTGCACAACTAAATGCTGAGGACTAGCTCTCCATGTAAAGTGCAGACGGTGGTGTGTGAGGTTTTCGTTGATGGGTTGTGTAGAAGTCGTGGGTTGTGGAGGCTTTGAGGGTTTTAAGAGAAGTCTTGTGGATGAATTTGGCGGTGAAATGTGGTTCGAGGAGAAGGGTTTTTAGGAGTTAGTTGAGAGAAGCTAGAATTAAGGAGGCTAAGGAATTGAATAAAGCTTTGAGGAGAGTTCACAGTGGTGAAAGGGAGGGCTTGAATGAATTCTTGGCCTTGTTGGATCAGATTCTTGCTGATTGGACGGACTACTGCAGTGCAGGTTAGTCTCTATTGAAAAACATTTTGTGTGTATTTGGGATTTTATTGTTTATAGTTTTGTATAAGATTCCTCCATAAATTCAATATGTTAACTTGATAATGATGTGGGAATGAACTTTAAGATTAATTGAATCGATGAGATGGAAATTACATTGTTTCATGACGAGCTTGAGTTTCTTTATCTTAAGTTACACAAATACTATTCTGATGTGTTAAAAAGAAGGAAGTTCTTGAAATCTTGAAATGCTTATGCGGAGTGAAAAGGGATTATAGTTGTTTCAACTTGATGTCTTATTCTACTATGATTTGATGTTTGCTCGTGTAGCATTTATTGTTGTTGCGTGTATTTGGTGACCTGACATTGTGCTTGAGTTTGCTTGTTGATAGATGGTGGAGACTGGAGAAGATATGTAACAATTGAATTGGGTACAACAACTCCTTTTAGTTTCCAATATCTGCAAAACAACAAAAGCTGATCAAGAATTTTGGTGTAAGAAATTTAACAATGATGCCCCGATAGATGCATTTTTCTTTCGATGATATGTGCATATCCATGACACAAATTTGTGTGGATAAGTTCTTATAGCATATATGTTAAGTAAACATTATCTGTATTCATAGAAAATTTCGAGCGGTTAAGGGTAAAAAGGAAAAGTGTAAGCAAGATGACTGGTGCTTGACTTGCGATATGCTTTACTTGATATAGTCAAAGGAAAATTTCTCTGTATCCACTTGTGGCATTTTCTGTAGCATCTGCTACTGATTAGGGACCTAGCACAGATTCCCTGTAGTACCTATGAACTGCAATATACATTCGATCCATTGCTCGATTAGTGAAGCAAGTTATTTAGGTTGGTTACCCATTGGTCATGTCCCATCCTAGTACATGTTCATGCAACCAAATAATTTTAAAGTGAGTTTTTTGCTTTAGACAGCCCTTGCTTTCAACTTCTCTGAAATAAATTTGCTTCACTTTGATCAGTTGACCAGCTGGGGTTAAAGATAAATTAAGACAGAGATATTGAAGTGAACACTTGCTGATATGTTGTTGTGTAAATCTATATATCTGTCCTAGTGTTCTATTAGGTTGAGTTGGTCACTGCAAACTGGGAAGACAGGTCGTCCCTGATAAACCCAATTTCAGTGATACGCAAAGGATATATATTACTGAATGATATTCTATATTCGAGTGGACGTCAAAAATTTGTTGGGGTCATATTAAATAAGTTAGTGGAAGGTGAAAAATCATACTGTAACTTCCGTTCCATATGTTGTATTTTCGCATTTAACCATAATTAGATGTTTTTTATACTTTTTCCTTTGCATTTAGGGATATGGTGCAGCTTGTGAAGGACTACTAGGATCCAAAGCATCAACTTTTCACAGCCTCCATTTCTGATAGGAGCAAGCAAGTATCGAATCAGCAAAACCATAGTAACCCATGTAAATTTTAGGTGAATTTATTTGTTTGATGGGTTGACTTAGGTGGCCTGAAATAGTAAAATGGGGTGAAGCCACAGTCATTTCGTAAAAAGACATCAAAATTTCTACAGAAAAACATTCTTCCTTGGGAAGACAGAATGAGATGTCCTTAGAAATGAAATCTGTAAACATCTTTTATATACTGAAATTACTGAATGAGTTCTGTGTTTCCACATCAGGTACGTCTGGACTATCGGAACTCAAGCGAGTGACACTATTCAATCACCGTCTGCTCCACACACATACACAAAGAAAGAGTTTACCAAGCGGCTTCTGATGCTGTTATTGCATGTTTAAAGATTGTTGAAGAAATCTGCTGGAAAAGTTTCTAAGAGCTGCAGAGTATTGTCACTCTAAATTCTATATGGGATGCTTAAAGACTGGAGAAGGCATCAAAGGAACAAGTTTTGACTTGGAGAAAGTATGAATCGAATTCATAATGAGGGTCATTACAAAAAGCATCTCGGTTAACTTCACAATGTTGAGAATATTGATATCGACCTTGTGTTACTGAAATCATGTTGATTATAATTTTTATTTTTTGTTGTTTTGATACCATCTGCCAATCAGTTCAACCAGCCTGAAATTTGCATCTGAAACCTTGCAAATGGATATAGACACCAAATTTGATTTTAATTAAAGGCCAAAGGACTATTTCCCACCCAAGTTTTAATGCAAACGTTGATATACATCTGCAGAATTTTAAAAATTTAAATATCTATTTGTCATGTTATTTTTGTTAAAATTTGTTATTAATTGCAAAGGTAAAATCATTATTCAACCTATAATATTAAAAAAGTAAAATCTTATCTCATTCTCTTCTTATTGTAACTAAAAATTCTTTTTATTCAAAAGTTTGAAAAGTTATTTTTTTTTCTCTAAGGTTTCATTCATTCCCTTCTTTATCCGACGACGTTCTCTAGTTAATCTTTCATCTATTGACACTCTCTCTTGCATCTCAATTGATGATGTGGCCACCATTCTCTTGCCACCAACGCGATGAATCATCCAAATCTGTTGATTGATAAATGCATTCCTCCCTACCATCTTAGTTCGTTTGTGGTTGAAGAACGATTTGGATTTGAATGGATCAACATTAGAAGATTTATTTGATGTCAATTTGTTAGTTGGATAAAGAAGATTTGTTTGATTTTGACTGAATAGACGAAGACAACAAATCGTTTTTGTCTTTTCGTCAAACAAAGACAATTCGTTTTCGTCTGAAGAAATTGGTCTGGTGGAAAGGTTGACAACATGAGAAGAAGATGGTAGGAAGGTCAACCAACAGTGGGAACAACATCTATTTGTTGGAGAAGAAAGAAAAAATCTAAAGAGAATACAACTTTTTGAAGTTTAATTATGGAATAAAATTATTAATTTTTAAATTTAAGGAAAATTATATAAAATTTTAGGGTTTAATAGTAAAAGAACAATTTTATTTTTACTTATAATACAAAATTTTAATATAGAAATTAACCTATAAATAAGTATTTAAGTTTTTGAAACTTATAATTATACATTTATTTTTGCATATAAGTTTGAGTGGAAAATATCCCCTGCGACCTTAATTAAATGTAATTTAAATATTACATTAGTAATTAAATAAATAAAATTATTTTATATATTATTTTAACGTTTATTTGGATATTTTATTAGTTGAATCGGTCAACTTATAAAAACTTGGGTCGGCCCTTCACCGAATCTAAAAAACATTGTTTGCTTGTGAACAAAATAATAATGTAAAATATTAATTAAACTTTGTCTTCTAATAAAATAATTTAAATTTTATTAGGATTTAGTCAAATTTAAGGAAAATTATATAAATTTTTAGGATTTAGTAATAAAATAATAATTTTATCCTTACTTCTAATAAAAAATTCTACTAGAAATTAATTTATAGATAAATATTTAAGTTTTTAAAATCTTATAAATATATATTTGTCTTCACATTAAAATTTGAGAGGAAAATAGTCCAATGACCTTAATTAAATGTAATTTAAATTTTCTATTAGTAATTAAATAAATAAAATTATTTTATATATTATTTTAATATTTATTTAGATATTTCTTATAAAAACTTATTATTTTAATATTTATTTATTATTTTAATAAATAAATAAATAAAATTAGTCCAATCGGTCAACTTATAAAAACTTGGGTCGGCCCTTCACCGAATCTAAAAACATTGTTTGCTTGTGAACAAAATAATAATGTAAAATATTAATTAAACTTTGTTTTAAGATCTTCCATAAATTAATCCAATATAGATAGGTATCCCTAATACAAAAAATTCTAAAATCAATTGTGAAAAAAAAAATCATAAATTCATCAAAATAATTCTATATAAAATTATAAATTTAGTCAATTAATTGGAAAAACATTTATATTTATTAACAACTATGAAAAAGTTTTCAAAAATGTTGAAAATTTTGACGATAATGGATATGTTAATGGTTTTTACAAGAGACAGAGACTGTAACTTGCTTGAAGTGGATAACGCTGTCACTTAAAACTTGTCTGAGACACAGGTCAAAGTACAAGTTTTCAAAAGGCCAAACGACTATTTTCTACTCAAGGTATGTTGTAATGATAAGTTTTCACCTTTTAACTATGAAAATATCAAATACTCACTCATAATCGGTTAAATTTAACAGAACCCTAATACCTGAAAATTTTATCTCTTTTTGCCCTCCTAAACTTTAAAAATTAAAATTTTCTCTCAGTCTAAGCTTTAAAAAATGACAGTTTCATTCTAGGGTTTGGTTTTGAAATCTCTAGTGACCTCTCTGGCTCCATTACCGACAACCTCTCTCTCACAAAATATTCTCTCCTTTTGACGATCTCTTTCTTCTTATTTAAAAGATCGATCGATGTCGAAGATACCTTAGGAGACGAATAACTTCGTCGGGGAAGAATATCCTTTTTCCTTATATTTTTTCTTAAAATATATCTTTTTTATAAGTTAGAGGATGAAGTCGAATCTTTTAAGTATTTTTATTAGGTAAGTCAAAGGCTAAGATAAGTTGAAGATAAGGTTGAGGAGATTCTTAGCCAATTACATTTCTCTTCATCTTTCTAGGACCTTATATTATTTTTTATACTCAGTAATGTCCCTTTCCCTTATATTTTTGCTTAAAACATATCTTTTTTATAAGTTAGAGGATGAAGTCGGATCTTTTAATTATTTTTATTGGGTAAGTCAAAGGATAAAATAAGTTGAAGATAAGGTTGAAGAGATTCTCAGCCAGGTACATTTCTCTTCATCTTTCTCGGATATTATATTATTTTTTATACCCAGTATCAATAAATTCCTTATGAAAAAAACTTAGCATTTTTCTCAACCTCTCTTAGTATTATTGCTCGTTGCTATCTGTTTGCTATCTGTTCATTAAGGGTTTGCTCTTAAAAAATTTAACTTTGATAGTTGTTTGTAGTGTGTGTTTCTCTTTTTGTTTTCATTATTAATAAGCCATGCTTTTATTCTCAGTGCAAAGCCAGATTTTGTTTATTAAGCTTTTCTCTCAAACATTTACTGAATTTTTTTTTAATATAATATTGTCCAACTCCAATTCTTTTTCTTTCATTGCCCTTGCTTGCCCCCTAAGTACCGTTTCATTGTGTGTGTGTGTGTGTGTGTGTGTGTGTGTGTGTGTGTGTGTACAAGTATTTATCGGCAATGACTGAGGAAATAGTAACAAGTACTGCCGGCAACTAGCATCAGAAGCTACAGTGTCAGCATGTGATTTGCTTAAACGGCATATATCATAAGTGTTCAAGTACCAGAGCTACATCAACGATCTGAAAAAACTGGTTGAGGATCTCAGAAATAAAAAAGAAATAGTGGAGAAACCTGTAGTGTTTGCACACTACAATATTCCTTTTGGTGACTTTGACACAAATTATTTAAAGGGAGAACGATAAGTCCCACCCAAGTTTTTTGTGAACTAATAAATATATACTTATAATAGGTAAAAAATTTAAATACTCATTTAAATTTTAATTTATGAGGGTACATCCATAAATTTTTTATTAGAATTAAAAGATAAAATTATTATTTTATTAATAATATTAAAATAATTAAAATTATATTTCATTTCTCCCTTGGTTTGAAAAAATTACATTTTCCCTTTTAATTAAGTTTTAAAAAATTCATTTCTGCCCAAAGATATCAAACTTAAAATCTGACTACTTTCTTAAATGAATAGTGGATTAACAGTTAAAAAATAAGACGAAGTCGTCTAGAGGATGAGTTCCGAACAATGCTTCATTGTCTAAATCTCTGGACGACAAGTATCGTCCAATCAATCTATTGTGTCTGTCACTAGTAACTAAATGGAGGGACGAAGAAAAAACTTAGAGATTTTGAAGAAAAAACCACTTTTCAAAGTTTAGATATAAGGGTTAAATATTAATTTTTAAAATTTGAGAAGAAAAATATTATGTATTTTTTAATATTATTATTAAGTGACAATTTTACCTTTATATTTAACAAAAAAATTTAACTATTATTTAAGGATTGATGGGTGTTTGCTTTTTTTATTTGTTGTGGATGTATTATTGAAGTTAAACTAAAACTTGGGTGGGAAAATCATTTTCCCTTATTTAAATTATATTTGTCCTTTTAATGTGCTGTGGCAGACAAGTGATGGGGCATGTGCCCGAGCCCAGGATAAACCGCCTTTTTATGGTACAACTTTCGAGGGCTTGGGATGTATTATAATAGCCCACAAGTTGTGCCGTAAGCCGCCTCGGTCCACCACAATACTATCTATAATTTTTTTAAAAATTATTATTTATTTATTTATTTATTATTATATAGAAAATTCAAATAATTTATATTAAAAATCCAAAAATATTGACTACTGCAATGAAGAATTAAAAAGTAATATAAATTTATTACTAATTTTACAAAAAAAAAACCAAAAGATAATGTAATAAATCAAGACTTATTAATTATTTATCATTATTTTTATGGAGAAAACTAAAAAATTAGTCTAGAAAACTCAAAAAATATGACAAAAAACAATGAAAAATTGAAAAAAAAAAATAACACAGTCCATTGTAGTATAAATCATGTTGTAGGCTTATATATTTTTATGGATCACTATAATATAAACCACTGTCATGCCTATATAGTGGACATTTTTAATTATATATTCATAGTGGTAGTCCATTTTTATAAATCAAATTGTATTAATTAATCCTCTGAGGAAAGCTGTCATTATTTGGATGTTTCGAAATTATTGAATGGAAATATGATTGTGTTTTTTGAGTGGTGTTAGCTGTCCTGTAACATCACCATTTCATGTGTATTTGTCATTCTTAATTCGGTATGCATTGGTGATGGTCCATTTTTATAAATTATTCCTGCGTTAGGTAGATATTAGCTGTCAGCTATGAGAAAAACTCGGCCATTTTTGTCTTTATATCGATGTTTGAAAGTTTATTAAATGGAAAAACTGATCCAAGATTGGCCTAAAATCACTTTATCATATTTTTTACTCAAAATCTATCTCTATTAAATTTAAATTAATATTATATATATTTATTTTAAATATATATATAAAGATATACTTATATATATTATTATATAATTGATAATTATTTAATTTTTAATTTAAAATTATCTAATTATATGATGACATATATATATTTAATTATATTTTAAAATAAATATGTATAGTTTTATTATTAATTTTAATAATAAAAATATATAATAGTCATTTAATTTCTTAAAACTTTAACAAAAATTAAATTAGTTAGAAGTTGTGACCCAGATGACAACCAAAGTGTCACTAAACCAAAACCAAATATAAAAATCAAAATCATTAAAAAAAAAAAAAAATCAAAATGACACCGAAGCAAACCTACACGAACAAAACCAACTTCTCATCTTATCACATTGCCAAACCACTTTTACTTGCCATGCCAACCCATTAAACCAACAATACAAAACTTGCCAACTTTGGTGAAAGTCATAAAAGACCTTGGGATGGAATGTTTCAGTCATGAAAAACCTCAATTTAGTCAAATCATGACCCAAGTGATGCAGCTTAAGTTGTGACAAAGCCAAAAAATGCAGCTCAAGCAACATCACGGTAGAGTTATGTCTTAGAGACAATCTGATTTATGCATATATAATTGAATATTTGTTGTTGTTGTTATTATTATTATTAAAAAGGTTTTATCATTTGTTCATATTTGTGATTCAATACTATGTTCGTAAAAATGATAAATCTTTAAAATGATAAAAATATAATGAGAGAATCATATAGTTGATTGTGAGACTGTATGTACACGTTAAATACTCATTGTAAAATCATCTGTAATCCTAACATTACATTGATTAAGGGAACAAGTAATAGTGAAAAGATTATCATAATATTAAGCGACCCTATTGAAAAGTAATAACAATTCCTACATGTCGAAATTGTTAGCCAATGGTTTAATAAAATACTTAAGTATACGTTGTATACGTATCTACTAGACCGATATGATTGGAGATTTTCATAGGGATGATTATTACAATGTCTATAAAATAAATCCTTTTAAGGGATATCAATTCATACTGAGAACTTAGATAAATATGTATTTGTGTCTCAGTTTTGAGAGATATTAATTAATAAAAAGATCGTATTACATGTAATTGTGAAATTGATAAAATTTTAAAGTTATTCATTGATATTTTGTTAACTCAATAGAGAGCTTATAAGTTGTGCATATATGTAGAGTTGTTTTAGATTTAAGAGGTAGAGGATTATCGAAGATAGATTCGATTTAGGTACTAGATTGAGAGTTTTGAGCCTCAAAATGTCTTAAAAACCACAACGTAATAATTTTAGAGAGAATAATGAAAAAGAGAATGGATGAAAAATAAAATTAGTTGGTGCTAGCATTTGCTTTAGGCAGGATACAACCAATTCACTAGTGAAAGTTTTGAGGGTATTATAATAATTTTTCAAAATTTAAACAGTTATGGTTAGTATGTTAATTTAACTTTTTGATATTGTGCCTTTGAATGTCATCACCCATTAAAAGAGATAGGTTTTGTCCTTTGAATGGTAAAGTGTAATTTATACAGTCTGTGGGTGAAACGGTTTTTAAGCCAACCAGTCAGTTTTGAAAGACCGCAATTACAGGATCACTTGGGCGTTGAATCTTCTATCTTTTCAGTTTCTTCATCTGCCATCCGACACTCGTTGAATCATTGATGCTTCTTACCTTCAAACCAGTAGAGTAAACATTTGGTGGTGCTCAGAAAATTAGCTCTGCTTTTGAGAGAAACATACATACAGATCAAGCCATCAAGCTGTACTTGTTCTAAACCTTCCCTTATAATTACTTTGTTTTAATTGTCTCTATTGCTTCAAACTACTTTTCTATAATTTTCATTTCCCCTGTTTTAACCATCAATTCTCTATCATTTTATACTCAGTATCAATAAATTCCTTAGAAAAGAACAAAATTAGCATTTTTCTCAACCTCTCTTAGTATTATTACTCGTTGTTATCTGTTTGCTACAAGCTAGACTACGTTCATTAAGTGTTTGCTCTTAAAAACTTTAACTTTGATAGTTGTTTGTTGTGTGTCTTTCTCTTTTTGTTTTCATTATTAATTAGCCATGCTTTTATTCTCAGTGTAAAGCTAGATTTTGTTTATTAAGCTTTTCTCTCAAACATTTACTGAATTTTTTTGTTATATAACATTCTCCAACTCCAATTCTTTTTCTTTCATTTCCGTTGCCTCCTAAGTACCATTTAATTGTACAGCTTTACTTTAAAAAAAAAAAGAGAGAGAGAGAGTGTGTGAGTGTCTGTACAGGTATTTATCGGCAATGGCTGAGGAAATAGTAACGAGTACTGTCGCGCAACTTGCATCAGAAGCTACAGTGTCGGGATGTGATTTGCTTAAACAGCATATATCATATGTGTTCAAGTACCAGAGCTACATCAACGACCTCAAACAACTAGTTGAGGATCTCAGAAATAAAAAAGAAACAGTGGAGAAACCTGTAGAGTTAGCTGAAAGACAGGGTGAAGAGATTTATAAAGCTGTTAAGAAATGGTTGAGTGATGTAGATGAGTTTACTGAAAGGGTAGCAAAAGCCATCATTGAGGATGAAGATAAAGCAGACAAGGGCAGCTGTCTAAAATTGAAGTCATGTCCTAATTTGATTCTACGTTACAAGCTTGGAAAGGAAGCAGTGAAAGCTGCAGTGAGTGGGGCCGATCTGTTAGGGAAAGGCAACTTCAGTAGTGTTTCCTACCGTCCTGCTCTACAGAGGACAGAATCCATGTATGTCAGAGGCTACGAGGCCTTCGATTCCAGAGAGCAAGTTTTGCAAGAAATTTTGGACACGTTGAAGGATGTTAATGTTAACATGGTCGGGGTGCATGGGATGGGAGGTGTGGGCAAAACTACACTGGTCAAAAAAGTAGCTTGGCAGGTGAAGGAAGACAAGTTATTTCATGAGGTGGCCATTGCTGAGGTAACACAAACCCCAGACTACAAAAAAATTCAAGAAAAACTTGCTTCCGATTTAGGCTTGGAATTTGGGCAGGAGAGTGAATATCAGAGAGCTAGTCAACTACGTTCCAGGATAAAGAAGGAGAAGAGTTTACTTATAATACTGGATAATATTTGGACAAAACTTGACTTGGATGCAATTGGAATTCCTTTTGGGGATGCTGAGAAAGGAGGAAAAGATGATCCTTTTGGGGCTGCTGAGAATGGAAGAAAAGATGATAAGATCAGGCCATGCACAATATTGTTAACTTCTAGAAATCGGGATTTATTAAGCAAAGATATGAAGACTCAGAAGAGCATCTTTGTTCGTCCTTTATCTAGAGATGACGCATGGAAATTGTTTCGGAAGATTGTGGGTGATTCTGTAGAAAGCTCTGATTTTCATCCTCTAGCAGATGAGTTTGTTACAAAATGTTCAGGTTTACCGGTTGCAATCTCAACAATTGCAAATACACTGAAAAATGAAAGTCTTCACTATTGGAAGGATGCCTTGGCTCAACTTAAAAGGTCTAATCCAAGACATATTCCAGATATGGAAGAAAGTGTGTATTCTACTTTAGAGTTGAGTTACAATTTTCTGAAAATTGAGGAAGCTAAATCACTATTTCTTCTTTGTGCTCTAGAAGATGCTGGTAGAAGCATGGACATTGATGACCTATTTAAATGTAGTATGGGTTTGAATTTGTTTGGAGATGTATATACTTTAGAAGAAGGAAGGAATAGATTGCACAGGTTGATAAATTATCTCAAAGCTTCTTGTTTGTTGTTGGATGGTGACAATGACCATGTAGTTAAAATGCATGATATTATTCATGATGTTGCCGTATCGATTGCTAAAACAGAGAAATTCATGTTTAATATTCAAAATGTCATTGGCTTGAATGAAGAACTGACGGAGAAAATACCAAAAGATTCAACTGCTATTTCTCTGCCCTATATAGATATTTATGACAAGCTTCCTCAACGGTTAGAATTTCCCAAACTAAAGTTGTTCTTCCTATTGATGAAAAATCACTCACTACAAATTCCAGATGCTTTTTTTGAAGAAATGAAAGAACTTAGAGTTTTAAATCTTACCAGATTTCAATTCTTTTCATTACCTTCATCCTTTTCTTGCCTAAAAAACCTTAAAACACTGTGTCTGGACAACTGTCTGTTGGAGAATTTAAGAATTCTAGGAGAGCTAAGTAAATTAGAAATTCTTAGCTTCTCGAGGTCTCACATTAAACAGTTGCCTACAGAAATTGGACAATTGATTCAGTTGAAGTTATTAGATTTGAGCAATTGTATAAACCTTAAATACATTGCACCACATGTCCTCTCTTGCTTGTCTCGATTAGAAGAACTATATATGGGCAACTGCTTTATTCAATGGGAAGTTGAAGGAGTGGATAATCAAGGACGAAGAAATGCTAGTCTTGAAGAGTTAAAGCAGTTGTTGAACCTAACAGCTTTACATCTTCAGGTTCAAGATGCTCAAGCTATGCCACAAGACTTTTTCTTCAAGAACTTGAAAAGTTATAATTTATTTATAGGAGATAAATGGCAGTGGTTTAATAAATATTACCGTTCAACTTTAAGAACATTCAAACTGAAGATAAGTGATAATGTTTATTTGGGGCAAGGAATTAAAAATTTGTTGGAGATGACTGAAGATCTCTTTCTTGAGGGAATGAATGGAGTTAGATATGTTGTTTATGAACTCAATGTGAATGGTTTTCCACATTTAAAGCATCTGCATGTAAATGACTGTCTTGATATTTTGTATATCATTAACTCAGTTGCTTGGAAAGTAGCCTTTCCTAAGTTGGAGTCCTTGATCCTTTGTAATTTGATTAAATTGGAGAAGATCTGTCATGGTCAACTCAATGCAGGGTCTTTTAGCAAATTAAGGATCATAAAAATAGAAAAGTGTGATAGATTGGAGTATCTCTTTGCATCCTTCATGACAAAAAACCTTATGCAGTTGCAAGAAATTGAAGTGACTGATTGTAAGAACCTAAAAGAGTTTTTTTTGTGAAGAAAGTGATGACCATGGTGATGGAATTGGAACGAATAATAAGATGGAGTTCAATCAATTGCGTTCATTAACACTACAATACCTACCCAAATTCATTAAGATCGATTCTAATATGGTGGTATGTTTTGTATTTTTCATTTTTTTATTTTCTTTTGATGTAAAAAGGAGTATTCTTTTTCGTTCTTAAGTTATGTTTGAAGGCAATGTTTTTTGTACAGGTTGTCTTTCCAAGATTGGAGAACTTGAAACTATGTTCAATTAATTTTGAAAATACATGGCTTGATCGACCTCTATCAATATTTTCTTATAGTCACTACTTAAAAAGTTTAAGCATTAAGGAGTGTCATGACTTGAATTACTTGTTTTCATCTGCTATGATCAAAAGTCTTAATGAACTCCAAAAGTTGGTGATAAGCAATTGTAAGTCAATGGAAGTAATAGTCGACTCAAAAGGAGTACAAGGGGAAGAAGAAATAATTGATATGAGTTTTTCTAAACTGTTGTACATGAAGCTTGAACTTCTACCAAAACTCACAAGTTTTGGCACCGGGAATTTAATTGAATTCTCCTCCTTAAAAGAACTTCACATTGAGAGATGCTCAAATTTGAAGACATTCTTCGGCCAATCTTCTTGTCCAAACACTGTGAGAGAAGAAGAAGGAGAAGTGAATTTGGAAAACTACTTTATGAATATAAACCCTCTCTTTGACGAAAAGGTAATTTATTTTATTCTTTCTACTAAAAGTTAATGTTGCTGAATGCCTTCAAAATGTTTTATGGCTTTTGAGAACATATCAACTTGGCATGATATTTTTACAGCTTCCTTGTTGTGTGCTTGTGGGTCTTTTGTACACAAAATATTAACATGATGAATTGTTTGCTGCAGGTTGCTTTTCCTAGCTTGGAGGAGATGGTGCTTTCACACTTGGATAACTTGCAGCTGATATGGCACAACCAAAAACTCCATGGGGAATCCTTTTGCAAACTAAAAGTAGTGAGAGTCGAATTCTGTGAAAAGTTATTGACTATTGTTCCATCTAATACTCAAGGAAATCTGAGCTTTCGCAATCTAAAGAGATTGACTGTTATGAGTTGTTGGAGTATGAAAAGTCTCTTTCCAGTTTCTATCGCTACTGGTCTCATGCAACTTGAACATCTGCAAATAATCCTTTGTGGGTTGGAGAACATTGTTTCTGAGGAGGAAGTTATGGGAGCCCCAACATTTTTGTTTCCAAAATTAAAATATATCTACCTTACCCATTTAAAGGAGCTCAAATATTTCTACCCACGGTTGCATACAATAGAGTGGCCGATGCTAAGCATTTTGGATGTGCGTGGTTGCAAAAAGATAAAAGTTCGTGATTTTGAATTTTCTAGCTTCCAAGAAAGAGACGAGGAGAGGCAACCTCCTATTTTTTATTTGGAAAAGGTATTACTTTGCTTTTATCCATATTCGTACTTACAACATCTTTATGTTATCCAGATTGATTTATATCACACTAATTTAGTATGATAACCGTGCAACCCAAAAGACAAGCACAAGAGGTGAAGGAACTCAATATTGAAGAGTTCCTTCAATATTGAAGTGGGATGTCAATTGGGCCAAACAATACAATACTCCAACTCAAAATTAAGATTTAAATTAAATGTTTGTCAACTTCAGTTTCCAAACCGTAAGTGAACATTAATGTTTCTATTCCAATTAAAATAAACCGACGAATACTCTCCCTTAAGCATGATAATATTATTTTTTTTTCTCTTTGGGTCTATCCAGTTACTAGATCAATTAAATGCTTCAGTTGCAAGATATGTAATTCTTGTTTCAAGTGTATTCTTATTTAATTTATAAATTTCAAGTAATCAGCTGAAGAAAGTAAGTCAGTGAGTGATTTGGGTTGCCCACATTATAAATCAATTTCTTATTTCTTGTATTAATGACTGACTCATCAAAGTGGATAAGACTTTTGCCTTGTATTTTTCTATTTACAGCAATATTGTTTACATTATTTCCAGATTAGAAATCTGGTTAGATATGTTTTTCCTTATAATTAGATGTATGTAACTTGTAACACTTTTACCGTTTGTATATAAAATTTCTAGTTACTTATTTGTGTGTTGCTGTGCACTTGTTGATGACTGAATGCTTACACCTATTTATTTACTTTTCATGATTTTTAGGTCATACCAAATTTGGAATGGTTGGGTTTAGGCGCTGATGACTTTGGATTGGCATTCCTTCACAGTAATCTAGCTGAGAGGCTTGGCAAGCTTAAACGTCTCTCGTTGGGTACCTTTGATGATGAAACTGGTTCTTCTCTGGTCAATTTCCTTCAAAAATTAAATTGTTTGGAATCACTATATATTCATGGTAATAGTTCAAAAGAGCTATTCCCTTACAAGCAAGGACATATATGGAAACAAGATTTTCGAGGGGACTCATTTCTTCAGAATCTTCAAAAGTTATTTGTACTTGGATGTGATTGTTTGACAATTTTAATGCCATCTTCAACATCTTTCAAAAATCTTAAAAATTTATCCATATACTGGTGCAATGGATTATACAAGGTACTGACATGTGAAGCAGCCAAAACTCTTGTAAATATCACAACATTGGTTATACAAAAGTGTAAGTTACTGACAGGAGTAGTGGCAGGTGAGGGAGACCAAGAAGAAGAGATTGTTTTTGGCCAATTAAAAACTTTGGAGCTTTCCTGTTTGTCAAGCCTCACTTCATTTTGTTCAGCCAATTATTCCTTCAAATTCCCTTGTTTGGAGCAAGTTGTTGTAAGTCAATGCCCAAAATTGAATATCTTTTCTCAAGGAGCGTTAAGCACACCATTGTTAAAGAAAATAGAGTCGACAGAAGAATATAATCATCAAAAATTTTTTTGGGAGGATGATCTCAATTCTACCATCCAGCAAATATTTACAAAGATGGTACTTACTCTTTCACAAAATTTTTGTTTTTTATCCATTTACAACATTTTTGTTGATATATAATTTAAATATTACTAATCATAAATATGTTTATTTTTAATCATTATAATTTCCATTTTACCGTATAAATTAATGCAAAGTTGCCAAAATCATGACTACACGAGCATTATCTTCTATAGACTAGGATGAAAGGTTGTCAAACTCGCATTTCAGTTTGTTAATTCCATGAATCTCATTTGACTAATGACATACACAAATCAATTGCATGCTAAGCAAGTTTAAAAAACAAGGAAAATGCTTTTTCAAAATTTTTGCTAAGTTAGTTTTTGAACAATTATTTTGTGTTTTAATTCAGATTTTGGTTTTTTTCAATATGCTCTGTAAGAGTCATTATAATTTAATATTTTTTGTTTCATAGGTTGGCTATCTTAATTTTGAACATTTGACACTCTCTGAATTTCCCGATATGAAAGAAAAAATATGGAATGGTCAGGTGCCAATCAACTTTTTCGGGAATTTAAAGTCTCTGGTGGTCGATAAATTTTTGGATATATCAATTGGTATTTCATCCAATGTGTTATGCTGCTTCAAAAATTTGGAATTGTTGGAAGTAAAAAGTTGTGAGTCACTAGAACAAGTGTTTGATTTGGAGGAAAATCATCAAGAAATTTCAGGCATAGAGAAATTGAAATCATTGAAAATTGACAATTGCAACAGCTTGAGATGCATATTTACTCCAGCTATACTGTTGGGTCTTGTTCAACTCCAAGAGATAGAGGTGAAAAATTGTGCATTAGTTGAAGAAATCATCAAAAAGGAGGAGAAAAAGGATGGAGTGAGTGATAAAATTATAATTCCTCAATTAAACTCTGTTATGCTTGAGTCATTGCCTAGCTTGACAAGCTTCTATTCTGGAAGAAATATTTTGGAATGTCCTCCCTTGGAGACTATTGTCATTAAGGACTGTCAAAAGGTCCAAATGAAGGAGTTCAATATTCATCTTGCTGCATGTTTCACCAAAAAGGTGAGCTTGTTTCAGTTCTTATTACAGGATAAGTTAATTTTATTAGAATGTTGTTCAATAATGCAGACATTTTATGTGCATGCAGGTTGAAATTCCCACCTTGGGATCATCTTCTTGCTTCCAGAATTTAACAATCTTGCGCATCGGTGGCTTTGATAATTTGAAATATTTATTCCCATCTTCTATGTTGAAAAGTTTTTTCAAACTGAAGGAGCTTGAGATATCTAATTGTATGTTCATGGAAAGAGTAATTGATGAAGATGATGGGAGAACAAGAACGATGCTGTTTCCTAAATTATGTCAGCTGAAGCTTAGAGATCTTCCAAAACTTACAACATTCTGCAATTCCACTACAAGTTTTGTACAGATGTCCTCCTTATTCAAACTTTGGATTGACAATTGCCGTGGTATTCAAACATTCATCTCCAGTTTTATATGTGGTGATATGGCATCATCAAGCAAAGAACCTGAAAGAATGAACGCAAAGGAGGACTCTACCCACATACTATCTCTTTTTGATAAGAAGGTGATCCGTCCCTTTATTTTCTTTTCAAGCATTTCTCATCCTTCACATCTGATTTATAATTTTTTATGATACTAATAATGGCTTGTTATATTGTACTTGTAATTGTATTTGGAAATCTTCAGGTAAGACTCCCTAGTTTGGAGATATTGGAAATCACTTATGCTGATCAGTTGGTAAAATTATGGGACAATCAAGTCTCTTTAGATTCATTTGGAAAATTAATTAGAGTGACTGTAAGATTTTGTAAAACACTTGTAAGTGTTTTTCCATCTAACATGCTCGGGATTCACCAGAAACTAGAATTTTTGGAAGTACAAAACTGTGATTTGGTTGAAGAGATATTTGAAGTACTTGAGAAAAGCTCTGTCATGGTGGAGGAAATTGTCACCAACGAGGAAACAATCCCTAGGCTTGTGTTTTCTGAATTAACCTGGTTGAATCTACAGATGCTACCAAGTCTCAAAAGTTTCTGCCCGGTGAAACATATTTCAGAATGGCCAGATTTAGAGGTGTTGAAGGTGCATGGATGTAATAACGTGAAGATCATTGCTTCAGAATCATTGAGCATCCGAGGGAGTAATGGAGACAGTCAACAAACACTGTTTTTTGTTGACAAGGTATGAGCATCAAGTACTCAATTAAGTCATGTCTACAATTTAATAGGTAGAAGGCAATGCTACTAATTTTGCAAAATTTTGACTCTGTCTTTAACTTATTTTATCTTATTTCTTAAAAGATTATTATTATTATTATTATTAGTAATACGAAATTTTTCTTATTGGACAACATTATCATCATTATCATTATGGATATAGTAAGACCCAAATATCACAGATCTCACCATATATATTGCTACCCACCTAAATTAATCGTCTTTTCTTTTTTGGTTAAACACTCTTTTTGTGATTGACTGATTTCCCAGGACGCATTCCCTAGCTTGGAAGAACTAGAATTATGTGAAATGCCCAGGCTATTGCATCTGTGGAGAGGAAATTTTCAGCCTTGCAATGCTTTTCAAAATCTCAGGACTTTGAAAGTGTCAGAATGTGGCAGTTTAGAAAATTCCTGTTTCTCAATGTTGTCTCTCCAGAATTTAAGAACTTTGCAAGTTTCTAAGTGTGATGGGTTGATATATTTACTGACCCCCTCAAAAGCTAAAACTCTGAATCGACTTAAAAGAATGAATGTATCGGAATGCAAATTGATGGTGGAAATTATGACACATTTGGGAGATGAAGTAGTAGAGAATTCAATTGTTTTCGGCAAATTGGATTGTTTGGAACTTCACTGTTTGCCCAGCCTTAAAAGCTTTTGTGGTGGGCATTATTCTCTTGAATTCCCATTCTTGGAAAAAGTAATAGTCAGAAAATGCTTGGAGATGGAGACTTTTTGTCATGGAGTATTAAGCACACCAAGTCTCCAAAGACTACAGTTGACAGATGGAGGAGAGGATGCAGTAGAAGAATGTTGGGAAGGCAACCTTAATTCCACCATGCAATATTTGTTCAAAAATATGGTAATATGACTGACTCACCAAGATACCTCATGCATTTCTGTTGTTTAATGAATTAACTTGATTGAATTCATGTTTTTTCTTTTAATCAAATCGTCTATGCTTTATGATTACAGAATGTGCAGTACTCCAAAGAAGATTGAAGTCATTCCTTTGATAGTGTGTGATACACCAGAGCTCCATTTCCCCCAGGTGAAGAGGGACTCTGTTTCTACTATCTCAACTGACTTTATCTTCACATTTTGTTGAAGGTGGAATGCCCTCTGTATACATATTTATTCCGTTGTTGTAGATGAGTTTGTTTTATGTATGCCAATTTCTACAAGTTGCCAAACATTTTGGGCAAACAAGACAAAATATGCAGTTTGTTATCTTCGATGTGTATGCTTTATTGAATACTTTTTCCCAGGAACAACAATGATTTTAAAGTTAAATGAGGATATTTAATCATCTCCATTTCAGGCTAAAGCCATCCACGTGATAAGCTCGGTACAATTTAGTTGTCGTGGTTTCTCCTCGTGTTTGTGATTTTCTATTTTGCCCTTCATCCATCTCCTGCCCATTTATTTTCTTTTCATATTCTTCAGCAAGAAAACCCAACGGAAATAACGGACTCATTGTAATTTCTGATTTCTCTCCAAGAAACCAACACAAATATATGGGCAAGAAAAAACGTCTCTCTTCTTCCTGTCTCAACACAATCATATCATCATACACCACTGCTTCCGCCCCTGAGCTGCCACAGCTACAGCCACAGCCACCGGCTGAATCGTCACTATACCCTGTGATCTTCCGCGAAGGCCCAAAGTTTCAGGAGGAAATGAAACGTGGAAACTACGAGAAGCATGTACCTTGAGACCAAATGGCAGAGCCATGGGCACGGTGGAGGGTGTCGCGAGAGCAAGACAAGGGTCCCAATTGATTTGGCGTACGACCCTCAGCTCTATCAGTCTCCATCAATATTTCTCTTAGTCAACGCACAGTTTTTTTCCTTATTATATTAAATAAAAAATATAACAAATATTAGCTTCAACATTGGGGCATAAAAAAGGCTTCACAATTAAGGTTTTAGCATTCTCTATCATCCTCAGTTTCATCTTTCCTTGACGAACAATGGCAATTACATCAACGGTAATTTTAAAATAATAAAACTATATACACTTACAATAAATAATAATAAAAACTACAAAAATGAATCCATGTTTAAATATTAAGTATTTACTTTTAAATACTATTTAATAAAAATAATTAAATTATTGTTTTGTAAAATAAATATAAAATATATATGTAAAATAATAATAAAATAAATATAAAAAGCAAGTTATATATCTAATTACTTATTAAAAGATTTTATCAAATATAATTATATATATATATTAAAAAATACGATTTACAGTTTATTTTGGTTTGAAAATCATTCAAACTACAACCTAAAATGAAAATTAATTTTTAAAAATCTATAAACCTAAACCAAATTAGTTCACAAATTAAATCAAACTAAACTGTAATTTTAAAACAGCTTGATCCGATTTTATAATTTGAACCGAATCACATACACCCTAAATGTTAAAGTAAATAATGGGACAATTTGGTGATATTTACTAACTCATTACAAATTAAAAATTCACTAACAATCTTGGCATATTAGATTATTTGGTTGAATAACATATTTTAATTTTCAATAAAATTATTTGTATCTAATTTTGAGTACCCAATTAGTTAAAGATATGTCATTATATAATTATGTAATTTTGAATAAAAGATAAAGTAATATCAATCTATATAATCTGAGTATTCAATTGAATACTTAAAAGTTAAAACTGATTGTACATAGCATTATTATTTAATTTATGTGAAAACATTGTTAATATTGTCAAAATTTTATTTATCAGTATCTTACAATATACGATACAATACATGTGAAAAATGATACATATTATAAAATGTATTTGAAGTAACATGATACAATACGTATCCTAAGATACAATACATATTACCAATATGGAACAATATACTTCTTTTAGAAAAAATAATGATATAATAAAAGTGTAAACAAAAAATTCCAAAATTTTAGAGGTGTTTGTGACTTTTTTAAAATGATAATGTAGGATTTACAATTTTTTCATTATTTTATTAATATTATATTATTGTACATTCTCCAGGAGTCACAAGAAAAATTTTCTTGCAAGAATAAACAATCAAGCTTTTCACCGGTAATCTCCACAGGAACAAGTTCTACTTCTAAAATGATGGAACCTCTTTCACATCCCTAAGGTTGATTTTTCTATCCTCAATCTTCGATATAAATTTACTAGCAAGATGGCAGTCATTGCAAACTCTGAGGTTCTTGGCAACTCCAATGGTGGTTCCAGGAGGGGAATTGAGTATCCCAAAAGCTATGGCCAATTTCTCACTGTGTCCACAGAGTAAAGTTTCTTTCCCCGCCTCATCAACATTGTGAAGAACACAAGAAGTATCAGGCACATAACCATCCTTTCTTATTCTTTTGGAACGGATTTCGAGGAATCCATGGAGCCACTCACCATGTTCATGCGATCCATCCCCAGCTATAAACTTGTGAATCTCATCCCCAAACTCAATCCAACTGCAACCCGACTCTTTTCTGTCTCCCATTTCTCTCATCTTCTTCCGGACATCCATTGCCTTGCCCAGAGTCCAGCAGATGAATAGATATTGGAGAGGAGAACATAGTGGCTTGCCAGGTCAAGTTTTAAGATCAAAGAGATTATAAGCTGCAGTTTCCCCAATTTTAACATTCTGGTGAATCCGACAAGCACCAAGCAAGCTACTCCATGCACCAGTTCTATCAATCTCTGCAGGCATTGTGTTCATGAGTTGATATGCTTCCTCCACCTGACCTGCCCAACCAAGCAAGTCAACAACACAAGCATGGTGATCCGGTGTTGTTTCTATCCCATGGTCTAATTTCATTCTGTAGAACAAGTTTATTCCTTCATCTACCATCCCTGCATGACTACATGCTACAAATACGGCAATAAAAGTAACTTCATCAGGCTTTACGTCCCTGACCTTAGCTCCTTCCATCACTATCTTCCTGAACAATTCTAAGGCTTCCTCTCCTTTACCATGCCTCCCATAAGCCATGATAACAACATTCCAGGTTATCACATTTCTAAAAGGCATCAGGTCAAAAACTCTTATAAATGAGTTCAAATAGCCACATTTGGAGTACATGTCAACTAATGCAAGTCCCACAGCAACATCAGTTACCAACATATTTCTTGTGGCATAAGCATGGATTTCTTTACCATTTGCTAAAGCTGACAGAGCACCATAACCAAGTAGAACTGTCATGAGGGTTATTGAATTGCATTTGGCTTCAATGAAATTGATGTCTCATCCTTATTGTCCTCATCATTCTCACTCATTTTTTCTTCCATTCTTTGCATCTCACACAACAGAAGAAGTGCCTCACTATGATGTCCGAAAATAGTGTAACCAGTGTTCATTGTGTTCCAAGATACTCCATCTCTAGCCTCCCTGCTGTCAAAAATAGTTTCTGAAATCTCTATCTTCCCCCATCTAGAGTACATATCCATAAGTGCATTTTGTACACATTGGTTTCTCTCTAAACCCCGCTTTACTACATATCCATGGATTCCTTCTTTGCAGGGAAATGCTTCACTATGCACACAAGCAGGCACAACACTTGCCATTGTGGTGGCATTTGGACAAAGCCAAGCAACCTCTTCCATCTCAATGAATAGTTTCAATGCTTCCTCATCATACTCATTTTGTGCGTAACCAGTAATCATAGCATTCCAAAGTGCACTTTTTCTATCCAAAATACCATCAAAAACTCGCCAATCACTATCAATCTCTACACAATTACAATACATATCAACTAAAGCACTACCAACAAAAGAGTTACCCCTTAAGATATCATTTCTCAATGCATAAGCATGAATTTCCTTACCTAGCATCTCCAAGTGTTAGTAAGCAGGAAGCACACTTGCAATTGTGACTCCATCAGATTTAATCCCACGTACCATACCACTCAAAAATCACAATACTTCTACAAACCTATCGTTTTGAGGCAATGAGCTTATAATTGTATTCCATGAAACCAAATCACGATCTTTGACTGACGCGAACAAAAATTTTGCATCAACTCTACCAAACTTTGCATACATCGCCATCAGAGCAACAATGGTAAATGTTTTCCAGTTACCCACTCTTAGACTATACCCATCTACTTCCTTCCCAAGCCTCAAACCCTGGCGCTTTGGCAAATTTCAACACACAAGCGCCATGCTCACCAAAGCAAAAGAACTATGCTCTACATCATCACCCAACATCAACCTAAACGCTTCTAACACCAGCTCCCATTCGTCAAAACGACACAATGCATTAACCATTGAATTCCAAGACACTTGGTCTCTCTCACTAATTTTATCAAACACCTTATACACTGCCCACAAAACACTACTACATTTACTATACATATTCACAAGAGAATTGGCTACAGTCACCAAAGATGACCCGTACCGGTATTTGAAAACATGACCATAGATCTGTTTCCCCAAATTAAAATCCTGAAGACCCGCTACGATCTTCAAAACTGCAGGGAAAGCAAATTTATCGGGTCGGGCACCCGAACGGGTCATTTCGATGTAGGCGAAAATGGTTCCTGGAATTGGTTGGAGCGGAGAGACTCGACCCATGACGCGTTGCAGCTTGAATGGGAAGTGGGTGGTGGTGGTGGCGGTGGCGGGTGGGCGATGGGTTTGGAGGGAAGTGTGCGGCTGTAAAGAGAGGGAAATGAGAGGTTGAGTGCAGGACATTTGGTCCTTTTCGTGTTGAGCGAAGTTCAACGTCTGGCGACAAAAGTAAGGTAAATCGGACACTAAGGTGCCGGTGCTGGCCTTAGTGTGTAACATTAGTCCCATATAATCCAAATCATAGTATTCTGTCAATTATTATGACACATTGTCCTATGATATTACACAATAAATAAAAGATATATATATATAAAAATATATTAAATTAATATATATATATATAATATAAAATAATATATATTTTTAATAAATTAATACCGTGATTAAAATATATAAGAAAAATTTTAAAATTTTTATGAGATATTTATAATATTTTCAAAATACATGTTTATTTTGTAATTAAATTCTTTTGATATCCTCTTGTTTTATTATTTCAATAGTTTTTTCATTGCTTTGCTTAGAGAAACTATATTCTTCAATGATATCAATATAAATTCTGCAAAAATATTAATATCACAATATTGTTGGTTTTTTCATGATGATCATATTATGTTATCTTAAAAGTAAATCTCATTCATTATCTTCTCGTTCATAAACTTTATACTTATATGTATTATAATTGTTATTTTTTTATTGTTTTATTTGTAGGTATGATCGTATGAGAAGTATTATTATGTAAGAAGTAAAAATAGATTAGTGATATAATAATCGAAGAACGAGCTTCATAACAAAAAAAAATAGACATGAGTGGTTAAAAACATATATTAAACTATCCCATCCCATTCCTTCTATCTATTCTTTTTTATCAATATAAATGTGCCCATAAAAAAAATGAGGGAGAATAATGAAAAAGAGAATGAGAAAAAATAAAATTAGTTGATATTGACATTTGTTTCCCAGACAAGATGTAACCAATTCACCAATGAAAAATTTTGAGGGTATAATGATGATAAATTTTCAAAAGTAAAATATTTAGGGTTAGTACGGCAGTTTAACTTTTTTTACGTTGTGTCAAGGGTATTTTCCAATAAGAGAGTTAGGTTCTGTCAAATGAATGATCAAGTGTAATTTTTATACTCTATGGGTGAAATGATAGTAAGCCAAAGTTTGGGTGTGAAATTGTGAGTCACTCTGTTTTTCAAGGCAGAGTAAAGCACAAGGTCACTCGGGCCTGGAATCTTCTATTTCTTCAGTTTCTTCATCTGCTTTCCGACGCTCATCGAACCATTGATGCTTCTTACCTGCAAACAACTAGTAAAGTAAGCATTTGGTGGTGCTTGAAAACTTAGCTCTGCTTTTGAGAGAAACATACACATCAAGCCATCAAGCTGTACTTGTACTTGTTCTAAACCTTCCCTTTCATTACTTTCCTTTAATTGTTTATTGTTTCAAATTACTTTTCTATAATTTTCCTTTCCCCTGTTTTAACCATCAATTCTCTATCATTTAGCATTTTTCTCAACCTCTCGTTGTTATCTGTTTGCTACAAGCTAGACTACGTTCATTTAGGGTTTGCCCTTAAAAACTTTAACTTTGCTTGTTGTTTATTTGTTGTGTCTGTTGCTTTTATTCTCAGTGTAAAGCTAGATCTTGTTCATTAAGCTTTTCTCTCAAACATTTACTGAATTATTTTGTTATATAACATTGTCCAATTCTTTTTCTTTCATTTCCCTTGCCTCCTAAGTACCCTTTAATTGAAGCCTTACTTGAAAATTTAAAAAAAAAAAAAAAAACAGAGAGAGAGAGAGAGAGAGAGTGTGTGTGTGTACAAGTATTTATCAGCAATGGCTGAGGAAATAGTAACGAGTGCTGCCATGAAACTTGCATGAAAAACTACAGATTCGGCATATGATTTGCTTAAACAGCAGATATCATATGTGATCAAGTACCAGAGCTACATCAACAACCTCAAAAATCAAGTTGAGGATCTCCGAAATAAAAGAGAAACAGTGCAGAAACCTGTAGAGTCGGCTGAAAGACGGGGAAGAGATTTATAAAGCTGTTAAGAAATGGTTGAGTGATGTTGATGAGTTCACCGAAAGGGTAGCAAAAGCCATCATTGAGGATGAAGATAAAGCAAACAAGGGCAGCTGTTTAAAATTGAAGTCATGTCCTAGTTTGATTCAACGTTACAAGCTTGGAAAGGAAGCAGTGAAAGCTGCAGTGAGTGGGGCCGATCTGTTATCCACAGATTCTTCAAAAGTACAGTTAAATCGTCTCTTGCAATCTCAATACAATGATGTATCTCATCATCTTCACCATTACACAAACTGTTTATAAATAATTTTACCTTGTAACAATATAGAAAAATACAAAATCATCTCAAGCAAAAACTATTAGAAAAATCATCAAAATCATAATCTACCATTAATCCTTGAAAGAAACGAGGGAAAATTTTTCAAATCTACCATCAACCCATGAACGAATCAAAAGCACAGCTCAGTTTTACTTCAATTTTGAGTCTTGAATGTCTTTTTACTTAGATCTACTAAACTGAGTTTTAGCCAGATTGAATGCACCTTTCTTTAACTCATAAAAAGATTAAGCATGAAAAAATTAGGACAAACCTCCATTGCGGAGAATGGCGGCGCGTGTGGCGGTGACCGACTGCAGCGACGGCCCAAGATTTAATCAACCAGAGGGCTGACAGAGTTCGCGGGATTTGAAAGACGACCTTATTTTAATATGATTTGTGTAATCTCAGGAGGACCCCTATAGACTATTGCGGTCTCCGTCTACTCCCCTTACAAATAATGATAGCCAAATGCATGTCATTATTCATTAACCCTTTTTTATTTTTAAATAAAGGTAGGCCCATATACGACCCAAGCTAGCTTGGGGTACTTTAATTTGGTTCAAATTTATTTAATTTAAATTCAAATAAAATCTTAGTTAGAAGATTTATTTCATTTTTTAAATTGAACTGAATTTAAGTTATAAAGTATTCGATCCAATTTGATTCAAATTTATAACTTGAATCAATAGTTCAGATTCGTGACTCTATTCATTTCAAATCAATTTGAATTCATGACTTAATTTGACTTGAATTTGTGGATTGAATTAATATTGTGAATATTATTTGAGTGAAACAAAATTATTTTGTTAATGAATTGTGACTTTGAATTATAAATTTGAATAATCAATTTGAACTATGAATTTGAATTGAACTATAAATTTGAACAATTGATTCGAGCTTCAAAATTAAGTCAAATTCGAACAGAATTGAGTTAAACCATTTTTCATTTGAGCTGAACTCAAACCAAACTTTTTGGCTCTATCAATTCAAATTGAATCATTTTCTATTCGAATCAAACTTAATTCAAAGGGTGTTTAGACTCATCGAGTTTGTATCCACCCCTAAAATAAAAGGTTATTTATTTGTCCAATTATTAAAAGCATAGAGTTTTATAATACCAAGTCTCTATCATTGATTGGAATAAAAGGTAAAGTTAGATTCGATTTGAATTGAACTTTAGTAAGATCTACTTAAGATTAATTTAAATCTAAAGAGTTGGCTTAAAATATGTTTGAGATTGACAAATTAAATTTTGAATTTAATTAAAAAATAATTTAACTTTGAATTTTATTATGATCAACTGGAATTCAAATATTTGAATTGATTCAAATTCAATTTATTTATAAAAATAAATTCAATTTTTAAGTTAAACTTATTCATTCGATTCGAATTTAAACAACTTAGGGTGAATTCATTTATGAGAAGACAGCCATTTTGTTAATTTCAATTTATTAATTTTTTTAAAACAAAAATCGGTGGATGATGGTCACGATGATGTGCTTTTCTAAAATATAGCAGGTTTATAATACTGAAAACCCATGGCAACTCCAGACTGGTAACTCAACATCTCCTGATGGCTGCAAAAATCAAATCTTTTAGAGCAAAACCTTTCCAAATCTTTTCCTCTTCCTCGAAGCTCTTAAAGTTTCAATCTTCTTCATCATCTCCAACAGTCGCACAACCTTCATTGAACCCAGAACCCAAAACTGCAACTTTAACAACACCATTAACCCAACAAGAGCTGGCCAAAATCCACCTCTTAATACCACGCTTATGCCTCAAAAGTAACATAAACACCTCCATTAATCTTACTCTCACAGCATTACTAACAAACCCACCTCCCAAGTCTTTCTCTTTCTCCGTTTTACTTAACAGCCTAACTTGGTCCTCCGCATGGCTCTTTTAACCAAACTCAAACACACCTCGCAAGCACATTCACGTCTCACATTAATCACCACACTTCTTGTGTCTTCATATCTCAAAAAGAGCAGGCAAAAAGAGGCATTAAAAGTGCACAACTAAATGCTGAGGACTGGCTCTCCATGTAAAGTGGAGACGGTGGTGTGTGAGGTTTTCGTTGATGGGTTGTGTAGAAGTCGTGGGTTGCGGAGGCTTTGAGGGTTTTGAGAGAAATTTTGTGGATGAATTTGGCGGTGAAAGGTGGTTCGAGGAGAAGGGCTTTTAGGAGTTAGTTGAAAGAAGCTAGAATTAAGGAGGCTAAGGAATTGAATGAAGCTTTGAGGAGAGCTCACAAGGGTGAAGGGGAGGGCTTGAAGGAATTCTTGGCCTTGTTGGATCAGATTCTTTCTAATTGGACGGACTAGTGCAGTGCAGGTTAGTCTCTATTGAAAAACATTTTGTGTGTATTTGGGATTTTATTGTTTATAGTTTTGTATAAGATTCCTCCATAAATTCAATATGTTAACTTGATAATGATGTGGGAATGAACTTTAAGATTAATTGAATTGATGAAATGGAAATTACATTGTTTCAATGATGAGCTTGAGTTTCTTTATCTTAAGTTACACTAATACTATTCTGATGTGTTCAAAAGAAGGAAGTTCTTGAAATCTTGAAATGATTATACTGAGTGAAAAGGGATTATATTAGTTTCAAATTGATGTCTGATTCTACTATGATTCGATGTTTGCTCGTGTAGCATTTGGTGTTGTTGCTTGTATTTGGTGACCTGACATTGTGCTTGAGTTTGTTTGTTGATAGCCGGTGGAGACTAGAGAAGATATATAACCATTGAATTGGGTACAAAAATTCCTTGTAGTTTCCAATATCTGCAAGACAACAAAAGCTGATAAAAAATTTTGTTGTAAGAAATTTAACGATGATGCCTGGATGGATACTTTTTTCTTTTGATGATATGTGCATATCCATGACACAAATTTGTGTAGATAAGTTCTTATAGCATATACGTTAAGTAAACATTATCTGTATTCATAGAAAATTTCAAGCGGTTAGGGGAAAAAAGGAAAAGGATTGTAAGCAAGATGACTGGCGTTTGACTTGAGATATGCTTTACTTGATCTAGTCAAAGGAAAATTTCTCTGTATCTACTTGTGGCATTTTCTGTAGCATCTGCTACTGATTAGGAAACTAGCACAGATTCCCTTTAGTACCTACGAACTGTAATAAACATTCGATCCATTGCTCGATTAGTGAAGCAAGTATTTTAGGTCGATTATCCCATTGGTCATTTTCCATCCTAGTACATGGTTATACAACTAAATAATTTTAAAGTGAGTTTTTTGCTTTAGACAGCCCTTGCTTTCAACTTCTCTGAAATAAATTTGCTTTACTTTGATCAGTTGACCAGCTGGGGTTAAAGATAAATTAAGGTAGAGATATTGAAGTGAACACTTGCTGATATGTTGTTGTGTAAATCTATATATGTGTCCTAGTGTCCTACTAGGTTGAGTTTGTCACTACAAGCTGGGAAGATGGGTCGTCCCTGATAAACCCAATTTCAGTGATATGCAAAGGGTATATATTACTGAATTATATTCTAAATTCAAGTGGAATGTCCAAAATTTATTGGGGTCATATTAAATAAATCAGTGGAAGGTGAACAATCGTACTGTAACTTCTGTTCCATATGTTTCATTTTTGCATTTAAACATAATTCTATGTTTTTTATACTTTTTCCTTTGCATTTAGGAATATGGTGCAGCTTGTGAAGGACTACTAGGATCCAATGCATCAACTTTTCACAGCCTCCATTTCTGATATGAGCAAGCAAGTATTGGACCAGCAAAAGCATAGTAACCGATGTAAACTTTAGTTGAATTTATTTGTTTGATGAGTCGACTTAGGTGGCCTGAAATAGTAAAATGAGGTGAAGGCACAGTCATTTCATAAAAAGACGTCAAAATTTCTACAGAAAAACATTCTTACTTCAGAAAGACAGAATTAGATGTCCTTAGAAATGAAATCTGTAAACATCTTTTATATACTGAAATTACTGAATGAGTTCTGTGTTTACACATCAGGTACGTCTGGACTATCGGAACTCAAGTGAGTGACACTATTCAATCACCGTCTGCTTCACACATACACGAAGAAAGAGCTTTACCGAGCGGCTTCTGATGCTGTTATTGCATGTTTAAAGATTGTTGAAGAAATCTGCTGGCAAAGTTTCTATGAGCTGCAGAGTGTTGTCACTCTAAATTCGTTATGGGATGCTTAAAGACTGGAGAAAGGCATTGATGGAACATGTTTTGACTGGCAGAAAGTATGAATCGAATTCATAATGAGGATCATTACGAAAAACATCTTGGTTAACTTCGCAATGTTGAGAATATTGATATCGGCCTTTTGTTACTGAAATCATGTTGATTATAATTTTTATTTGTTATTGTTTTGATACTATCTGCCAATCAGTTCAACCAGCCTGAAATTTGCATCCGAAACCTTGCAAATGGATATAGTTAACAAATTTGATTTTAATTAAAGGTTAAAGAAGTATTTTTAACCCAAGTTTTATTGCAAACATAAATATACACCCGTGGGGTTTTTGAAATTTAAACACCCACTTAGTGTGTCATTTTTGTTAAAATTTGTTGTTAATTATAAAAGTAAAATCGTTATTTAATTCATAATATTAAATAATTAAAATTTTATCTCATTCTTTTTCTATAGTTTAAAAATCTAAAAATTCTCCTATATTCAAAAGTTTGAAAAGTTACTTTTTTCCTTTTTAGGGTTTCATTCTTTCCCTTCCTTCTCTGACGACGTTCTCTAACTAACCTCTCATTTGTCAGCACTCTCTCTTGCATCTTAGTCGAAGACGTGGCCATCATTCTCTAGCCATGAACATGACAAATCATCTAGATCCGTCACTCGGTGAATGTGCTTCTTCTCACCATTTTCATTCGTTTGTGCTTGGAGAACAATTCAAATTTGGATGGATCAATATCAAAAAATTTGTCTAACATCGATTTATTGGTCGGATGAAGATGATTCATTTGCATCCGGTTAGAGAGATGAAAATGACAAATCATAAAAATTAATCTGGTGGGAAGATTGATATAAAGGGAAAATGATATAAATTTTTAGGATTTTGTGGTAAAATAACAATTTTATCTTTGCTTCAACTAAAAAATTCTATCAGAAATTAACTTATGGATAAATATTTAAGTTTTTAAAATATTATAAATATATATTTATCTCCACATTAAAATTTGAGAGGAAATAGTCCAATGACGTTAATTAAATGTAATTTAAATTTTCCATTAGTAATTAATTAAATAAAATTATTTTATATATTATTTTAATATTTATTTAGATGTTTCATTAGTCCAATCGGTCAACTTATAAAAACTTGGGTCGGCCCTTCACCGAATCTTAAAACGTTGTTTGTTATGGATATGTTAATGGATTTTTCAAGAGGCAGAAACTGTAACTTGCTTGATCTGGATAACGCTGTCACTTAGAACTTGTGGAGTCTGAGACCCAGTTCAAAGTACAAGCTTTCAAAACATGAACTTTTAATGAGATTTTTCTTTTCTCTGTCCAATGGCTATTTCAGTTTCTCTTCATTATCTCTCTCGCTCTTTCTTCTCCAATTCCCAGGTCCAGTTCTCTGTCTCTCTCTTTATATTATTTTATATGCGCATAGATGTTTAGCCTTTGTAATTGTTTTGCTTTGTGTGTGCGTAATAGCAGAATTTGACGCATAAAAATGGTCACTATGGGTGGTCAGAGAGACCCAGTTGCTGTTTCAGCTATAACTCCAAGAACAAACTCAGGCCTGTCAAACCTTCTGTAGAGTCTCCTCCTTTTCCACTCTTTCAACCTCCCAAAGTTGAACAATCAGATCCTGATGCGGTAATTTTTTACCTTTTTCTATTTAATTTTTACCCTTTCGACTTTGCTTAAGTTTAATAATCACTCAAGCTTAGGATAGTGCAATTTATATCAAGCTTGTTTGAAGCGTTATATTTTGCTTGAAGATAGTTAAAGTTTGGTGTCGTTTCTAAGAGTTGAAATTATAGAAAACTGAGAAAAATGACTTTTTTTAAAAAAAATTTTTTTTCAATTTATATTCATTTTTAGGAATGTATCTGCAAAATTGTTTTTGAAAGCAATGAATTTTCTTGTATCCCTTGTTTCTGAATTTAATACTTTTTGTTATTGGTAAATAGTTGGAGCCAGCAGACCCTGATTTCTATAAGATAGGTTATGTTCGAAGTATGAGAGCTTATGGAATTGAATTCAAAGAAGGGCCTGATGGATTTGGAGTGTATGCTTCTAAAGATGTTGAACCACGTCGTCGTGCTAGAGTGAGTTACATTGCTTGCAGAGGAACAAATATAATTGATGGAACTATATATAGCTATGCTATTGCATTAGCTATCATGATTGGTGTTTCTTGTTGTCATTATGATCCTAATATCTGATTTTTCCTTATGTATGGATGATTGTTCACTTGACTGCACAGGTAGTCATGGAAATACCTCCAGAGTTGATGATAACCATAAGGCAGAAACTCCCATGGATGTTTTTCCCAGATATAGTGCCAATAGGCCATCCAATATTTGATATCATTAACTCAACTAACCCAGAGGTAACTTGATTGTTCTTTAAAATTAGAGATAAGCTCTTAACCTTATTTCAATTGCATCAGTATGTATTACCATTTAAGTTTGGTCCTTAACTTTTATGCTTCCCACAGTAACTTCAACAAATTAGTTCATGTTGTTAGTAGATATAGTTTTACCCATTTTAAAAGGCCAAAAGACTATTTCCCACCCAAGTTTTGGTGAACTAACAAATATATACTTGTGTCAGATGAAAAATTCAATCCACTCAAGTTTTAATCCGTTAAGACACACCGCAAATTTTGTGTTAGAGTTAAAGAGTAAAATTATCATTTATTAGTAATATTAAAATGATTAAAATTATGTCTTATTTCCTCCTTTTGGTTTGAAAAACTAACAATTTTCCCTAAAATTAAGTTTTAAAAAATTCACTTTTCCCCCTTAGGATACAAAACTTGAAATCTGGCCACTTTCACCTGCGAATGGCAACCCTACGATAGACGAATGAGTCGTCATCATCTAAAGAAGGACCTCTGGATGACAACCGCCGCCTAGATCTGGACTACGAGTGTTGTCCTTGGACTACGCTTTGTCATTCAGAGATCTAGACGACGCTTCATTGTCTAGTAAAGGATGACGAATGTTGTCAAGCAAAGTTTGGGCCCTTCGACTACCGCCGATGGTGGGAGGGAGGAGTGAAAAAAAAAACTTTGAGACTTGAGAGGGGAGAAGTCACATTTCAAAGTTAAGGTTTGGGGTGAAATGTTAATTTGTAAAATCTGAGGAAAAAATAAGATATGATTATATAGTTTTATATATTATTGTTAAATGAAAATTTTGCCCTTATATTAAATGACAATTTTAACGGAAGTTTAGGGATAGATAGGTATTTGGGTTTTTCATCTACCGTGGTTGTACTTTTAAATTCGAGCTAAAACTTAGGTAAGAAATAGTCCATTGACCATTTTAAAATGCATAAACCATAGTTCAAAATTGAAAATAAAAAATACAATTAAGGTCCTTCAAACCAGATTAGTTTGCAAACTACAAAGATGAATCCATGTTTAAATATGTAGTGGAACCCATTGCATCAAACTTTTGAAAACCATGAATTCAAAAAAAAAAAAATCTACTTTGAACAGCATATAAACATAAACTAGAAACTTGTGGCAGCTTAAGAAGCAAGAGCAAATACCCAAATTTTGAAAGGAAGATGCAACCGGGAGTCGAAAGCATACGACGGATGGCTTCGCCATCGATGGCGGCAGAGGTCGGTTTGTCGTTGGCGACAGGAGCGAGCAGAGGGATTAAGCGCTCATTCAGAAATTTGGCTTTTAAAATTTCTTCTCAATATTTTCGGTTTTATTTTTTTAATTTCTTCGCTTTTAATCTCCTGAAAAATGATAAGACTCATAAATCACAAAAACCTCCCCATTATGTTTTAAATGTTATAGGGCTGTAGATGATCTAGTTTGGTGCGATTTGTAAATCTTTTCAAACCAAACTAAAAAGAAACGATTTGAAAATTTTCAAACCAACCCAAATCATTTTAGGTTTCAAATCAAACCACACTAAACCTAATTGGAAAATATAATTTCATTGAGTTTGGATTGTATTTTGAACTTATTAATTATAAATATATATTATTTAATAAAATTAATTGAATTATAGTTTTTAAAAATTTAATATAAATATGTAAAATAAATATGAAATATATATACAAAAAAAATGTTACGGTGGATCATCTGGAGATGCTAATCTTCAATAAAATTAATTGAAGATCGACATCTTTAGAATTGTCCAATGCCGATCTTTGGTCGAACAAAGACAAATTGTCTTTTTCCGTCGAAAATGTTATGATGGGAAGGTCGATGATAGGAGAAGAAAATGTTGGAAAAGTCAATTGACAACGGGAACAAATTTCGACAGTTGAAAAAAAAGAAAAAAACCCTAGGGGTAAAGTGAAATTTTCAAACTTTTGGGTGAGAGAAAATTATTAGTTTTTTAAATTCATAAAGAAAAATGAAATAAAATTTTGGTTTTTTTTAAATTTTTTGTCAAATGAAAGTTATACCCTTAATCCTAATAAAGAATTTTAACAGAATTGTGGATATTTATGTTTTTTAAACATTGTAGGGGGAAGTTTGGAATTACTCCAAACCTTGGGTGGGAATAATTGACAATTTCCCCAATTTAATTTTGAAAACTTCCTTCCCTCCCCCTACCCCATCCCAATCACTCCCCTCAAATTTCAAAACATGTGGTTATACCCCCACAAAATATATTTTCTCTTTCCAACAACCATTATTCCCGATGATTTACTTCGTGGCATCGTCAACCATCTTGCTGATACCCTCTCCCTCACTAGTTGTATTGCTAATGCTTTTATCATGATTTTCCCAATTGAAAATGAGCACGATATCCGACCCCCTTGCTCATTTTCACGACATCATTGACCATCGAAGGAGAGGGTCAACCTTGAGCATCCTCCACTAAATGTTTAGTTTTTTGGGTACAGTATAGAATAATTATATTGAAATTGCATTTGTAGCGTACTATGAAAACATTAATTATACAATGTATTGTCCTTGTTACATTAATAATGTTAACTTAGTGGACTCTCATAATTTGTTCACATTCTTCTCATTTATTTTTTGCAAAATAAAGCATCACACGAATGAATGTGATGGAGGACCGCTTGAATATTAACAAATAATGACTACTTTATATTGGTTTTGGGTAGGTTTCAACCGCTTTATAACATTAAATCAACATAAGAAACAGCCCCAAGGTTTATGGTGCAAAACATGAGTAGGTGCAATCTCCTTTTTCCTTTTGATGACTTTGACACAAATTATTTAAAGGGAGAACGACAATTTCCACCCAAGTTTTGGTGAAATGATAAATGTATACTTGGGATAGATAAAAAATTTAAGTATCCATCTAAGTTTTAATTTATTAGGATACACCCATAAATTTTTCACTTAGGGTAAAAGAGTAAAATCATTATTTTATTAGTAATATTAAAATAATTAAAATTATATTTTATTCCCCCCTTAGTTTGAAAAAAATTAATTAAGTCTAGTTTTTATGTCATAATATAGGAGTTAAATACAATGTTTGACAAGTATGGGGGTTAAACATAATTTAGGATAAATATGAGGGGTTTTTGGATATTTTACATAAATATGGGGGTTTTGGATATTTTACAATATATACAGGATTTATATAACATGTTAAAAATACATAGGTATTGCTTTGATATAAGATAACATACAAGGGTGTTAAATAAAGTAAGAGATAATTGAGGGGTCAAATGAAATGTTATTAAAATTAGGGCGCATTTTCATAGTAAACATTGTAGGCGCATTATAATTGAAATTATAGGTTTTTTCGAGTTTCACCGCTTTAGGATATATCAATGCACATTTTCCAGATTTCTGAAGAATTTTTCAATTGTTGCCATACTAGGGTATTTCAACTTTTAGATTTTGAATTTCAGTTCCGTTATTTCGAATTTCATCGCTTTAGGATATATCGATTCATATTTTTCAGATTTCTGAAGAATTTTTTGATTGTTGTTATTCTATGCTATTTCAACTTTTAGGATTCAAATTTCAGTTATGTTTTTTTGAATTTCACCGTTTTAGGATATATCAACTCGTATTTTTCATATTTTCATAGAATTGTTCGATTATTACCATTCTAGGGTATTTCAACTTTTTGAATTCGAATTTCAGTTCTGTTTTTTTGAATTTTATCGTTTTATGATATATCCACTAGTATTTTCCAGATTTCTAAAGAAATTTTTTATTATTGACATTTTAAAGTATTTCAAAGTATAGATATTATAAAAACGTTTTAAATGGAATGTTACAAACAGATAGATGCATTTTGATATAAGATAACATACGAAAGTGTTATATAAATTGTTAAATAATTATAGGGGGATAAATAAAATATTAGAAAAATATGAGGAGTTTTTTTTAATTATTAATAATTGTACGACTGTTTTACATAGTTATTATTGATTTTTTTTATTATAAATGAATAATTATCTTCAAAAACTTGTCATTGCAGGATTGATAATTAAAATGGATGGTTATGCATCGGTTCGTTACCAGGGAGAATGAATTCAAGGTCGCAACAACACAATGAAATATGTTGGAGGAGCCAAACAATTGATTAAAATCCCTTATGGAACAACATTCGAGGGATTTATTGAGCTTTTGACGGAGTCTTGCAATATTGATCCAATGAAAAACTACATTCAAGTATCAATGAAGCCAAGAAAAATTGAGCTCGATTGCCCCATCCAGATCCAAAATGATGAAGATGTCCAGGGTCTTCTTGATATGTCCCAGTACTTTCAGGAATGTATTCTTATTTTTGTTACATGTACCCCAATTGAAGGGCAGAAGGAAGAAGATGAAGATGAAGATAAAGATGAAAAAGAAAGTAGTTGGGTCAAAAAAGAATACGATTTAGAAAAGTTGACTGATTTCAGTAATGACCCATTGTATATTGCAAA
This sequence comes from Mangifera indica, assembly GCF_011075055.1. Classification (NCBI taxonomy): domain Eukaryota; kingdom Viridiplantae; phylum Streptophyta; class Magnoliopsida; order Sapindales; family Anacardiaceae; genus Mangifera; species Mangifera indica. Next base: position 18,056,301 of record NC_058142.1, read on the forward strand.
CTCATGGGCTCATGGAGAAAAAGATATAGTTCCCTATTGGGGTGACTTTGATGGAAATGATATGCCCGATATTCCTTCAAAAGATGTAGAGCCTGAGTATATGACATCAGTTACCGAGGGTATGGATAGTTTGCAGCTTGAAGATCCTATTTCAGGTGGTGAAAATTATTCTGTGTCATTTTTTGACAATGTCCCCACTGATCCATTTAGGTGGCTTCCTGATTTTCCTCCACAGCCATCAGCATCATCAAGTGGTTCCAAATCGATCCGAGAGGAGAATGGTGTCAAGATTGGTGATATTTTTCATAATAAAGTCCAATTGAAAGACGTCGTGACGCAATTCGCCTTACTTAAAGGATTTCAATTTGGTGTCAAAAAGTCTGACAAGAAACGGTGGGAAATTAAGTGCAAGGCTGAAAATTGTAAGTGGTATATACATGCAACCAAGTCCACTGTCGGTGATGTGTGGGGGATCAACTCTATGAATCCTACCCACACATGTTTAGTTGATCAAATCATGCCACATCACAGACAAGCTGGGGCCCGAGCTTTAGGTCAATTAATGAGATCAAAGTTTGTGATGATTGATCGAATTTATCGGCCTAAAGAAATAATTGTAGACATCGCCGATCGATATACAATTGACATTTCCTACTCAGGCTTGGCGGGCAAGAAATTGGGCTATCAATTCATTGAAGGGTTCACCGGAGGAATCATTTATGCTTTTACCAGATTATTACTACAATCTACAACATACTAATCTGGGCACCGTTACTGCTATTGAAACAGATTATGACCATCGGTTTACGAATTTTTTCATGGCGTTAAGATGTTCCGTTCGTGCATTCAGAGAATATCTTCACCCTGTTATTTGCATTGACGCTGCTTTCCTTAAAGGTCGATATCTGGGGCATTTATTTATTGCGGTGGCTCTTGATGGTAATAATTAGATATATCCTATTGGTTTCGGTGTCGGCAAACAAGAAGATCAAGATACGTGGTGTTGGTTTCTTATGAGAATTAAAGAATGCATCCCTGACCTCTCTGAGCTTGCAATAATCTCAGATCGACATCATGCTATCTACTCAACAATGGCTGAAGTCTTTCCAGATGTCCACCATGGATGTTGTTGTCATCATCTTCTGTGTAACATGCGAGCAAAGTATAAACGAGACTCAAAGGTATAGTGTAAATAAGTATTTAAATTTATAACAGTTTATCCTTTTCATACATTTTGCTTATACTGAGTTTTCATATTTTTTACCATTTTACAGGTTGCGGGTGCATATTGGAAAGCCGCAAAATCATACACAGAATCTGAATTTGGTTTAATGATGCAATCCCTTGACTCAATGAACCCCCAAGCTGGAGCTTATCTACGGGATGTCGGATTTGAGTGTTGGAGTAGAGCATACTTTCCAGGACATCGATACAACATCATGACCACAAATAAGAAAATATGAGTTGATATATCCTGAAATGGTGAAATTCAAAAAAACGAAAATGGAATTCAAATTCTAAAAGTTGAAAAACCCTAGAATGATAACAATTGAAAAATCCTTCAGAAATCTGAAATATACGAATCAAAATCTTGTAAAACGGTGAAATTTGAAAAAACAAAACTGAAATTCGAATTCTAAAAGTTGAAAAACCCTAGAGTGGCAACAATCAAAAAATCCTTCGAAAATCTGAAAAATACGAGTCAAAATCTCGTAAAATGGTGAAATTCAAAAAAACAGAAATGAAATTCGAATTCTAAAAGTTGAAAACTCTAGAATGGCAACAATTGAAAAATCCTTCAGAAATCTGGAAAATACGAGTCGAAATCTCGTAAAACAGTGAAATTCGAAAAAATAAAACTGAAATTGGAATTCTAAAATTTGAAAAACCCTAGAATAGCAACAATCAAAAATTTCTTCAAAAATCTGAAAAATACGAGTCAAAATCCCATAAAACGGTAAAATTCGAAAAAGAAAACTAAAAATCGAATTCTAAAAGTTAAAAAACCCTAGAATGACAACAATTGAAAAATCCTTCGAAAATCTAAAAAATACGAGTCAAAATCTCGTAAAACGATAAAATTCAAAAAAACGGAACTGAAATACGAATTCTAAAAGTTGAAAAATCCTAGAGTGGCAACAATTGAAAAATCCTTCAGAAATCTGAGAAATACGAGTCAAAATCTTGTAAAATGGTGAAATTCGAAAAAACAGAAATGAAATTCGAATTCTAAAAGTTGAAAAATCCTAGAACGGCAACAATCGAAAAATCTTTCGAAAATTTGAAATATATGAGTCGAAATCTCGTAAAACGGTGAAATTCGAGAAAACAAAAATGAAATTCGAGTTCTAAAAGTTGAAAACCCTAGAATGGCAACAATCGAACAATCCTTCAGAAATCTGAAATATACGAGTCAAAATCTCGTAAAACTGTGAAATTCGAAAAAACAGAACTGAAATTCGAATTCTAAAAGTTGAAAAATCCTAGAGTGGCAACAATCAAAAAATCCTTCGAAAATCTGAAAAATACGAGTTAGAATCTCGTAAAACGGTGAAATTCAAAAAAACAGAAATGGAATTAAAATTCTAAAAGTTGAAAACCCTAGAATGACAACAATCAAAAAATCCTTCGGCAATCTGGAAAATACGAGTCGAAATCTCATAAAAAAGTGAAATTCGAAAAAACGAAACTGAAATTAGAATTCTAAAATTTGAAAAACCCTAGAATAGCAACAATCGAAAATTCCTTTGAAAATCTGAAAAATAATAGTCGAAACCTTGTAAAACAGTAAAATTCGAAAAAGGAAACTGAAAATCGAATTCTAAAAATTGAAAAACCCTAGAATGACAACAATTGAAAAATCCTTCGAAAATCTAAAAAATACGAGTTGAAATCTCGAAAAAAGGTGAAATTCAAAAAAACGGAACTGAAATTCGAATTCTAATAGTTGAAAAACCCTAGAGTGGCAACAATTGAAAAATCCTTCGGAAATCTGAGAAATACGAGTCAAAATCTCGTAAAACGATGAAATTCAAAAAAACGGAAATGGAATTCGAATTCTAAAAGTTGAAAAATCCTAGAACGGCAACAATCGAAAAATCCTTCGAAAATCTGAAATATATGAGTCGAAATATCGTAAAACGGTGAAATTCGAAAAAACAGAAATGGAATTCGAGTTCTAAAAGTTGAAAAACCCTAGAATGGTAACAATCGAACAATCCTTCAGAAATCTGAAATATACGGGTCGAAATCTCGTAAAACGGTAAAATTCAAAAAAATGGATTGAAATTCGAATTCTAAATGTTGAAAAACCCTAGAGTGGCAACAATAAAAAAATCCTTCGAAAATCTGAAAAATACGATTCAAAATCTCGTAAAACGGTGAAATTTGAAAAAAAAAAATGGAATTCGAATTCTAAAAGTTGAAAAACCCCAGAATAGCAACAATCGAAAAATCCTTCAGAAATCTGGAAAATACAAGTCAAAATCTCGTAAAACAGTAAAATTCGAAAAAACGAAACTGAAATTCGAATTCTAAAATTTGAAAAACCCTAGAATGACAATAATTGAAAAATCTTTCGGAAATTTGAAAAGCACGAGTCAAAATCTCACAAAACGGTGAAATTCGAAAAAACAGAACTGAAATTCGAATTGTAAAAGTTGAAAAACCCTAGAACAGAAAAAACGGATATAAAATTCGAAAACTACATGATTAGAAACCTTAGATAAGAAAACTCTCAATTTACCCCCTCATGAAAACTCCTATTCAAACAGGTCCATTGTTATATGGCAAATATCAGAAAAACCCGCTGTGTTCTAAGGAATCTCACGGCGTCCCAATATTTTAAAAAAGCTAATTTACCCCCCTAAAAAACAGCCCATCACTGCTGAATGTGGGATGAACGCACTTGACTTGGGAAATACTGTTCCCACGTCGGACTGCCGAACTCTTCGGCAGCCATTTTTGGCCAAAATTTGGTTGTTTCGGCCTCCGATTTCCACATAAAACAAATCTACATGTTGTATAACATAAAACCCCTCAATCAATTCAACCAAAACAACCAAGAATTGAAACATTTTAAGCATTGCTCAACATCGAAACCCTAAAATTTCAAAGCATAAAATCTCAATCAAATCTCAATAATATGAGCAATAACTTGATTCAAATAAGATTACGGGACATATACTAACCTTATTTGCCATTTGCGGATGCCGGAAAGAAAGAAAATCGGTGGAAATCTGGTCGGCTGTGAGATGAACGTGGTGGCGTGGAAAGTTTTGATTTTTCTTTGAAATGTATAGTAAAATCGCGAAATTTACCGTGGGAAATAAGTAATTTGGTTGTGTTTATATATAGGGGCATTTTCGTTATTTCGCCAAACTCACGTTGACGTGACAAATTGCAAAAAAACCCGGCGTGGGCTAAGGATCTCCCACGACACCCCAATATTTTAAAAAAGCTAATTTACCCCCCAAAAAAACAGTCAAGGTCTTTTGAACGTGGGATGCACGTGCTTGACATGGGAAACACTGTTCCCACGTCGGACTGCCGATCTCTTTGGCAGCCATTTTCGGCCATATTTTGGTCGTTTCGGCCTCGGATTTTCATGAAAATCAAATCTACACGTTGTATAACACAAAACCCCTCAATCAATTCAACGAAAACAACCAAGAATCAAAACATTTTAAGCATTATTCAAACCGTAAACCCTAAAATTTCAAACCCAAAAATCTCAATCAAATCTCAATAATATGAGCAATAACTTGATCCAAACAAGATTACGGGAGATATACTAACCTTCTTTGCCATTTTCGGTTGTCGGAAAGCAAGAAAATCGGCCGAAATGACGTTCACCGTGGGATTGCCGTGGGAGGTGGGGTTTTCTTTGAATTGCACAGTAAAAATTTGCTGTGTTTATATATGGGGGTAGTTTCGTCATTTCACAAAACCTGGGCATTTTTGCTTAAACCTGAATTTTTTGGGTAATTTTCTTAGACCCCTTTAATTTTGCCTATTTTTAATAATTTCCCAAAAATTTAACTATTGTTTAAGGATTAATAGGTGTTTGCTTTTTTTAATTGTTGTGGATGTATTATTGAAATTAAACTAAAACTTGGGTAGAAAATCTTGATTGCGCTTATTTAAATTATATTTGTCCTTTTAATGTGCTGTAGCAGACAAGTAATGGGGCATGTGCCCGGCCCAGACTAAACCGCCTTTTTATGGCATAGCTTTGGAGGGTTTGGGATGTATTATAATAGCCCACAAGCTGTGCTGTACGCCGTCTCGGTCCACTACAATGCTATCTATAACTTTTTAAAAAATTATTATTTATTTATTATTATATAGAAAATTCAAATAATTTATATGAAAAATCCAAAAATACTGACTATTGCCATGAAGAATTAAAAAGTAATATAAATTTATATTAATTTTACAAAAAAACCAAAAGATAATGTGATAAATCAAGACTTATTAATTATTTATCATTATTTTCATGGAGAAAACTAAAAAATTAGTATAGAAAACTCAAAAAATACAACCAAAAACAATGAAAAATTGAAAAAATAAAAAAAATATATAATTAACACAATCCATTATAGTATAAATCATGTTGTAGGCTTATATATTTTTATGGATCAGTATAATATAAAGACCTACGATTATAAAAGTCTTGATCCTGATTTGAACCACTGTCATGTCTATATAGTGGACATTTTTAATTATATACTCATTGTGGTAGTCTACTTTAATAAATCAAATTGTATTAATTAATTCTACATTTTGTAGCTTTGAGGAAAGCTGTTATTATTTGGATGTTTCGAAATCATTGAATGGAAATATGATTGTTTTTTTGAGTGGTGTTAGCTGTAGTTGATGTATTTATCCAATGTGTTGAAAGATGGTGATTATATTAGACTCGGGGCCTCGTCAGGTAGGCGGCCAGAAGAATCAGAGACGGATGCTTGTATTTTGTTGTTGGATGGTTTCATATATTTATAATCTGAGTTTGTTGTATTGGAACATCACCATTTCATGTGTATTGGTCGTTCTTAATTATGTATGCATTGGTGATTGTCCATTTTTATAAATTAATCCTGCATTAGGTAGAGAGTAGCTGTCAATGAGAAAAGCTCCGCCATTTTTGTCTTTATATCGATGTTTCAAAGTTGTTAAATGGAAAAACTCATCCAAGATTGGCCTAAAATCATATTTTTTACTCAACATTCATCTCTATTAAATTTAAATTAATATTATACATATTTATTTTAAATACATATATAGAGATATATTTATATAAATTATTATATAATTGGTAGTTAGTTGATCTTTAATTTAAAATTATCTAATTATATAATGACATATAATAGATATATATATAATGACATATAATAGATATATATATATTTAAAATAAATGCGTATAATTTTATTATTAATTTTAATAATAAAAATATATAATAATCATTTAATTTCCTAAAACTTTGACAAAAGCAAAATTGGTCAAAAGTTGTGACCCAGATGACAACTAAGGTGTCGCTAAACCAAAACCAAATATAAATATCAAAATTACTCCAAAAAAAAATCAAATCAAATCAAAATGACAACAAAGCAAACCCACACGAACAAAATCACCTTCTTATCTTGTCACATTGCCGAACCATCTTTACTTGCCATCCCAACCCATAAACCAACAATACAAAACTTGCCAAGTTTGGTGGAAGTCATAAAAGACCTTGGGATGGAATGTTTCAGTCATGAGAAACCACAATTTAGTCAAATCGTGACCAAGGTGACGCAGCTTAAGTTGTGATAAAGCCAAAAAAAGCAGCTCAAGCAACATCACGGTAGAGTTATGTCTTACAGACAATCTGATTCATGCAGATGTAATTGAATATTTGTTGTTGTTATTATTATTATTAAAAAGGTTTTATCATTTGTTCGTATTTGTGATTCAATAATATGTTTGTAAAAATAATAAATTCTTAGAATGATACAACTGTGATGAGAGAATCATATAACTGATTATAAGACCGTATGTACACATTAATTACTCATTCTAAAATTATCTGTAATCCTGACATTACATTGATTAAGGGAACAAGTAGTGGTAAAGAGATTCTCATAGTATTGAGCGACTACTAAAAAGCGGTAACAATTCATATATGTCGAAATTGTTAACCCGTGGTTTAATACAATATATAAGTGTATGTTATAGACATATCCACTAGACCGATAGGATTGAAGATTTTCATAGGGATTGTTGCTATAGTATGTATAGAATAAATCTTTTAACTAACGGATACATATGATCCTTTGACTAAAGTCATTGGAGCATCTCGCACAAAGATCCATGACTATGTAAATCTTGGGCCCGACATAACCCACTATCGTGCCTATGTAGTGGGCATTTTTAATTATATATTCATAATAGTAGTCCATTTTTATATATCAAACTGTATTAATTAATCCTGCATTATGTAGCTTTGAAGAATGTTTCAAAATTGTTGACTGGAGATATGATTGTTTTTTCAGTGATGTTAGCAGTAGTTAGGGGTGGATTCGAGCCGAGCCGGCTTGAGCTCGGCTTGATCGAGCCCGAATCGAGCCAGGTAATAACGAGCCCGAGCTCGAGCTTCAATTTTCAGAGAAACCGAGCTCAAGCTCGAACACGAACTATAAGTCGAGCAGCTCGCTTTGGCTCGCGAGCCAGAGTTCATCAAGGCTCGCGAGCCAGTGCTCACCAAGGCTCGTGAGCCACTGCTCGTCAAGAAAAGAATTACAGGCTTCCCATCCCATGGCCTGGTGTTCCATTTCCGATCATACAGTTGGATCGTCTGAGTTTTGTGTAGGAGTTGAACTTAATAATAAGACCTCATAACAGCAAGCGACTCATGCTTCTACATTTGGTTTGCGTTGCTGACTTCTCTTTTTCGCTCTCCAATCCTCTTTCTTGGCAGGTGTTTTAATTTTTTTCTTATTATTAATCCGTAATGTTGCCCAATAAAAATTTAATATTTTCGTCCTTTTCAGGTTTTTCGCGTTCACATCTATACACCGAAGAAGTTCGTATTTTGTCTGATTTTCAGTTAAATGTTCAGCATTGCCTAGGATATTAATTAAAATCGGTAAAATTTTTTCTGCTTAAATTTTTTTAGGCAAACTAACAGCGATTTTACTTTTATAAGCAAATTTACTTTTAATTTCAAAAATACCTTCCCCGACTTATTACGTGATTTTCAACAATTTACGTGTGCGTATCACAATATATGGGTGCGTGCAGATATCTAGGGTGAATATAGGGTGCGTGGATGCGTGCAGATGCGTAAGGTGAATACAAGGTGTGTAGGATGAGTACATGATACGTGAGTACATAACAAATATATATATATATAATATTTAAAAAATATAATAAATATATATAATAATATAATATATATTTAAAAATTATTATTATTATTATTATTTTTATATATTATATTAAATATATATATATATGAGGGTGCGTACGCACCCTGCACGCACTCATACACTTATGTACTTTGTATGTACTCACACACTCACGCATCTCGTATGCACCCTGCACACACCCACACACCCTGTACTCACCCTATGCACCTTGCACATACTCACGCACTTTGTACGCACCCCGTACGCACCCACGCACCTTGTATACACCCATACACTGTGATACGCATACGTAAGTTAATAAAAATCACGTAATAAGTCGAGGAGGGTATTTTTGAAATTAAAAGTAAATTTGCTTATAAAAGTAAAATCGTTATATGTTTGCCTAAAAAAGTTTACGCGAAAATTTTTTTGTCAATTTTAATTAATATCCCGCATTGTGTGGTCAGTAGTTTATACTTTAGCGCATTTTTTTATTAACTCGAGTATTTTGGCTCTCCTAGTTTCAGATCTGCATGAAATAATTATGTATCGATTCGGTTGCACTGAAGGGAGATACATGAGTTAATCACTACAAGTTTTACATTAACTGATCGTCTACTTCATACTCCAGCGTAATTTGGGTTGGTTTGCCATTTTTCATTTACTTTAATTTGTACTTGCAGTGTAAGCAAACAGAGGGCTTGGACTCATGGCACAGATAATTGATCATTGTAAAAATTCCAATTAAAATTATTGTATACGGATTAAAATAAGATAAAAGAAGTCAAGTCAATTAAGTTAGTACCCGAAAAATGAAAAATTATTATAAAAACCAGAAAAACCCTCACTCGATACACAACTAACAAACAAGAATGAAAGTTGTAGGGATTGATTATCTGCTGAATTAGTTTTATATTTAATCTTGAAAATATTTAAAATATATAAATAGATTGATTTACAAACAATGAAAATGTATTAAACATTGTTTAAACGAAAATAACATTTTGAAATTGAAACTGTGATCCTATGAACAAGCTCGTTAGGCTCAGCTCGATAGCTCGGCTCGATGGCTCGCTTGACAGCTCGCTCGATAGCTCGGCTCGTTAAGAATAAGCGAGTCTAGCTCGATATCTCGGCTCGTGAAACATATTCGATTTTCAACTCGTTATAGGCTCGCAAGTAGCTCGGATCGATATGTATTCCGAGCAAGGCTCGTTAAAGGCTTGTGAATAGCTCGCGAGCCAACGAACTCGAACACGAACTGCACTTTCATTACATTCAACGAGCTCGAGCTGTGGCTTGGCTTGAATGAACAGTTATCGAGCTGATACCGAGTTTGCCTATGTTCAAGCTCGGCTCGGCTCGAATCCAGCCTTAGCAGTAGTTGATGTATTTATCAATATAGTAATTATATTAGAAAGACTGGTTGACTGGAGATTTGATGTATTTATCATTTGACGAGAGGCAGGTAGGCGGCCAGAAGAATCAGAGATGGATGTTTGTATTTTGTTGTTGGATGGTTTCGTATATTTATAATTTGAGTCTGTTCTATTGGAACATCACCATTTCATGTGTATTTGTCATTCTTAATTATATAGATTGTCCATTTTTAGGAATAATTCCTGCGTTAGGTAGATATTATCTGTCAACTATGAGAAAAACTCGGCCATTTTTTTCTTCATATTGGTGTTTTAAACTTGTTAAATGGAAATATTATTTTTTTAGTGGTGTTAGTAGTAGCAATTAACATTTTCTTATCCAAGCTTGGTCTAAAATCACTTGTTGAGATCAATTATTAATGGATATTAGTTCATATTAAGGATTTACTTAGATAATTATGCATTTGTGTCTTAGTCTCCAGAGATATTTATTGACAAAAAGATCATATTACATGCAATAATGAAGTTGACAAAACTTTAAAGTTGTTCACTGACACTCTATTGGTTGAGTGGCCATGATATTTTATTAGAGGTCAGTGTTGATCTTTGTTCAAATTCGATCATAATCCAAATACTGTCAATTCAATAAAGAGCTTATAGGTTGCACACATATATAGAGTTGTTTTAGACTCCATGTAAACATAAAATAGAAACTACTTTGAACAGCATATAAACATAAACTAGAAACTTGTGGCAGCTTAAGAAGCAAGAACAAATACCCAAATTTTGAAAGGAAGATGCCAACAGCGAGTCGAAAGCATATGACGGATGGCTTCGCCATCGATGGCGGCAGAGATCGGTTTGTCGTTGGCGACAGGAGCGAGCAGAGGGATTAAGCGCTCCTTCAGAAATTTGGCTTTTAAAATTTCTTCTCAACATTTTCGGTTTTTTTTTTAATTTCTTCACTGTTAATCCCCTGAAAAATGATAAGTTACCACAATTTCCTTGAGGTTTCATAAATGACAAAAGCCTCCCCATTATGTTTTAAATGTTAATAAGGGTGTACATGATTTGGTTTGGTGCGATTTGTAAATTTTTTCAAATTAAACTGAAAAAAATGATTTGAAAATTTTTTAAATCAAATCAAATCATTTTAGATTTCAAATCAAACCAAACCAAACTAAACTGAAAAATATAATTTCACCAAGTTTGGATTGTATTTTGAACTTATTAATTATAAATGTATATTATTTAATAAAATTAATTTGATTATAGTTTTTAAGAACATAATATAACTATGTAAAATAGATATGAAATATATATACAATAAAAATGTTACGGTGGATCATCTAGAGATGCCGATCTTCAATAAAATTAATTGATGATTGACATCTCCAGAATCGTCTAATGTCGATATTTGGTCGGACAAAGGTAAATTGTCTTCTTCGGATGAAAATGTTATGATGGGAAGGTCGATAGCAAGAGAAGAAGATGTTGGGAAGGTCAACTGACAACGAGGAACAAATTTTGACTGCCAAAAAGAGAAGAAAAAATCCTAGGGAAAAGTGTACTTTTTAAACTTTTGGGTGGGGGAAAATTGTTAGTTTTTTAAATTGTGGGTATTTATGTTTTTTAAACCTTGTAGGAGGAAGTTTGGAAATACACCAAACCTTGGGTGGGAATAATTGACAATTTCCCCAATTTAATTTTTAAAACTTCCTTCCCTTCCCCTACCCCATCCTAATCACTCCCCTCAAATTTCAAAACATGTAGTTATACCCCTACAAAATGTATTCTCTCTTTTTGACAACTATTATTCTTGATGATTTACTTCGTGGCATCGACAACCATCTTGTTGATACCCTCTCTCTCACTAGTTGTTTTGCTAATGCTTTTATCATGATTTTCCCAATTGAAAATGAGCAAGATATCCGACCCCCTTGCTCATTTTCACGACATCATTGACCATCGAAGGAGAGGGTCAACCTTGAGCATCCTCCACTAATTCTTTAGTCTTTTGGGTACATTATAGAATAATTGTATTGAAATTGCATTTGCAGCGTACTATGAAAACATTAATTATACAATGTATTGTCCTTGTTACATTAATAATGTTAACTTAGTGGACTCTCATAATTTGTTCACATTCTTATCATTTATCTTTCGCAAAATAAAGCATCACACGAATGAATATGATGGAGGACCGCTTGAATATTAACAAATAATGACAACTTTATATTGGTTTTGGTCAGGTTTCAACCGCTTTATAACATTAAATCAACATAAGAAACAACCCCAAGGTTTATGGTGCAAACATGAGTAGGTGCAATCTCCTTTTTCCTTTTGATGACTTTGACACAAATTATTTAAAGAGAGAACGATAATTCCCACCCAAGTTTTGGTGAAATGATAAATATATACTTGTGATATATGAAAAATTTTAATATCCATCTAAGTTTTAATTTATTAGGATACACCCATAAATTTTCTATTAGGGTAAAAGGGTAAAATAATCATTTTATTAGTAATATTAAAATAATTATAATTATATTTCATTCTCCCCCTTGGTTTGAAAAAATTACATTTCCCCCCTTGATTAAGTTTTGAAAAATTCATTTCCCCCCCAAGATATCAAACCTGAAATCTAGCTACTTCCTTAAACGAATGGTGGACCAATGACTAAAGAACAAGATGAAGTCGTCTAGAGGATGACTTCTGAACAACGCTTCGTTGTCCAAATCTCTAGACGACAAACGTCGTCCATTCAATCTGTTGTATTAGTTGCTAGTAACTAAAGGAAGGGGTAAAGAAAAAACTTACAGATTTGGGAGGGGAAGTCACTTTTCAAAGTTTAGGTATGAGGGTTAAATATTAATTTTTAAAACTTGAAGAGAAAAAAATTATATATTTTTTAATATTATTATTAAGTAATGGTTTTATCTTTATATTTAACAAAAAATTTAACGATAATTTAAGGATTGATGGATGTTTGGTTTTTTTATTTGTTGTGGGTGTATTATTAAAATTAAACTAAAACTTGAGTGGGAATTACTCGTTTGCCCTTATTTAAATTATATTTGTTCTTTGGGAAAAGGACTATTTCCCACCCATTTTTTACCCCAATCTCAAACCTATATCCACGGTAGATCAAAATCTACTTTTCCCACCCATGACCAAACTACCGTCCATTTTTTCAGTTAGGGACAGGGGTAAAATCGTTATTTTAATTATAAACCTCAAAACTTTAAAATTTCACCATTCCCCCCTCCAGGTTTTAAAAACTAACACCTCAGCCCATCCTCAAAGTTTGAAAAGTTTAATTTCACCCCTAGGGTTTGCTTCCTTCTTCGGCCACCATCGACGGCCGACGCATTCCATCGATCTTCCATCTCTGACTACAAAGGACGATGAAAGACGACATTTCATTGCCCAGATCTGGACGACGAAGCGTTCTCCAAATCTGGAAGAACAGACGAAGGACAATGCTTCGTCGTCGCATCTGGACGATGCAACGAGGTCGTCCTTCGTCGTCTGGGTGGATCTCGAAAAGATCTTTGTTGTGACGAAGAGATAGTCGCACTGTGTGACAGGGAGATGAAGATCTCTTCGTCGCACCACCACCATCGCACTAGGAGAAGGAGGAGGCCAGTGACGACATCGAAAGATGAAATTGAAGAACGGGGGTGAAACTGTTATTTTTGAAAGTTATGGGGAGCGGCTGTGTTTTGAAAAATATGGAAACCCTAGGTTTGGGGGTGAAAATGTTATTTTTCAAAATTTAAAAACTCTAGGTAAAGGTGAAATGTTAGTTTCTAAAACTTATGGGGGGTGAAAAGTAATAAACTTTATAACTTTTTAATATAAACAGTAAAATGACTATTTTACCCCTCTCTTTAACAGAAAAAATGGATGGCAGTTTGGTCACGGGTGGTAAAAGTGGTTTTTGATCTGTCGTGGATATAGGTTTGAGAATGGGGTAAAACATGGGTGGGAAATAGTCTTTTTTCCCAGGCTAAACCGCCTTTTATGGCACAATTTCCGAGGGCTTGGGATGTATTATAATAGCCCACAAGTTGTGCCGTAAGCCGGCTCGGTCCACTACAATACTATCTATAATTTTTTTAAAAATTATTATTTATTTATTTATTATTATATAGAAAATTCAAATAATTTATATGAGAAATCCAAAAATATTTACTACTGCTATGAAGAATTAAAAAGTAATATAAATTTATTATTAATTTTACAGAAAAAACCAAAAGATAATGTGATAAATCAAGACTTATTAATTATTTATCATTATTTTTATGGAGAAAACTAAAAAATTAGTATAAAAAACTCAAAAAATAAAACAAAAAACAATGAAAAATTGAAAAAATAAAAAATATATATAATTAACACAGTCCATTATAGTATAAATCGTGTTGTAGACTTACATATTTTTATAGATCAGTATAATATAAAGACCTACAACCATAAAAGTCTTGAACCTAATATGAACCATTGTCATGTCTACATAGTGGGCATTTTTAATTATATACTCATTGTGGTAGTCTATTTTAATAAATGAAATTGTATTAATTAATTCTGCATTTTGTAGCTTTGAGGAAAGCTGTCATTATTTGGATGTTTCGAAATTATTGAATGGAAATATGATTGTTTTTTTGAGTGGTGTTAGCTTTAGTTGATTATATTAGACTTGGGCCCTCGTCAGGCAGGCGGCCAGCAGAATCAGAGATGGATGTTGGTATTTTGTGGTTGGATGGTTTCATATATTTATAATCTGAGTTTGTCGTATTGGAACATCACCATTTCATGTGTATGCATTGGTGATAGTCCATTTTTATAAATTAATCCTGCATTAGGTAGAGAGTAGCTGTCAATGAGAAAAACTCGGCCATTTTTGTCTTTATATCGATGTTTCAAAGTTGTGAAATGGAAAAACTCATCCAAGATTGGCCTAAAATCACTTTATCATCGGTTAAATGCATAAATCATATTTTTTACTCAAAATTTATCTCTATTTAATTTAAATTAATATTATACATATTTATTTTAAATACATATATAAATTATTATATAATTGATAGTTATTTAATCTTTAATTTAAAATTATCTAATCATATAATTACATATAATATATATATATATCTATTTATATTTTTAAAATAAGTACGTATAATTTTATTATTAATTTTAATAATAAAAATGTATAATAATCATTTAATTTCCTAAAACTTTGACAAAAACAAAATTGGTCAGAAGTTGTGACCCAGATGACAACCAAGGTGTCGCTAAACCAAAACAAAATATAAAAATCAAAATCACTCAAAAAAGAAATCAAATCAAATCAAAATGACACCAAAGCAAACCCACACGAACAAAACCACCATCTTATCTTGTCACATTGCCAAGCCATTTTTACTTGCCATCCCAACCCATTAAACCAACAATACAAAACTTGCCAACTTTGGTGAAAGTCATAAAAGACCTTGGGATGGAATGTTTCAGTCATGAGAAACCACAATTTAGTCAAATCGTGACCAAGGTGACGCAGCTTAAGTTGTGATAAAGCCAAAAAAAGCAGCTCAAGCAACATCACGGTAGAGTTATGTCTTACAGACAATCTGATTCATGCAGATGTAATTGAATATTTGTTGTTGTTATTATTATTATTAAAAAGGTTTTATCATTTGTTCGTATTTGTGATTCAATAATATGTTTGTAAAAATAATAAATTTTTAGAATGATACAACTGTGATGAGAGAATCATATAACTGATTATAAGACCGTATGTACACATTAATTACTCATTCTAAAATTATCTGTAATCCTGACATTACATTGATTAAGGGAACAAGTAGTGGCGAAGAGATTCTTATAGTATTGAGCTACTCTACTAAAAAGTAGTAACAATTCCTATATGTCGAAACCTCGTGGTTTAATACAATATATAGGTGTATGTTATAGACGTATCCACTAGACCGATACGATTGAAGATTTTCATAGGGATTGTTGTATAGTACGTATGGAATAAATCTTTTAACTCACGGATGCATATGATTCTTTGACTGAAATCATTGGAGAATCTCGCACAAAGATCCATGACTGTGTAAATCTTGAGCCCGACATAACCCACTAACGTGCCTATGTAGTGAGCATTTTTAATTATATATTCATAATAGTAGTCCATTTTTATATATCAGACTGTATTAATTAATCCTGCATTATGTAGCTTTGAAGAATGTTTCAAAATTGACTGGAGATATGATTGTTTTTTCAGTGTTGTTAGCAGTAGTTGATGTATTTATCAATATAGTAATTATATTAGAAAGACTGGTTGACCGGAGATATGATGTATTTATCATTTGACGAGAGGCAGGTGCCAGAAGAATCAGAGATGGATGTTTGTATTTTGTTGTTGGATGGTTTCGTATATTTATAATTTGAGTTTGTTCTATTGGAACATCACCATTTCATGTGTATTTGTCATTCTTAATTATATAGATAGTCCATTTTTAGGAATAATTCCTGCGTTAGGTAGATATTAGCTGTCAACCATGAGAAAAACTCGGCCATTTTTTTCTTCATATTGGTGTTTTAAACTTGTTAAATGGAAATATCATTTTTTTAGTAGTGTTAGTTAGTCCTGGCCACGGTTCATAAACAGGCGGTTTTGGTTCAAAACCGCCGGTTTACGGTTTGAAAAAATAAAGACCTTGAATCGAAACCGTAATCGGATGGTTTACAATCGGTTCGGAACCAACAATTTCAGTTCATAACCCCGGTTTGGAACCGATGGTTCTGATTCATGATCCTGATTCGAAACCGACATTAAACCGTCAATTCTAATACATAATCTTGATTTAAATTTTAAATTATTAATTATAATAATTGAAAATTAAAAGAAAAACTTGGATTTAATTTTTTAATTAAGCTTCCTACGTATTTTCTTGAGGTTTAAAATAATTAAAGCTTACATAGTTCTTTTACCTTTGCATAATAAAAAATAAATTATATGATTAATTATGAAAGATAATAAAATAAAAAAATAAAATTAATTATAGGAATAAATTCTATAATTAATTATGAATTGTATAATAAAAATTGAAATTGAAATTAACAAAAAATAAAAAAAGAATTTAATTAAATTTGAGAGAATTTGATTGAAACATTGAGAGAGTATTAAAAATTGAAAGAATGAAAATGAGAGTAAATGAGAGAGTTTGAAGGATTTAGTGTGAAAGAGTTGAGAGATTGAATGGATATATATAGGAAAAATTTTTATAAAAAATTTTAAAAAAAGAGGGGGTGAAACAAAATTTACAAAAAATTTAAATCTTGTGCAGGGGACCAACGCCCTGCAAAAGATTTTGAAATATGCAGGGGACCCGGTCCCCTGCATATTTGTAGGGAACCAACGGTTCCCTGCATGCAGGGAACCGTTGGTTCCTTTTTTTTTAATTTAAAAAAATAAAAAAAATTCAAAAAAGTAAAATAAAATTACCGGTTCATAAACTCTAAACTGTCGGTTCATAAACCGGATGTGAACCGACAGTTTACGGTTTCAAATTATATAAACCGAAACCGAACCGTCAAAATCCGGTTTCGGTTCTTTCGATTCTGGTTTCAGTTTTATTCGAGCCGGTTTTGGTCCGGTTCATGGGCCAAACCGGCCTGTGGCTAGGTCTAGTGTTAGTAGTAGCAATTAACATTTTCTTATCCAAGCTTGGTCTAAAATCACTTGTTGAGATCGATTATTAATGAATATTAGTTCATATTAAGGATTTACTTAGATAATTATCCATTTGTGTCTTAATCTCCAAAGATATTTATTGACAAAAACATCGTATTACATGTAATCATAAAGTTGACAAGACTTTAAAGTTCTTCATTGACACTCTACTGGCTGAGTGGTCATGATATATTATTATAGGTCAGTGTTGATCTGTATTCAAATTCGATCAAAATCCTAATACTGTCAACTCAATAGAGAGCTCATGGGTTGTGGACATATATGGAGATGTTTTAGACTCAAGAGGTAGAGGATTATCAAAGATGGGTTCATTTGGATACTAGATTGAGGATTTTGAGTCTTAGAATGTCTTAAGGATCATAATGTAACAATTTTAGAGAGAATAGTGAAAAAGAGAATGGATGAAAAAAAAATTAGCCGATGCTAGCGTATGCTTTTAGGCAAAGTACAACCAATTCACTAGTGAAAGTTTTGAGAGTATTATGATAATTTTTCAAAATTTAAACTGTTATCATTAGTATGATAATTTAACTTTTTGATATTGTACCAATGTCATTTTCCATTAAAAGAGTTAGGTTTTGTCCTTGAATGGTGAAGTGTAATTTATACATTATGTGGGTGAATAGTGTTTTTAAGCGAAAGTTTAGGTGTGAAATTGTTAATCACTGAGTTTTGAAAGACAGTAATTACAGGATCACTTGGGCGTTGACTCTTCTATCTTTTCAGTTTCTTCATCTGCCATCCGACACTCATTGAATCATTGATGCTTCTTACCTGCAAACCAGCAAAGTAAACATTTGGTGGTGCTTGAAAACTTAGCTCTGCTTTTGAGAGAAACATACATACAGATCAAGCCATCAAGCTGTACTTGTTCTAAACCTTCCCTTATAATTACTTTGTTTTAATTGTCTCTATTACTTCAAACTACTTTTCTATAATTTTCCTTTCCCCTGTTTTAACCATCAATTCTCTATCATTTTATACTCGGTATCAATAAATTCCTTAGAAAAGAAAAAATTTAGCATTTCTCTCAACCTCTCTTAGCATTATTGCTCGTTGTTATCTGTTTGCTACAAGCTAGACTACGTTCATTAAGGGTTTGCTCTTAAAAACTTTGACTTTGATAGTTGTTTGTTGTGCGTCTTTCTCTTTTTGTTTTCATTATTAATTAGCCATGCTTTTATTCTCAGTGTAAAGCTAGATTTTGTTTATTAAGCTTTTCTCTCAAACATTTACTGAATTTTTTGTTATATAATATTGTCCAACTCCAATTCTTTTTCTTTCGTTGCCGTTGCCTCCTAAGTACCATTTAATTGTAGAGCATTACTTGAAAAAAAAAAAAAAAAGAGAGAGAGAGAGAGAGAGAGTGTGTGAGTGTCTGTACAGGTATTTATCGGCAATGGCTGAGGAAATAGTAACGAGTACTGCCGCGCAACTTGCATCAAAAGCTACAGAGTCGGCATATGATTTGTTTAAACAGCAGATATCATATGTGTTCAAGTCACAGAGCTACATCAGCAACCTCGAGAATCAAGTTCAGGAGCTCAGAATGAAAAAAGAAAGAGTGGAGAAATCTGTAGAGTCCGCTGAAAGACAGGGGGAAGAGATTCATAACGATGTTAAGAATTGGCTGCGTGCTGCAGATGATTTCACTGAAAGGGAAGCAAAAGCCATCATTGAGGATGGAGATAAAGCAAACAAGGGCGGCTGTTTAAAATTGAAGTCATGTCCTAATTTGATTCAACGTTACAAGCTTGGAAAGGAAGCAGTGAAAGCTACAGTGACTGGGGCCGATCTGTTAGGGAAAGGCAGCTTCAGTAGTGTTTCTTACCGTCCTGCTCTACAGAGGACAGAATCCATGTATGTCAGAGGCTACGAGGCCTTTGATTCCAGAGAGCAAGTTTTGCAAGAAATTTTGGACACATTGAAGGATGCTAATTTTAACATGGTCGGGGTGCATGGGATGGGAGGTGTGGGCAAAACTACACTGGTCAACAAAGTAGCTTGGCAGGTGAAGGAAGACAGGATATTTCATGAGGTGGCCATTGCTGAGGTAACACAAACCCCAGACTACAAAAAAATTCAAGAAAAACTTGCTTCCGATTTAGGCTTGGAATTTTGTCAGGAGAGTGAATATCAGAGAGCTAGTCAACTACGTTCCAGGATAAAGAAGGAGAAGAGTTTACTTATAATACTGGATAATATTTGGACAAAACTTGATTTGGATGCAATTGGAATTCCTTTTGGGGATGCTGAGAAAGGAGGAAAAGATGATCTTTTTGGGGATGCTCAGAAAGAAAGAAAAGATGATGAGATCAGGCGATGCACAATATTGTTAACATCTAGATATCAGGATGTATTAAGCAAAGATATGAAGACTCAGAAGAATATCTTTGTTCGTCCTATATCTAAAGATGACGCATGGAATTTGTTTCGGAAGATTGTGGGTGATTCTGCAGAAAGCTCTGATTTTCATCCTCTAGCAGATGAGTTTGTTACAAAATGTGCAGGTTTACCGGTTGCAATCTCAACAATTGCAAATACATTGAAAAATGAGAGTCTTCCCTTTTGGAAGGATGCCTTGGTTAGACTTAAAAGGTCTACTCCAAGACATATTCCAGATATGGAAGAAAGTGTGTATTCTACTATAGAGCTGAGTTACAATTTTCTGAAAATTGAGGAAGCTAAATCGCTATTTCTTCTTTGTGCTCTAAAAGATGGTGGTAGTAGCATGTCCATTGGTGACCTCTTAAAATATAGTATGGGTTTGAATTTGTTTGAAGATGTATATACATTGGAAGAAGGAAGGAATAGATTGAACAGTTTGATAAATTATCTCAAAGCTTATTGTTTGTTGTTGGATGGTGACAATGACCATGCAGTTAAAATGCATGATATTATTCATGATGTTGCTGTATCGATTGCTTCAACAGAGAAATTCATGTTTAATATTCAAAATGTCATTGGCTTGAATGAAGTACTGAGGGAGAAAATACCAAAAGATTCAATTGCTATTTCTCTGCCCTATAGAGATATTTATGACAAGCTTCCTCAACAGTTAGAATTTTCCAAACTAAAGTTGTTCTTCCTATTGATGAAAAATCGCTCACTACAAATCCCAGATGCTTTTTTCGAAGAAATGAAAGAACTCAGAGTTTTAAATCTTACCGGATTTCAATTCTTTTCATTACCTTCATCCATTTCTTCCTTAAAAAACCTTAAAACACTTTGTTTGCATGCTTGCCTGTTGGAGGATTTAAGAATTTTAGGAGAGCTAAGTAAACTAGAAATCCTTAGCTTCTTGGGGTCTGACATTGAACAGTTGCCTGCTGAAATCGGACAATTGACTCAATTGAAGATATTAGATTTGAGCAATTGTATAAACCTTAAATACGTTGCACCACAAGTCATCTCCTGCTTGTCTCAATTAGAAGAATTATATATGGGCAACTGCTTCATTCAATGGGAAGTTGAAGGAGTGGATAATCAAAGACGAAGAAATGCTAGCCTCGAAGAGTTAAAGCAGTTGTCGAACCTAACAGCTTTACATCTTCATCTTCAGGATGCTCGAGGTATGCCACAAGACTTTTTCTTTGAGAAATTGAAAAGTTATCATTTATTTATTGGAGATAAATGGAAGTGGTCTGATAAATATTACAGTTCAACTTCAAGAACATTCAAACTGAAGATAAGTGATAATGTTTATTTGGGGCAAGGAATTAAAAGTTTGTTGGAGATGACTGAAGATCTCTTTCTTGAGGAAATGAATGGACTTAGATATGTTGTTTGTGAACTGAATGCGGATGGTTTTCCACATTTAAAGCATCTGCATGTAGAGGACGGTCTTGATATTTTGTATATCATTAACTCAGTTGCTTGGAAAGTAGCCTTTCCCAAGTTGGAGTCCTTGATCCTCTGTAATTTGATTAAATTGGAGAAGATATGTCATGGTCAACTTAATGCAGTGTCTTTTAGCAAATTAAGGATCATAAAAATAGAAAAGTGTGATAGATTGGAGTATCTATTTGCATCTTTCATGGCAAAAAACCTTATGCAACTACAAGAAATTGAAGTGACTTATTGTAAGAACCTAAAAGAGCTTTTTGGTGAAGAAAGTGATAACCGTGGTGATGAAATTGAAACAAATAATAAGATGGAGTTCAATCAATTGTGTTCATTGGCACTACAATGCCTGCCCAAATTCATTATGATCGATTCTAACATGGTGGTATGTTTTGTATTTTTCATTTTTTATTTTCTTATGATATAAAAAGGTCTATTCTTGTTAGTTCATAAGTTATGTTTAAGGGCAATGTTTGTTTCTACAGGTTGTCTTTCCAAGATTGGAGAACTTGAAACTGCGTTCAATTAATATTGAGAATACATGGCTTGATCGACCTCTATCAATATTTTCTTATAGTCATTGCTTAAAAAGCTTAAGCATTGAGGAGTGTCATGGCTTAAATTATTTGTTTTCCTCTGCTATGGTCAAAAGTCTTAATGAACTCCAAAAGTTGGTGATAAGCAATTGTAAGTCAATGGAAGTAATAGTTGATTCAAAAGGGGTACAAGGAGAAGAAACGATAATGGATATGAGTTTTCCTAAATTGTTGCACATGAAGCTTGAACATTTGCCAGAACTCACAAATTTTGGTATTGGGAATTTAATTGAATTCCCCTCCTTAAAAGAACTTCACATTGAGGGATGCTCTAACTTGAAGACATTCTTATGCAAATCTTCTCATCCAGACACTGTGAGAGAAGAAGGAGAAGTGAATTTGGAAAACTACTTTATGAATATAAATCCTCTCTTTGACGAAAAAGTAATTTAGTTTATTCCTTTTACTAAAAGTTATTGTTTCTTATTGCCTTCAAAATGTTTTATGGGTTTTGAAAACAGATCAATCTGACAAAATATTTTGATAGCTTCCTTGTTGTGAGCTTGTGGGTCTTTTGTACACAAAATATTAACATTATGAATTGTTTGTTGTAGGTTGCTTTTCCCAGCTTGGAGAAGATGGAGCTCTTATGCTTGGATAACTTGCAGCTCATATGGCACAACCAAAAACTCCATGGGGAATCCTTTTGCAAACTAAAAGTAGTGAGAGTCGAATCCTGTGAAAAGTTATTGACTATTGTTCCATCTAATACTCAAGGAAATCTGAACTTTCGCTATCTAAAGAGATTGACTGTTAGGCATTGTCGGAGTATAAAAAGTCTCTTTCCAGTTTCTATTGCTACTGGTCTGGTGCAACTTGAACATCTAGAAATAAGTTTTTGTGGGTTGGAGAAAATTGTTTCTGAGGAGGAAGTTATGGGAGCCCCAACATTTTTGTTTCCACAATTAAAATCTATCTACCTTGCCTATTTAAAGGAGCTCAAATATTTCTACCCGCGGTTGCATACAATAGAGTGGCCGATGCTAAGCAGTTTGGATGTGCGTGGTTGCAAAAAGATAAATGTTCATGATTTTGAATTTTCTAGCTTCCAAGAAAGAGACGAGGAGAGGCAACCTCCTATTTTTTATTTGGAAAAGGTATTACTTTGCTTTTATCCATATTCGTACTTACAACATCTTTATGTTATCCAGATTGATTTAATATCACACTAATTTTGTATGATAACCGTGCAACCCAAAAGACAAGCCCAAGATGTGAAGGAACTCAATATTGAAGAGTTCCTTCAATATTGAAGTGGGATGTCAATTGGGCGAAACAATACAATACTCCAACTCAAAATTAAGATTTAAATTAAATGTTTGTCAACTTCAGTTTCCAAACCGTAAGTGAACATTAATGTTTCTATTCCAATTAAAATAAACCGACGAATACTCTCCCTTCCAGTTACTAGATCAATTAAATGTTTCAGTTGCAATTCTTGTTTCAAGTGTATTCTTATTTAATTTATAAATTTTAAATGTATAATTTATAAAAAGTAATCACCTCAAGAAAGTAAGTTTGTGAGTGACTGACTCATAAACCAATTTTATAAACCAATTTCTTATTTCTTGTATTAATAACTGACTCATAAAAGTGGATAAGACTTTGGCCTTGTATTTTTCTATTTACAACAATATTATTTGCATTATTTCCAGATTAAAAATCTGGTTAGATATGTTTTTCCTTATAATTAGATGTATATAACTTGTAACATTTTGTACCGTTTGTATATAAAATTT
This sequence comes from Mangifera indica, assembly GCF_011075055.1. NCBI lineage: Eukaryota > Viridiplantae > Streptophyta > Magnoliopsida > Sapindales > Anacardiaceae > Mangifera > Mangifera indica. Next base: position 18,080,004 of record NC_058142.1, read on the forward strand.
CTAGTTACTTATTTGTGTGTTGCTGTGCACTTGTTGATGACTTAATGCTTACACCTATTTATTTAATTTTCATGATTTTTAGGTCTCACCAAATTTGGAAACGCTGCGTTTACGCGCTGATGACTTTGGATTGGCATTCCTTCGCAGTAATCTAGCTGAGAGGCTTGGCAAGCTTAAACATCTTCGGTTGAGTAACTTTGATGATGAATCAGGTTCTTCTCTGGTCAATTTCCTTCAAAAATTAAATTGTTTGGAATCACTAGATATTTGGTGGAATAGTTCAAAAGAGCTATTCCCTTACAAGCAAGGACATATATGGAAACAAGATTTCCGAGGGGACTCATTTCTTCAGAATCTTCAAAAGTTATCTGTATATGGATGTGATTGTTTGACAATTTTAATGCCATCTTCAACATCTTTCAAAAATCTTAAAAATTTATCTGTACGCTGGTGCAATGGATTAGACAAGGCACTAACATGTGAAGCAGCCAAAACTCTTGTAAATATCACAACATTGGTTATAAGAGAGTGTAAGTTACTGACAGGAGTAGTGGCTGGTGAGGGAGACCAAGAAGAAGAGATTGTTTTTGGCCAATTAAAAACTTTGGAGCTTTCCTGCTTGTCAAGCCTCGCTTCCTTCTGTTCAACCAATTATTCCTTCAAATTCCCTTGTTTAGAGCAAGTTGTTGTGAGTCAATGCCCAAAATTGAAAATCTTTTCTCAAGGAGTATTAAGCACACCATTACTAAAGAAAATACAGTTGACAGAAGAATATAATCATCAAGAATTTTTTTGGGAGGATGATCTCAATTCTACCATCCAGCAAATATTTACAAAGATGGTACTTACTCTTTCACAAAATTTTTGTTTTTTATCCATTTATAGCATTTTTGTTGATATATAATTTAAATATTACTAATAATAAATATGTTTATTTTTAATCATTATAATTTTCATTTTACCATATAGATTAATGCAAAGTTGCCAAAATCATGAATTCCACGAGCATTATCTTCTATAGACTAGGATGAAAGGTTGTCAAACTCGTATTTCAATTTGTTAATTCCATGAATCTCATTTGACTAATGACATACACAAATCAACTGCATGCTAAGCAAGTTTAAAAAACAAGGAAGATGCTTGTTCAAAATTTTTGCTAAGTTAGTTTTTGAACAATTATTTTGTGTTCTAATTCAGATTTTGGTTTTTTCAATATGCTGTGTAGGAGTCATTATAATTTAATATTTTCTGTTTCATAATAGGTTGGCTACAGTAGCTTTAAATATTTGACACTCTCTGAATTTCCCAATATGAAAGAAAAAATATGGAATGGTGAGTTACCAATCAACTTTTTTGGGAATTTAAAATCTCTGGTGGTGGATAAATTTCTGGATATATCAACTGGTATTTCATCCAACGTGTTATGCTGCTTCAAAAATTTGGAATTGTTGGAAATAAAAAGTTGTGAGTCACTAGAACAAGTGTTTGATTTGGAGGAAAATCATCAAGAAATTTCAGGCTTAGAGAAATTGAAATCATTGAAAATTGACAATTGCAACAGCTTGAGATGCATATTTACTTCATCTATATTGTTGGGTCTTGTTCAACTCCAAGAGATAAAGGTGAAAAACTGTGCATTAGTTGAAGAAATCATCAAAAAGGAGGAGAAAAAGGATGGGGTGAGTGATAAAATTATAATTCCTCAATTAAACTCTGTTATGCTTGAGTCATTGCCTAGCTTGACAAGCTTCTATTCTGGAAGAAATATTTTGGAATGTCCTCCCTTGGAAACTATTGTCATTAAGGACTGTCAAAAGGTCCAAATGAAGGAGTTCAATATTCATCTTGCTACATGTTTCACCAAAAAGGTGAGCTTGTTTCAATTCTTATTACAGGATAAGTTATTTTTATTAGAGTGTTGTTAAATAATACAGACATTTTATGTGCATGCAGGTTGAAATTCCCGCCTTGGGATCATCTTCTTGCTTCCAGAATTTAACAATCTTGCGCATCGGTGGCTTTCATCATTTGAAATATTTATTCCCATCTTCTATGTTGAAAAGTTTTTTCAAACTGAAGGAGCTTGAGATATCTAATTGTATGTTCATGGAAAGAGTAATTGATGAAGATAATGGGAGAACAAGAACGATGTTGTTTCCTAAATTATGCCGGTTGAAGCTTAGAGATCTTCCAAAACTCACAACATTCTGCAATTCCACTGCAAGTTTTGTAGAAATGTCCTCCTTATTCACACTTTGGATTAAAAAATGCCCTGGTGTTCAAACATTCATCTCTAGTTCTATATATGGTGATATGACATCATCAAGCAAAGAACCTGAAGGAATGACTGCAAAGGAGGACTCAACCCACATGCTATCTCTTTTTGATAAGAAGGTGATCCATCCCTTCATTTTGTTTTCAAGTTTTTCTTATCCTTGATATCTAATTTATGGTTTTTTATGATACTAATAATGGCTTGTTATTTTGTACTTGTAATTGTATTTTGAAATCTTCAGGTAAGACTCCCTAGTTTGGAGATATTGCAAATCACCTATGCTGATCGGTTGGTAAAATTATGGGACAATCAAGTCTCTTTGGATTCATTTGAAAAATTAATTAGAGTGACTGTAAGATTTTGTAAAAGACTTGTAAGTGTTTTTCCATCTAACATGCTCGGGAGTCACCAAAAGCTAGAACTTTTGGTAGTAAAAAACTGTGATTCAATTGAAGAGATATTTGAAGTACTTGAGAAAAGCTCTGTCATGGTGGAGGAAATTGTTGCGAAGGAGGAAACAATCCTTAGGTTTGTGTTTTCTAAATTAACCCGGTTGAATCTAAAGATGCTACCAAGTCTCAAAAGTTTCTACCCGGAGAAACATATTTCAGAATGGCCAGATTTAGAAGTGTTGAAGGTGCGTGGATGTAATAATGTGAGGTTCTTTGCTTCAGAATTATTGAGCATCCGAGGAAGTGATGGAGACAGTCAACAAACACTGTTTTTTGCTTACAAGGTATGAGCATCTAGTACTCAATTAAATCATGTCTACAATTTAATAAGTAGAAGGCAGTATTACTAATTTTGCAGATTTTTGACTCTCTCTTTAACTTATTTTTTCTTATTTCTTAAAAGATTATTATTATTATTATTATTATTAGCAATGCGGAATTTTTCTTACTAGACAATATTATCATCATTATCATTATGGATATTGTAAGTCCCAAATATCACAGATCTCAGCATATATATTGCTACCCACCTAAATTAATTGTCTTTTCTTTTTCGGTTAAACACCCTTTTTGTGATTGACTGATTTCCCAGGACGCATTCTCTAGCTTGAAAGAACTAGAATTATGTGAAATGCCCAGGCTATTGCATCTGTGGAGAGGAAATTTTCAACCTTGCAATGCTTTTCAAAATCTCAAGACTCTAAAAGTGTCAGAATGTGACAGTTTAGAAAATTCCTGTTTCTCAATGTTGTCTCTCCAGAATTTAAGAACTTTGCAAGTTTCTAAGTGTGATGGGTTGAGATATTTACTGACCCCCTCAAAAGCTAAAACTCTGAATCGACTTAAAAGAATGAATGTATCGGAATGCAAATTGATGGTGGAAATTATAACACATTTGGGAGATGAAGTAGTAGAGAATTCAATTGTTTTCGGCAAATTGGATTGTTTGGAACTTCACTGTTTGTCCAGCCTTAAAAGCTTTTCTGGTGGGGATTATTCTTTTGAATTTCCATTATTGGAAAAAGTAATAGTCAGAAAATGCTTGAAGATGGAGACTTTTTGTCATGGAGTATTAAGCACACCAAGTCTCCAAAGACTACAGTTGACAGATGGAGGAGAGGACGCAGTAGAAGAATGTTGGGAAGGCAACCTTAATTCCACCATACAATATTTGTTCAAAAATATGGTAATATGATTGACTCACCAAAATACCTCATGCATTTCTGTTGTTTGATGAATTAAATTGATTGAGTTAATGTTTTCTTTTAATTTCTTAATCAAATCAGCTATGCTTTATGATTACAGAATGTGCAGCACTCCAAAGAAGATTGAAGTCCTTCCTTTACTAGTGGGTGATATGCCACAGCTCCATTTCCTCCAGGTGAAGAGGGACTCTGTTTCTACTATCTCAACTGATTTTATCTTCACATTTTGTTGAAGGTGGAATGCCCTCTGTATACACCTATGTTCTGTTGTTGTAGATGAGTTTGTTTTATGTATGCTAATTTCTACAAGTTGCCAAACGTTTTGGGCAAACAAGACACAATATGCAGTTTGTTAAATTCAATGTATGCTTTATTGAATACTTTCTCCCAGGAACAACGATGATTTTAAAGTTAAATGAGAATATTTAACAATCTCCATTTCAGGCTAAAGCCATCCACATGATAAGCTCGGTACAATTTAGTTGTCGTGGTTTCTCCTCGTGTTTGTGATTTTCTATTTTGCCCTTCATCCGTCTCCTGCCCATTTATTTTCTTTTCATATTCTTCAGCAAGAAAACCCAACGGAAATAACGGACTCATTGTAACTTCTGATTTCTCTCCAAGAAACCAACACAAATATATGGGCAAGAAAAAACATCGACCCTCTTCTTCCTGTCTCAACACACAACCATCATCATCCACCACTGCTTCCACCTCGGACCTGCCACAGGTACAGCCACAGCCACCGGCTGAATCACCACTATACCCTGTGATCTTCCGCGAAGGCTCAAAGTTTCAGGAGGAAATGTAACGTGGAAACTACGAGAAGCATGTACCTTGAGACCAAATGGCAGAGCCACGGGCACGTTGGAGGGTGTTGCGAGAGCAAGACAAGGGTCTCAATTGATTTGGTGTACGACCATCAACTCTATCAATCTCCGTCAATATTTCTCTTAGTCAACACACAGTCTTTTTCCTTATTATATTAAATAAAAAATATAACAAATATTAGCTTCAACATTGGGGCATAAAAAAGGCTTCACAATTAAGGTTTTAGCATTCTCTATTATCCTCAGTTTCATCTTTCCTTGATGAACAATGGCAATTACATCAACTAAAATGGTAATTTTAAAATAATAAAACTATATATATTTAAAATAAATAATAATTTATATACTAATAATATTATCTTATAATATGATTAAATAATTTTAAATTACATATAACATAATATCTAATCAAAAGACGATATTTCATAATTAGTAAAAATATTAAATTACATTGATAATATGTATAGTTTTACTCAATTTAAAATGCATAAACCGTTGTTCAAAATTGAAAATAAAAATTACAATTAAGGTCCTTCCAACCAGATTAGTTTGCAAACTACAAAAATGAATCCATGTTTAAATATTAAGTGGAACCCATTGCTATTTACTTTTAAATATATACTATTCAATAAAAATAATTAAATTATTGTTTTGTGAAATATAATATAAACATATAAAATATATATACAATATTTATGTAAAAAAATGATAAAATAAATATGGATAAAAAAAGTTATATACCTAATTATTTATTGAAAAATTTTATAAAATATAATTATATATTTGTATATTAAAAAATACAGTTTACAGTTTATTTTGGTTTGAAAATCATTCAAACTACAACCCAAATTGAAAATTGATTTTTAAATCTCTATAAATCTAAACCAAATTAGTTCACAAACCAAATCAAACTAAACTATAATTTTAAAACGATTTGATCTGATTTTATAATTTGAACCGAATCATATATATCCCTAAGTGTTAAAGTAAATAATGGGACAATTTGGTGATATTTACTAACTCACTACAAATTAAAAACTCACTAGCAATCTTTGCATATTAGATTATTTGATTAAATCTTTGCATATTTTAATTTCCAATAAAATTATTTGTATCTAATTTTGAGTACCCAATTAGTCAAAGGTATATTATCATATAATTATGTGATTTTGAATTAAAGATAAAGTAATATCAATCTATATAATCTGAGTATTCAATTGAATATTTAAAAGTTAAAAACTGATTGTACATAGCATTATTATTTAATTTAAGTGAAAACATTGTTAGCATTGTCAAAATCATATTTATTAATATCTTATAATATACGATACGTATCTTACGATGTGATATATATGAGAAACGATATGTATCATAAATTGTATCGAAGTAATATGATACATAAATGTATCATACAATATAATACGTATCCTAATATACAATATATATTACCAATACAAAACAATATACTTTTTTAGAGAAAATAATAATATAATAGTGATGTAAATAAAAAATTTTTAAATTTTAGAGTTATTTGTGACATTTTTAAAATAATAACATATTAGTTGCAATTTTTTTATTATTTTATTAATATTATATTATTTTTTTAAAGGGCACATCATACGATATGATAAAATACACAATATAGAAAATTAGATTTTCAATATATGATTTGACTCTCATGATAAAAATATATATATGAGAAGGTTTTCCTAGAATCATACATGGAGATTTACTTGACCAAACTAGAAATATACGATATTTCTCTAAAAAATGGCAACATTGGTGATCATCTAACAATTTCTTATCTGTTTTTGATATCAATGTAGGATTAAAAGATACGAAGAAAAATAAAAAAAATCGTACATACTCTAGGAGTCACAAGAAAAATTTTCTTGCAAGAATAAACGATCAAGCTATTTGCCAGTAATCTCCACAGGAACAAGTTCCACTTCTAAAATGATGGAACCTCTTCACACCTCTCAGGTTGATTTTTCTGTCCTCAATTTTCGAGATAAATTCACTAGCGAGATGGCAGTCATTGCAAACTCTGAGGTTCTCAGCAACTCCAATGGTGGTTCCAGGAGGGGTATTGAGTATCCAAAAACCTATGGCTAATTTCTCACTGTGTCCACAGAGTAAAGTTTCTTTCTCCTCCTCATCAACATTGTGAAGAACACAAGAAGTATCAGGCACATAACCCTCCTTTCTTATTCTTTTGGAAAGGATTTGTTCATGCGATCCATCCCCAGCTATAAACTTGTGAATCTCATCTCCAAACTCAATCCAACTGCAACCTGACTCTTTTCTGACCCCCATTTCTCTCATCTTCTTCCGGACATCCATTGCCTTGTCCCAGAGTCCAGCAGATGAATAGACATTGGAGAGGAGAACATAGTGGCTTGCCAGGTCAGGTTTTAAGATCAAGAGATTATGAGCTGCAGTTTCCCCAGTTTTAACATTTGGGTGAATCCGACAAGCACCAAGCAAGCTACTCCATGCACCTGTTTTGTCAAACTCTGCAGGCATTGTGTTTATGAGTTGATATGCTTCCTCCACTTGACCTGCCCAACCAAGCAAGTCAACAACAAAAGCATAGTGATCCGGCGTAGTTTCTATCCCATGGTCTTATTTCATTCTGTCGAACAAGTTTATTCCTTCATCTACCATCCCCGCATGACTACATGCTACAAATAAGGCAATAAAAGTAACTTCATTAGGCTTTACATCCCCGACCTTAGCTCCTTCCATCACTATCTTCCTGAACAATTCTAAGGCTTCCTCTCCTTTACCATGCCTCCCATAAGCCATGATAACAACATTCCAGGTTATCACATTTCTAAAGGGCATCAGGTCAAAAACTCTTATGGATAAGTTCAAATAGCTACAGCAACATCAGTTACCAACATATTTCTTGTGGCATAAGCATGGATTTCTTTACTATTTGCTAAAGCTGACAGAGCACCATAACCAAGTAGAACTGTCATGAGGGTTATTGAATTGAATTTGGTTTCAATGAAATTGATGTCTCATCCTTATTGTCCTCATCATTCTCACTCATTTTTTTCTTCCATTCTTTGCATCTCACACAACAGAAGAAGTGCCTCACTATGACGTCCGTAAATAGTGTAACCAGTGTTCATTGTGTTCCAAGATACTCCATCTCTAGCCTCCCTGCTGTCAAAAATACTTTCTGAAATCTCTATCTTCCCCCTTCTAGAGTACATATCCATAAGTGCATTTTGTACATATTGGTTTCTCTCTAAACCCCGCTTTACTACATATCCATAGATTCCTTCTTTGCAGGGAAATGCTTCACTATGCACACAAGCAGGCACAACACTTGCCATTGTGGTGGCATTTGGACAAAGCCAAGCAACCTCTTCCATCTCAATGAATAGTCTCAATGCTTCCTCATCATACTCATTTTGTGCATAACCAGTAATCATAGCATTCCAAAGTGCACTTTTTCTATCCAAAATACCATAAAAAACTCGCCGATCACTATCAATCTCTTCACAATTACAATACATATCAACTAAAGCACTACCAACAAAAGAGTTACCCCTTAAGATATCATTTCTCAATGCATAAGCATGAATTTCCCTACCAGCATCTAGCATCTCCAAGTGTGAGTAAGCAGGAAGCACACTTGCAATTGTGACTCCATCAGGTTTAATCCCACGTACCATACCACTCAAAAACCACAATACTTCTTAAAACCTATCTTTTTGAGGCAATGAACTTATAATTGTATTCCACCAAACCAAATCACGATCTTTGAATGACTCAAACAAAAATTTTGCATCATTAAATCTACCGAACTTTGCATACATCGCCATCAGAGCAACAATGGTAAATGTTTTCCAGTTACCCACTCTTAGACCATACCCATGTACTTCCTTCCCAAGCCTGGTGCTTTGGCAAATTTGAACACACAAGCGCCATGCTCACCAAAGCAAAAGAACTAGGCTCTACATCATCACCCAACATCAACCTAAACGCTTCTAACGCCAGCCCCCATTCCTCAAAACGACCCAATGCATTAATCATTGAATTCCAAGACACTTGGTCTCTCTCACTAATTTTATCAAACATCTTATACACTGCCCACAAAACACTACAACATTTACTATACATATTCACAAGAGAATTGGCTACAGTCACCAAAGATGACCCGTACCGGTAATTGAAAACATGAGCATAGATCTGTTTCCCCAAATTAAAATCCTGAAGACCCGCCATGGTCTTCAAAACTGCAGGGAAAGCAAAGTTATCGGGTCGGGCACCCGAACGGGTCCTTTCGATGTAGGTGAAAATGGTTCATAGAATTGGTTGGTGGTTGGAGCGGAGACACTCGATCCATGACGCGTTGCAGCTTGAATGGGAAGTGGGTGGCGGTGGCGGTGGCGGTGGCGGGTGGGCGATGGGTTTGGAGGGAAGTGTGTGGCTGTGAAGAGAGGGAAATGAGAGGTTGAGTGTAGGACATTTGGTCGTTTTTCGCGTTGAGCGAAGTTCAACGTCTGGTGACAAAAGTAAGGTAAATCGGACACTAAGGTGGCGGTGCTGGCCTTAGTGGGTAACATTAGTCCCATATAATCCAAATCATAGTATTCGGTCTATTATTATGACACATTGTCCTATGATATTACACAATAAATAAAAATTATATATATGTTAAAGATATATTAAATTTTTATATATATATAAAATATAAAATAATATATATTTCTGATAAATTAATACATTAGTAATGTGGTTGAAATATATACGAAAAATTCTAAAATTTTTTAAAAAAAATTATTATATTTTCAAGGGACATACTTATTTTATACTTGAATTCCTTTCGTATCCTCCTGTTTTATTACTTCAATAGCTTTTTCATTGCTTTGCTTAGAGAACCAATATTCTTGAACAGCGTCAGTATAAATTCTGCAAAAATATTAGGGTGTCCATAAGGATTTGAAATTCCAATAATGGCAATGCATATTTTTCTTGTTAACACAATTAAGTTTTCTTTTCTAAGTTTAGTTAATTACCAAAGGGATAATTATTTCTAAATTGAGAGAAAACACAGAGTCTACATGTATTATTGATTCCAACAATACTTTTTCATGGCGTGTTTATAAAAGAAAGCACGTTATCATATTTTTCATTCTTCATTCAATTTTACCAAAATATAAAGGTGAACATCTATCACCCATATACTTACGTCCGTTCGCATGACTTAATAGTCCATTATGAACATTTTTTCGACCTTCATTGCATCATAGCTTCGTTTGGATACCTAAGTTCCTCTTTACCTTAGGTTGGAGAGCATATTTTTTGTCATGAAAAGGCTGATGGAGCCTTTAAATGCAAATATGACATTCTCGTACACCCTTTGATTTGAGAATGCATGTTCATGCAATGTATTGGCTATCATGGGATCCATGCATGGAGTATTCTTTATTGTTTGAATTTTAAACTAATATATTCCGCTACCATCATTGGATTCCGTTATTTGGAATACTTCTACATGTCGCCCAAGCCATGATTGGCCATATCACAACCTAATTGACACATAGGCTACAATTGACTCAATTGCAACTCAATTGACGTTGTTCAAGTCACAGTATCGTTGGTTCTTTCACGATAATTATATCATGTTATCCTAAAAGTAAATCTCACTTATTATCTTCTTATTCACAAACTCGACATCGACTCCATAATATATGTGCATTATAATTGTCATTTTTTTATTGTTTTATTTGTGGGTATGATTGTATGAGAAATATTGTTATGTAGAAAGTGAAAATGGATTAATGATGTAGATGAAAGAGATATTATTAGCTCACCTGTCTTGGTTTAGTCTTACGATCATAAAACCGTAAAACAAACTTAATTAATGTAATAATCGAGGAACAAGTTTCATAACAAAAAGTAGACATAAGCAGTTCAAAACATATATCAAACTATCCCATTCTTTCTATCTATTCTTTTTATCAATATAAATGTGCCTAAAAAACAGACATTTATATTGATATAAAGTAGACAAGATGTAACCAATTCACCAATGAAAAGTTTTGGGGGTATTATGATGATAAATTTTCAAAAGTAAAATATTTAGGGTTAGTATGGTAATTTAACTTTTGTTGCGTTGTGTCAGGGGCGTTTTCCATTGAAAGAGTCAGGTTCTGTCAACTGAATGATCAAGTGTAATTTTTTTACTCTATGGCTGAAAAGGTTCGTAAGCCAAAGTTTGGATGTGAAATTGTTAATCACTCTGTTTTCAAAGGCAGAGTAAAGCACAAGAATCTTCTATTTCTTCTGTTTCTTCATCTGCTATCCGACGCTCATTGAATCATTGATGCTTCTTACCTGCAAACTAGTAAAGTAAGCATTTGGTGGTGCTTGAAAACTTATCTCTGCTTTTGAGAGAAACATACACATCAAGCCATCAAGCTGTACTTGTTCTTGTTCTAAACCTTCCCTCTCATTACTTTCCTTTAATTGTTTATTGTTTCAAATTACTTTTCTATAATTATCCTTGCCTCTGTTTTAACCATCAATTCTCAATCATTTAGCATTTTTCTCAACCTCTCTTAGTATTATTGCTCGTTGTTATCTGTTTGCTACAAGCGAGACTACGTTCATTTAGGGTTTGCTCTTAAAAGCTTTAACTTTGATATTGATTTAGTTGTTTTGTGCCTCTTGCTTTTTGTTTTCATTATTAATAAGCCATGCTTTTATTCTCAGTGTAAAGCTAGATTTTGTTTATTAAGCTTTTCTCTCAAACATTTACTGAATTTTTTTTGTTGTATAATATTGTCCAACTCTTTTTCTTTCATTTCCCTTGCCTCCTAACTACCCTTTAATTGAAGCTTTACTTGAAAATAAAAAAAAGAAAGAAAGAGAGTGTGTGTGTGTGTGGACAAGTATTTATCGGCAATGGCTGAGGAAATGGTAACGTGTACTGCCACGAAACTTGCATCAAAAGCTGCAGAGTCGGCATATAATTTGCTTAAACAGCAGATATCATATGTGTTCTAGTACCAGAGCTACATCAACAACCTCAAAAATCAAGTTTGAGGATCTCAGAAATAAAAGGGAAACAGTGGAGAAACCTGTAGAGTCGGCTGAAAGACAGGGGGAAGAGATTTATAAAGCTGTTAAGAAATGGTTGAGTGATGTTGATGAGTTCACCGAAAGGGTAGCAAAAGCCATCATTGAGGACGAAGATAAAGCAAACAAGGGCAGCTGTTTAAAATTGAAGTCATGTCCTAGTTTGATTCAACGTTACAAGCTTGGAAAGGAAGCAGTGAAAGCTGCAGTGAGTGGGGCCGATCTGTTATCCACAGATTCAAAAGTACAGTTAAATCGCCTCTTGCAATCTCAATACAATGGTGTATCTCATCATCTTCACCATTACACAAACTGTCTATGAATAATATTACCTTGTAACAATATAGAAAAATACAAAATCATCTCAAGCAAGAACTATTAGAAAAATCATCAAAGTCATAATCTACCATTAATCCTTGAAAGAAACAAGGGAAAATTTTTAAAATCTACCATCAACCCATGAACGAATTAAAAGCACAGCTCAGTTTTACTTCAATTTTGAGTCTTGAATGTCTTTTTACTTAAATCTATTAAAATGAGTTTTAGCCAGATTGAATGCACTTTTCTTTAACTCATAAAAATATTAAGCATGAAAAAATTAGGACAAACCTCCATTGCGGAGAACGGCGGCGCGTGTGGCGGTGACTGACTGCAGCGGCGGCCCAACATTTAATCAACCAGAGAGCTGATAGAGTTCGCGGGATTTGAAAGACGACCTTATTTTAATATGATTTGTGTAATCTCAGCAGGACCCCTATAGATTATCATGGTATCCCTCTACTCCCCTTACAAATGATGATAGCCAAATACATGTCATTATTCATTAACCCTTTTTTATTTTTAAATAAAGGTAGGCCCATATATGACCCAAGCTAGCTTGGTGTAATTTAATTTGGTTCAAATTTATTTAATTTAAATTCAAATAGAATCTTAGTAAGAAGATATAGAATCTTAGTCAGAAGATTTATCTTATTTTTTAAATCGAATTGAATTTAAGTTAAAAAGTATTCGATTCAATTCGATTCAAATTTATAACTTAAATCAATAGTTCAAATTTGTGACTCTATTCGTTTCAAATCAGCTTGAATTCATGACTCAATTCAGTTTGAATTTGTGGATCGAATTAATATTGTTTGAATATTATTTGGGTGAAACGAAATTGTTCTGTCAATGAACCATGACTCCGAATAATAAATTTAAATCATCAATTCGAATCATGAATTTGAATTGAATCGAACTATAAATTTAAACCATTGATTCAAGCTTTAAAATTAAACCAAATTCAAACAGAATTGAGTTGAACCATTTTTCATTTGAGTTGAACTCAGACCAAACTTTTTGGTTCGATCAATTCAAATTAAACAATTTTCTATTCGAAACAAACTTAATTCAAGATTTGTTTAGACTCATTTGGTTTGTATCCACCCCTAAAACAAAGGGTTATTTATTCGTCCAATTATTAAAAGCATAGAGTTTTATAATACCAAGTCTCTATCATTTATTGGAATAAGAGGTAAAGTTAAATTCAATTTGAATTGAACTCCAATAAGATCTACTTAAGATTAATTTAAATCTAAAGAGTTGGCTCAAAATATGTTTGAGATTGACAAATTAAATTTTGAATTTAATTAAAAAATAATTTAACTTTGAATTTTACTATAGCCAGTTGGAATTTGGATATTTGAATTGATTCAAATTCAACTTATTTATAAAAACAAATTTAATTTTTAATTTAAATTTATCTATTCGATTCGAATTTAAACAACTTAGGGTGAATTCATTTATGAGAAGACAGTAACTTCTGTTAGTAGAAGGTGAAAAATCGTACTGTAACTTCTGTTCCATATGTTCCATTTTCGCATTTAAACATAATTCTATGTTTTTTATACTTTTTCCTTTGCATTTAGGGATATGGTGCAGCTTGTGAAGGACTACTAGGATCCAAAGCATCAACTTTTCACAGCCTCCATCTCTGATAAGAGCAAGCATCGAATCAGCAAAAGCATAGTAACTGAAGTAAATTTTAGTAGAATTTATTTGTTTGATGAGTCGACTTAGGTGGCCTGAAATAGTAAAATGAGGTGAAGGCACAGATATTTCATAAAAAGACGTCAAAATTTCTGCAGAAAAACATTCTTACTTCAGAAAGAGAGAATTAGATATCCTTAGAAATGAAATCTGTAAACATCTTTTATATACTGAAATTACTGAATGAGTTCTGTGTTTCCACATCAGGTATGTCTGGGCCATCGGAACTCAAGCGAGTGACACTATTCAATCACTGTCTGCTCCACACACATACACAAAGAAAGAGCTTTACCGAGCGGCCTCTGATGCTATCATTGCATGTTTAAAGATTGTTGAAGAAATCTGCAGGCAAAGTTTCTAAGAGATGCTTAAAGACTGGAGAAGGCATCAATGGAACAAGATTTGACTTGGAGAAAGTATGAATCGAATTCATAATGAGGATCATTCCAAAAAGCATCTCGGTTAACTTCACAATGTTGAGAATATTGACATCGACCTTGTGTTACTGAAATCATGTTGATTATAATTCTTATTTGTTGTTGTTTTGATACTATCTGCCAATCGTTCAACCAGCCTGAAATTTGCATCCGAAACCTTGCAAATGGATATAGTCACCAAATCTGATTTTAATTAAAGGCCAATGGACTGTTTCCCGCCCATGTTTTAATGCAAATATAAATACGTGCTCGTAGGGTTTTAAAAATTTAAACATTTATTTGTTGTGTCATTTTTGTTAAAATTTGTTATTAATTATAAGGGTAAAATTGTTATTTAACCTATAATATAAAAAAACTAAAATTTTATCTTATTCTCTTTTGATTGTAACTAAAAATTTTCTTTATTCAAAAGTTTGAAAAGTTATTTTTTTCCTCTAAGGTTTCATTCTTTCCCTTATTTCTGGTGACGTTCTCCAGCTAACCTTCCATCTATCGACACTCTCTTACATCTCAGTCGATGACATGGCCATTATTCTCTTGCCACCAATGCGACAAATCATCTAGATCTGTCGCTTGATAAATGCGTTTCTTCCCACCATCTTAATTCATTTGTGGTTGAAGAACGATTCAAATTTGAATGGATCAACATTAGAAGATTTGTTTGATGCCAATTTGTCAATTGGACGAAGAAGATTCATTTGCATCTAACCGAAGAGACAAAGATGATGAATCGTCTTCGATTTTTCATCAAATAAAGACAATTTATCTTCGTCTGAAAAAATTGGTCTGGTGGAAAGGTTGATGACAGGAGAAGAAGATGGTAGGAAGGTTGACCGACAGCGGAAACAACATCTAATTGTTGGAGAAGAAAGAAAAAAAATCTAAAGAGAATACAACTTTTCAAAGTTTAATTATGGAAAAAAATATTAGTTTTTAAATTTAAGGGAGAAATTATATAAAATTTTAGGGTTTAGTGGTAAAAAAACAATTTTACTCTTGCTTTTAGTAAAAAATTTTAATAGAAGTTAACCCGTAAATGAGTATTTAGATTTTTGAAACTTTGTAACTATGTTTTTATCTTTAATATAAATTTGAGTGGAAAATATTAATTAAATGTAATTTAAATATTGTATTAGTTATTAAATAAATAAAACTATTTTAATATTATTTTAATATTTATTTAGATATTTCATTAGTTCAGTCGCTCAACTTGTAAAAACTTGGGTCGATCATTCAGCTAATCTAAAAACATTGTTTGTTTGTGAACAAAATAATAATGTAAAATCTAAAATCAATTGTGAAAAAAAAAATCATAAATTCATCAAAATAATTCTATATAAAATTATAAATTTAGTCAATTAATTGGAAATGCATTTATGGTTATTAACAACTACCAAAATTTTTTTCGAAAATGTTGAAAATTTTGACAATAATGGATATGTTAATTGTTTTTACAAGAGGCAGAAACTGTAACTTGCTTGAACTGGATAACGCTGTCACTTAGAACTTGTGAACTCTGAGACACTGTTCAAAGTACAAGCTTTCAAGACATGAACTTGTATTTCTCTGTCCAATGGCTATTTCAGTTTCTCTGCATTATCTCTCTCGCTCTTTCTTCTCCAATTCCCAGGTTCATTTCTCTTTCTCTCTCTCTTTATATTATTTTATATCCGCATCGATGTTTAGCCTTTGTAATTGTTTTGCTTTGTATGTGCGCAATAGCTGAACTTGACGCATAAAAATGGTCACTATGGATGGTCAGAGAGACCCAGTTGCTGTTTCAGTAATAACTCCAAGAACAAACTCAGGCCCGTCAAAGCTTCTGTAGAGTCTCCTCCTTTTCCACTCTTTCAACCTCCCAAAGTTGAAGAATCAGATCCTGATGGGGTAATTTTTTACCTTTTTCTGTTTAATTTTTACCCTTTCGACTTTGCTTAAGTTTAATAATCAGTCAAGCTTAGGATAGTGCAATTTATAACAAGCTTGTTTAAAGCGTTATATTTTGCTTGAAGATAGTTTAAGTTTGGTGTCGTTTCTAAGAGTTGAAATTATAGAAAACTGAGAAAAATGACTTCTTAAATTTTTTTTTTCAATTTATATTCATTTTTAGGAATGTATCTGCAAAATTGTTTTTGAAAGCAATGAATTTTCTTGTATTCCTTGTTTCTGAATTTAATGCTTTTTGTTTTTGGTAAATAGTTGGAACCAGCAGACCCTGATTTCTATAAGATAGGTTATGTTCGAAGTATGAGAGCTTATGGAATTGAATTCAAAGAAGGGCCTGATGGATTTGGAGTGTATGCTTCTAAAGATGTTGAACCACGTCGTTGCGCTAGAGTGAGTTACATTGCTTGCAGATGAACAAATATAATTGATGGAACTATATATAACTATGCTATTGCATTAGGTATCATGATTGGTGTTTCTCGTTGTCATTATGATCCTAATATCTGATTTTTCCTTATGTATGGATGATTGTTCACTTGACTGCACAGGTAGTCATGGAAATACCTCTAGAATTGATGATAACCATAAGGCAGAAACTCCCATGGATGTTTTTCCCAGATATAGTGCCAATAGGCCATCCAATATTTGATATCATTAACTCAACTAACCCAGAGGTAACTTTGATTATTCTTTAAAATTAAAGATAAGCTCTTAACCTTATTTCAATTGCATCAGTATGTATTACTATTTAAGTTTGGTCCTTAACTTTTGTGCTTCCCACAGTAACTTCAATTTGGTTGTCTACCTTAAACACTGATTGAATTTTAAACAGTTGAATGCCCTTTCATTTGTGCTTATGATGTGCATCTCTTTATGGCAGACAGATTGGGACCTTAGGTTGGCCTGCCTTCTTCTGTATGCATTTGACCGGCAGGATAACTTTTGGCAACTATATGGTGATTTCTTACCTTGTGCAGAAGAGTGCACCAGCTTGCTTCTAGCAACTGAGGTGACTAAATGCTTAAAAGAGTAAGCATGCTGTTTAGCAAAAATGTACAATGTATTCATTAAAATCCAATCATTTCATCATATTTCCTTTTGTCATTCTAAAAGCCCCTTTTTTATTTTATTCATTTATTTATTTGGAGTCAATTTCATCTAGTTATTGTAACTACTTTTTACTTTACTGTCATAGGAAGAAACATAACATTAGTTCTTGTGCTCATTGCTTTTTGTGTGCAATAGGAGGATCTTTTGGAGCTGCAGGATCCAAATCTTGCATCAACAATGAGAAAACAACAGCAAAGAGCATTAGAATTTTGGGAAAAGAACTGGGTAGGAAGAAATTCGATTTCATACAATTTAAACACTCTGATCATCCCATTGTGTTTATTTACTCCAATATTCCGCTTTAACAATGAAATTCTTTTTGTGTGTTAACCTTACTCAGCACAGTGGTGTTCCACTCAAGATAAAGCGACTTGCTCGTGATCCTAAGAGATTTATGTGGGCAATGAGTATTGTCCAGTCACCGTGCATTAACATGCAAATCAGGATTGGTGCTCTAGTACAAGATTCAAATATGCTAATCCCTTATGCTGGTAAACAATTTTCATTACATTCTAAACATATTATGTGATGGCTTGCCAGTACTGATATATAATCGTTTTCATCATTTTGCAGACATGCTAAACCATTCATTTCAGCCAAATTGTTTTTTCCATTGGCGGTTTAAGGACCGCATGCTTGAAGTGATGATAAATGCTGGACAGCGGGTTAAAAAAGGAGAAGAGGTCAATATCATACTTTCCTAAATTTTTTGCATATTAGTGCCTTACATTTATTTGTATAAGTATATTCATGTAATGAATGGAGGAAATGGTACAAAACTTAAATTATATGCCAATATTTTATGTACCATGAATCCGTTGTACGGTATGTATTCATTTATAGTCTTACTGGATTGGCAAATACCAATTCTGGATACGGTGAAGCCCTGTATGTAGTGGTGAGTCTTGTAGAATTAGGTTACGTTTGACCTGAAAAACAAGCTGATGATGCCTTTTGCCAATCAAGGCAAACATGAATCATGCCTTCTGCCGCATTTTTCTATTACCTGGATGCTGTTATTTAAGCGATATTCTTTTAATGTTTTATAACTCCTTGAATTCAAAACTTAAATCCTGGTATGACGCCATGTATACCACTGTTTCAACAAGCTTTGTAGATTATATATTATTACTTTTTTCTTTTTCTTTCTGGCCTCAAACATGTTATTGTTCTCAATAAAGTAATTATGTACAGAGAATTTCAGTAATAGAGTCTGGTTACAAAGGTTTCAATTCTTCCTTGATCTATACTGCATAAAATAAATTATTGTTGGAAGTGTTGCTTGACTGGTCATCTACCTAGAATTGGTCAGTTATTTTCATTATTTGATATAATTTTATTTTCTCTCATATGCTGATTCACTCCCTTGTGCTTAGGATAAGATACTTATTTTGATAGCGCGAGCTTCTGGAAGTGATCTCTTTGATTTCAATTGTTTTCTTTCTCTTTTTTACAGATGACTGTCAGTTACATGAATGGACAGATGAAAAACATGTTTATGCAAAGATATGGCTTTTCATCACCTGTGGTAATTTGCTTTCTGCTTCGATCATTAAAAAAGATATTTCCTTAACCGTTTAAAACTGAACCTTATTCACTATTACAGTTTGTTCTTTCAAATAGATTTTTCTTTGGTCATTCAGCGAGATAGTCCAAATTCATAAATAATGATATTCACCTTGTTTAAGAAATAGCATTGTATGTCATGGTAAATCTAAGAGATTGTTTGGTTTTGAAAAGTAACCATCCTTCGTGTGATCTAGTTGTCCTGGACATTATCGATTCTTGTTTGCGATTGTCAGTTGAACAAATTCTCTGATATTTTCAACCTAAACAAATCTGTCAAAGTTACTTGCATTTCAATTTTCGAAATCCTACTAACTTCCTTGTTCTTACATTTCTGTTTAAATTTGATATTAAACTCGTAATTCTTCTTGAATTAACGCATTGGTATATTTCACTTGTAAAACTGCAGAATCCTTGGGATGTAATCCAGTTTTCTGGCAACGTGCACATTCATTTGGATTCTTTTTTGTCAGTTTTCAACATAGCTGGCCTTCCTGAAGAATATCACCATAACAGCATGTGTTCTATGATTATTAACCACAATCCAGCTATAGTATTTGACCATCACAATCTAATAATTTTGCTGCAGGTCGGCTAGCAAGCAATGGAGATAGTTTTGTTGATGGAGCTGTCATCGCTGCAGCAAGAACATTGCCCACTTGGTCAGATGGTGATGTACCCCTGATCCCAAGCTTGGAAAAGAAAGCTGCAAAGGAATTACAGGAAGAATGCCAACGGATGTTAGCAGAATTCCCCACCACTTCTAAACAAGACCAGAAAGTACTAGGTAATGCTGTTATGCTTGTCTTGTATTTCTTTTACAACGAGATGTTAGTATAAGTTTTCGAGTCCAGTGAGAGCCTGTTAGAAGTTAAAACTCTGTTGTTGGCTTGTTTTTTCTATGTAAGTGAAACATTCTGGTCTCATAACCCAATCAATTGTTAAGATATTGTCTATTTTGGATACATAATGACTCTAATACCATTTGTAATATCACAGACACACATGGACTTTGTGTCCAAAATAGACAATAACTTGATAGTAGATCGGGTCATTAGACTGGGAGATTACAGTAAGTTCTTCAATCAAACGATTACTTTTAACTCTGATTTTTTTTTCCTTATTCTACCCACCAACAGATTCTATGCCTGAACCCAGGAGGACCCTGGAGGCTGCAATCGAGTAACTACTCCTGAAATGCTTTTTTAAAGTGACAATCCAGACCCATCTTAGAGATTTATTTGGCAAAAATATGGAATTATGCAGGTATCGATTGCACAGGAAACCATTCATAGAGAAGGTCATCAAGGCATTGGATATTTATCAAGATCGAATATTGTATTAATCATGAAGATCCAATTTTACAGGATCTCGGAAAGTTTTGATTAGTAACTAAAACCATCATTAGGTGAAATTTTTTCTGTTTGATGTAGAATTCCATGTTAATTAATCTGAGTGGTAGACTTTAATGTTCATTGCTGGACTGTATTGGATTCAATTGGCAAACTAAGAGGTTTCTAGAGAGTAATTTGTACCATGAAAGCAAAAATAAGGAAACAAGCAGTGTTTGCACAATCTCTTCACTTTTTTACAAACATGAAACATGTATATGCACAATTATGATACGAATACTTAGATATACTCCCTGAGTTCACAAATACATTAAATATTATAATATCAATAAAATTATGTGTAATTAGTTTTGAATATTTAATTAGATATCTAAATAAAGTATTATTATATGAATGAATATTATTTTATCTTTAATTTAAAATTATTTAATCACATGATATCAAATTATTTGAATATTTAATTAGATATTTAAAATTGAGTTCTTATAACATTGCTCGAATGATATAAATACGAAATGTATCAACCTGAACAACAGGGGAGGTAGACATAATTATATAGCACTTTTGAAATTAGGATCTAATAGATTCTCACCTGCAGAATTCAGTCAAAATACAGCAAACAACCCAGCCAACAACTAGCACAAAGCAACTAGTACTGAATATACTGGTTATTATTTATAAATTCAGGAGGATTATGGCCTGTACCTGCTCACTGTTACAACCAGGACTACATGAAAGAATGAGTCGAAATGGAAATTGAATAGTTCTGACAACCCGAAGAGTTGGGGCCTGCCCTTTCAGCCGAAGACAGCCCACAGCCCAAAACAATCTCCTCCTTCTTTTCTCACCTTCTCAGCTGCCTATAATGTCCTTGTCATAGTAAACTTTACCCCCTTCACACCTGACAGGTCTATGTGCCATTATTCATGCCCCAATTTTCAGCAATGGTCCCCACAACATTCTTCATGATATAAAATTACTGACAACCTAACGCAACTCATCAAAAGAAGGGTATTTCTTATTTTTGACTATATATATTTTTGTTTCTTCTTTTAGTTTATTACAACTTGTTTTGGTCAATTAAATTAAGATTGAGAGTTGAATTATTGGACTAAAATATGGGAAATTGAATGTACTATGGATGCTAGCAACCAAAAAGGTTTTAAAAAAAAAAGTGGTTGAAGATAATGAAATGGAAGCTATGCATGAATTGTAACAGCTCGTGGGTCGGGCCGGCCATTGTGCACAATTTTTTTAAAAATTTATTAGTTATTTTAAAAAATTTATTATTACATAGGGAATTCAAATAATTTACTTAGAGAATCCAAAAGTATTCACTAATGTTATGAAAAATTAAAAAGTATAAATAAATTTATTATTAATTTATGGAAAAACCAAAAGATGATGTGGGGAATCAAAAGTGCTAATAAATTAAAAAGTAATAATTCCTAATTTTTTCTTCACTTTCCCTTTGCCCATCATCGATTGACGTAACTGGAGATTAAATGACAAGCATCATTTGGATCTGGATGATACTCATCGTCTTTCATAGGACGATAGAACATTATTCATTCTCTAGCTAACAATTGTTGTTCAGAGGACGACCTCTGGATAAATACGACTCTACCGTTGGTTAGCCATTGCCAAAAAAATTGGTTGGATTTCAAGGGGAAAAATGAATTTTTTTAAATTTAATTCAAGAAAAAATATTATCTTTTCATATTAAAAGAAAAAAAAGATAAAATTTAAATTATTTTAATATTATTAATAAAATGATAAATTTATCTCTTAATATAATAAAAAAATATTTAAACTTTTTATTTATCATAAATATATATTTAAATTTTTTATTTATTATAAATATATATTTATTATTTTAACAAAACTAGAGGGGAGGGGGGAAGAATGCCCCTTCCCCTTATATTTTTACTTAAAATATATTTTTTTTATAAGTTAGAGGATAAAGTCGAATCTTTTAATTAATTTTATTGGGTAAGTCAAAGGATAAGATAAGTTGAAGATAAGGTTGAGGAGATTCTCAGCCAATTACATTTCTCTTCATCTTTCTCGGACATTATATTATTTTTTATACTCAGATTCAATAAATTCCTTATGAAAAAAATTTAGCATTTTTCTCAACCTCTCTTAGCATTATTGCTCGTTCCTATCTGTTTGCTACAAGCTAGACTACGTTCATTCAGGGTTTGCTCTTAAAAACTTTAACTTTGATAGTTGTTTGTTGTGTGTCTTTCTCTTTTTGTTTTTATTATTAATAAGCCATGCTTTTATTCTCAGTGTAAAGCTAGATTTTGTCTATTAAGCTTCTCTCAAAAATCTACTGAATTTTTGTGTGTGTGTCTGTACAGGTATTTATCGGCAATGGCTGAGGAGATAGTAACGAGTACTGCCGCGCAACTTGCATCAGAAGCTACAGTGTCGGCATGTGATTTGTTTAAACAGCATATATCATATGTGTTCAAGTACCAGAGCTACATCAACGACCTGAAAAAACTAGTTGAGGATCTCAGAAATAAAAAAGAAACAGTGGAGAAACCTGTAGAGTTAGCTGAAAGACAGGGTGAAGAGATTTATAAAACTGTTAAGAAATGGTTGAGTGATGTAGATGAGTTTACTGAAAGGGTAGCAAAAGCCATCATTGAGGATGAAGATAAAGCAGACAAGGGCAGCTGTTTAAAATTGAAGTCATGTCCTAATTTGATTCAACGTTACAAGCTTGGAAAGGAAGCAGTGAAAGCTGCAGTGAGTGGGGCCGATCTGTTAGGGAATGGCAACTTCAGTAGTGTTTCCTACCGTCCTGCTCTACGGAGGACAGAATCCATGTATGTCAGAGGCTACGAGGCCTTTGATTCCAGAGAGCAAGTTTTGCAAGAAATTTTGGACACGTTGAAGGATGTTAATGTTAACATGGTCGGGGTGCATGGGATGGGAGGTGTGGGCAAAACTACACTGGTAAAAAAAGTAGCTTGGCAGGTGAAGGAAGACAAGTTATTTCATGAGGTGGCCATTGCTGAGGTAACACAAACCCCAGACTACAAAAAAATTCAAGAAAAACTTGCTTCCGATTTAGGCTTGGAATTTTCGCAGGGGAGTGAATATCATAGAGCTAGTCAACTACGTTCCACGATAAAGAAGGAGAAGAGTTTACTTATAATACTGGATAATATCTGGACAAAACTTGATTTGGATGCAATTGGAATTCCTTTTGGGGATGCTGAGAAAGGAGGAAAAGATGATCTTTTTCGGGATGCTCAGAAAGAAAGAAAAGATGATCTTTTTGGGGATGCTCAGAAAGAAAGAAAAGATGATGAGATCAGGCGATGCACAATATTGTTAACTTCTAGATATCATGATGTATTAAGCAAAGATATGAAGACTCAGAAGAATATCTTTGTTCGTCCTATATCTAAAGATGATGCATGGAATTTGTTTCGGAAGATTGTGGGTGATTCTGCAGAAAGCTCTGATTTTCATCCTCTAGCAGATGAGTTTGTTACAAAATGTGCAGGTTTACCGGTTGCAATCTCAACAATTGCAAATACATTGAAAAATGAGAGTCTTCCGTTTTGGAAGGATGCCTTGGTTAGACTTAAAAGGTCTACTCCAAGACATATTCCATCTATGGAAGAAAGTGTGTATTCTACTATAGAGCTGAGTTACAATTTTCTGAAAATTGAGGAAGCTAAATCGCTATTTCTTCTTTGTGCTCTAAAAGATGCTGGTAGTAGCATGTCCATTGATGACCTCTTAAAACACAGTATGGGTTTGAATTTGTTTAAAGATGTATATACATTGGAAGAAGGAAGGAATAGATTGAACAGTTTGATAGATTATCTCAAAGCTTATTGTTTGTTGTTGGATGGTGACAATGACCATGCAGTTAAAATGCATGATATTATTCATGATGTTGCTGTATCGATTGCTTCAACAGAGCAATTCATGTTTAATATTCAAAATGTCATTGGCTTGAATGAAGTACTGAGGGAGGAAATACCAAAAGATTCAATTGCTATTTCTCTGCCCTATAGAGATATTTATGACAAGCTTCCTCAACGGTTAGAATTTCCCAAACTAAAGTTGTTCTTCCTATTGATGAAAAATCACTCACTACAAATCCCAGATGCTTTTTTCGAAGAAATGAAAGAACTCAAAGTTTTAAATCTTACCGGATTTCAATTCTTTTCATTACCTTCATCCCTTTCTTCCTTAAAAAACCTTAAAACACTTTGTTTGCATGCTTGCATGTTGGAGGATTTAAGAATTTTAGGAGAGCTAAGTAAACTAGAAATCCTTAGCTTCTTGGGGTCTGATATTAAACAGTTGCCTGCTGAAATCGGACAATTGACTCAACTGAAGATGTTAGATTTGAGCAATTGTATAAACCTTAAATACGTTGCACCACAAGTCATCTCCTGCTTGTCTCAATTAGAAGAATTATATATGGGCAATTGCTTCGTTCAATGGGAAGTTGAAGGAGTGGATAATCAAAGACGAAGAAATGCTAGCCTTGAAGAGTTAAAGCAGTTGTCGAACCTAACAACTTTACATCTTCATGTTCAGGATGCTCGAGGTATGCCACAAGACTTTTTCTTTGAGAAATTGAAAAGTTATCATTTATTTATTGGAGATAAATGGAAGTGGTCTGATAAATATTACAGTTCAACTTCAAGAACATTCAAATTGAAGATAAGTGATAATGTTTATTTGGGCCAAGTAATTAAAAGTTTGTTGGAGATGACTGAAGATCTCTTTCTTGAGGAAATGAATGGAGTTAGATATGTTGTTTATGAACTGAATGCGGATGGTTTTCCACATTTAAAGCATCTGCATGTAGAGGACGGTCTTGATATTTTGTATATCATTAACTCAGTTGCTCGGAAAGTAGCCTTTCCCAAGTTGGAGTCCTTGATCCTCTATAATTTGATTAAATTGGAGAAGATATGTCATGGTCAACTTAATCCAATGTCTTTTAGCAAATTAAGGATCATAAAAATAGAAAAGTGTGATAGATTGGAGTATTTATTTGCATCTTTCATGGCAAAAAACCTTATGCAACTACAAGAAATTGAAGTGACTTATTGTAAGAACCTAAAAGAGCTTTTTGGTGAAGAAAGTGATAACCGTGGTGATGAAATTGAAACAAATAATAGGATGGAGTTCAATCAATTGTGTTCATTGGCACTACAATGCTTGCCCAAATTCATTATGATCGATTCTACCATGGCGGTATGTTTTGTATTTTTCATTTTTTATTTTCTTTTGATATAAAAAGGTCTATTCTTGTTAGTTCATAAGTTATGTTTAAGGGCAATGTTTGTTTCTACAGGTTGTCTTTCCAAGATTGGAGAACTTGAAACTGCGTTCAATTAATATTGAGAATACATGGCTTGATCGACCTCTATTAATATTTTCTTATAGTCATTGCTTAAAAAGCTTAAGCATTGAGGAGTGTCATGGCTTAAATTATTTGTTTTCCTCTGCTATGGTCAAAAGTCTTAATGAACTCCAAAAGTTGGTCATAAGCAATTGTAAGTCAATAGAAGTAATAGTTGATTCAAAAGGGGTACAAGGAGAAGAAACGATAATGGATATGAGTTTTCCTAAATTGTTGCACATGAAGCTTGAACATTTGCCAAAACTCACAAATTTTGGCATCGGGAATTTAATTGAATTCCCCTCCTTAAAAGAACTTCACATTGAGGGATGCTATAACTTGAAGACATTCTTGTGCAAATCTTCTCATCTAGACACTGTGAACGAAGAAGGAGAAGTGAATTTGGAAAACTACTCTATGAATATAAATTCTCTCTTTGACGAAAAGGTAATTTAGTTTATTCCTTTTACTATAAGTTAATGTTGCTTATTTCCTTCAAAATGTTTTATGGGTTTTGAGAACAGATCAGTCTGACACAATATTTTGATAGCTTCCTTGTTGTGAGCTTGTGGGTCTTTTGTACACAAAATATTAACATTATGAATTGTTTGCTACAGGTTGCTTTTCCCAGCTTGGAGGAGATGGTGCTTTCACACTTGTATAACTTGCAGCTGATATGGCACAACCAAAAACTCCATGGGGAATCCTTTTGCAAACTAAAAGTAGTGAGAGTCTTATTCTGTGATAAGTTATTGACTATTGTTCCATCTAATACTCAAGGAAATCTGAGCTTTCGCTATCTAAAGGAATTGACTGTTGTGGCTTGTCGGAGTATGAAAAGTCTCTTTCCAGTTTCTACCGCTACTAGTCTCGTGCAACTTGAAAGTCTAGATATACATTTTTGTGGGTTGGAGAAAATTGTTTCTGAGGAGGAAGTTATGGGAGCCCCTACATTCTTGTTTCCACAATTAAAATCTTTCTACCTTTTCCATTTAAAGGAGCTCAAATATTTCTACCCGCAGTTGCATACAATAGAGTGGCCGATGCTAAGCCGTTGGGGTCTGTCTGGTTGCAAAAAGATAAAAGTTCATGATTTTGAATTTTCTAGCTTCCAAGAAAGAGACGAGGAGAAGCAACCTCCTATTTTTTATTTGGAAAAGGTATTACTTTGCTTTTATCCAAATTGATTTAATATCACACTGATTTAGTATGATAAGTGTGCAACCCAAAAGACAAGCACAAGAGGTGAAGGAACTCAATATCGAAGAGTTCCTTCAATATTGAAGTGGGATGTCAATTGGGCCAAACAATACAATACTCCAACTCAAAATTAAGATTTAAATTAAATGTTTGTCAACTTCAGTTTCCAAAATTAATGTTTCTATTCCAATTAAAATAAACTGACGAATACTCTTCCTTCGGCATGATAATAATAAATTTATTTTTCTCTTTGAATCTATCCAGTTAATAGATCAATTAAATGTTTCAGTTGCGAGATATTATTTATTTTGTTGATTAAAATTTTTGTTCATTTATGTAATTCTTGTTTCAAGTGTATTCTTATTTAATTTATAAATTTTAAATGTATATATATAAAAAGTAATCAGCTGGAGAAAGTAAGTTAGTGAGTGATTTGAGTTGCCCAAATTATAAACCAATTTCTTATTTCTTGTATTAGTAACTGACTCATAAAAGTGGATAAGACTTTGGCCTTGTATTTTTCTATTTACAACAATATTATTTTCATTTTTTCCAGATAAATTTCTAGATGTATATAAATTAGATATGAGTTGCCCAAAGTTAGATATGTTTTTCCTTATAATTAGATGTATATAAATTTCTAGTTACTTATTTGTGTGTTGCTGTGCACTTGTTGATGACTTAATGCTTACACCTATTTATTTACTTTTCATGATTTTTAGGTCATACCAAATTTGGAAGTGCTGGATTTATACGCTGATGACTTTGGATTGGCATTCCTTCACAGTAATCTAGCTGAGAGGCTTGGCAAGCTTAAACATCTTTGGTTGAGTTACTTTGATGATGAATCTGGTTCTTCTCTGGTCAATTTCCTTCAAAAATTAAATTGTTTGGAATCACTATATATTGCTGATAATAGTTCAAAAGAGCTATTCCCTTACAAGCAAGGACATTTATGGAAACAAGATTTTCGAGGGGACTCATTTCTTCAGAATCTTCAAAAGTTATCTGTAATTGGATGTGATTGTTTGACAATTTTAATGCCATCTTCAACATCTTTCAAAAATCTTAAAAATTTATTCATATACTGGTGCAATGGATTAGACAAGGTACTAACATGTGAAGCAGCCTAAACTCTTGTAAATATCACGGCATTGGATATAAGAGAGTGTAAGTTAGTGACAGGAGTAGTGGCAGGTGAGGGAGACCAAGAAGAAGAGATTGTTTTTGGCCAATTAAAAACTTTGGAGCTTTCCTGTTTGTCAAGCCTCACTTCCTTTTGTTCAGCCAATTATTCCTTCAAATTCCCTTGTTTGGAGCAAGTTGTTGTGAGTCAATGCCCAAAAATGAAAATATTTTCTCAAGGAGCATTAAGCACACCATTACTAAAGAAAATAGAGTTGACAGAAGAATATAATCATCAAGAATTTTTTTGGGAGGATGATCTCAATTCTACCATCCAGCAAATATTTACAAAGATGGTACTTACTCTTTCACAAAATTTTTGTTTTTTATCCATTTATAGTATTTTTGTTGATATAGAATTTAAATATTACTAATAAAAAATATGTTTATTTTTAATCATTATAATTTCCATTTTACCATATAGATTAATGCAAAGTTGCCAAAGTCATGATTATACGAGCATTATCTTCTATAAACTAGGATGAAAGGTTGTCAAACTCGTCTTTCAATTTGTTAATTCCATGAATCTCATTTGACTAATGACATACACAAATCAATTGCATGCTAAGCAAGTTTAAAAAACAAGGAAGATGCTTGTTCAAAATTTTTGCTAAGTTAGTTTTTCAACAATTATTTTGTGTTCTAGTTCAGATTTTGGTTTTTTCAATATGCTGTGTAAGAGTCATTATAATTTAATATTTTTTGTTTCATAGGTTGGCTACCGTAACTTTGAACATTTGACACTCTCTGAATTTCCCAATATGAAAGAAAAAATATGGAATGGTCAGTTACCAAACAACTTTTTCGAGAATTTAAAGTCTTTGGTGGTGGATAAATTTTTAGATATATCAACTGGTATTTCATCCAATGTGTTACGCTGCTTCAAAAATCTGGAATTGTTGAAAGTAAAAAGTTGTCAGTCACTAGAACAAGTGTTTGATTTGGAGGAAAGTCATCAAGAAATTTCAGGCTTACAGAAATTGAAATCATTGAAAATTAACAATTGCAACAGCTTGAGATCCATATTTACTCCAGCTATACTGTTGGGTCTTGTTCAACTCCAAGAGGTAAAGGTGAAAAACTGTGCATTAATTGAAGAAATCATCAAAAAGGAAGAGGAAAAGGATGGAGTGAGTGATAAAATTATAATTCCTCAATTAAACTCTGTTATGCTTGAGTCATTGCCTAGCTTGACAAGCTTCTATTCTGGAAGAAATATTTTGGAATGTCCTCCCTTGGAAACTATTATCATTAAGGACTGTCAAAAGGTCCAAATGAAGGAGTTCAATATTCATCTTGCTGCATTTTTCACTGAAAGGGTGAGCTTGTTTCAGTTCTTATTACAGGATAAGTTAATTTTATTAGAATGTTGTTCAATAATACAGATATTTTATGTGCATGCAGGTTGAAATTCCCGCCTTGGGATCATCTTCTTGCTTCCAGAATTTAACAATCTTGCACATCGGTGGCTTTGAACATTTAAAATATTTATTCCCATCTTCCATGTTGAAAAGTTTTTTCAAACTGAGGGTGCTTGAGATATCTAATTGTATGTTTATGGAAAAAGTGATTGATGAAGATGAAGGGAGAGCAAGAACAATGTTGTTTCCGAAATTATACCAGCTGAAGCTAAGAGATCTTCCAAAACTCACAACATTTTGCAATTCCACTGCAAGTTTTGTAGAAATGTCCTCCTTGTTCAAACTCCGGATTGACAATTGCCTTGGTATTCAAACATTCATATCCAGTTCTAGATGTGGTGATATGACATCATCAAGCAAAGATCCTGAAGGAATGAATGCAAAGGAGGACTACCCACGTGCTATCTCTTTTTGATAAGAAGGTGATCCGTCCCTTTATTTTCTTTTCAAGCTTATCTCAACCTTCATATCTAATTTATAATTTTTTATGATACTAATAATAGCTTGTTATATTGTACTTGTAATTGTAATTTGAAATCCTCAGGTAAGGCTCCCTTGTTTGGAGAAATTGAAAGTCACCTATACTGATCAATTGGTAAAATTATGGGACAATCAAGTCTCTTTGGATTCATTTGGAAAATTAATTAGTGTGACTGTAAGATTTTGTAAAAAACTTGGAAGTGTTTTTCCATCTAACATGTTCGGGAGTCACCAAAAGCTAAAATTTTTGGAAGTGCAAAACTGTGATTTGGTTGAAGAGATATTTGAAGTACTCGAGAAAAGCTCTGGCATGGTGGAGGAAATTCTTGCCGAGGAGGAAACTATCCCTAGGTTTGTGTTTTCTAAATTAACCCGGTTGAATCTACAGATGCTACCAAGTCTCAAAAGTTTCTACCCGGAGAAACATATTTCAGAATGGCCAGATTTAGAAGTGTTGAAGGTGCATGGATGTAATAACGTGAAGATCATTGCTTCAGAATCATTGAGCATCCGAGGGAGTAATGGAGACAGTCAACAAACACTGTTTTTTGTTTACAAGGTATGAGCATCGAGTACTCAATTAAATCATGTCCACAATTTAATAGGTAGATGGCAATGCTACTAATTTTGCAAAATTTTGACTCTGTTTTTAACTTATTTTATCTTATTTCTTAAAAGATTATTATTGTTATTATTATTAGTAATACGGAATTTTTCTTATTGGACAACATTATCATCATTATCATTCTGGATATAGTAAGACCCAAATATCACAGATCTCAGCATATATATTGCTACCCAGCGAAATTAATCGTCTTTCCTTTTTTGGTTAAACACTCTTTTTGTGATTTACTGATTTTCTAGGATGCATTCCCTAGCTTGGTAGAACTAGAATTATGTGAAATGCCCAGGCTATTGCATCTGTGGAGGGGAAATTTTCAGCCTTGCAATGCTTTTCAAAATCTCAAGACTCTGAAAGTGTCAGAATGTGACAGTTTAGAAAATTCCTGTTTCTCAATGTTGTCTCTCCAGAATTTAAAAACTTTGCAAGTTTCTAAGTGTGATGGGTTGAGATATTTACTGACCCCCTCAAAAGCTAAAACTCTGAATCAACTTAAAAGAATGAATGTATCAGATTGCAAATCAATGGTGGAAATTATAACACATTTGGGAGATGTAGTAGAGAATTCAATTGTTTTCGGCAAACTGGATTGTTTGGAACTTCACTGTTTGTCCAGCCTTAAAAGCTTTTGTGGTGGGGATTATTCTTTTGAATTTCCATTCTTGGAAAAAGTAATAGTCAGGGAATGCTGGGAGATGGAGACTTTTTGTCATGGAGTTTTAAGCACGCCAAATCTCCAAAGACTACAGTTGACAGATGGAGGAGAGGACGCAGTAGAAGAATGTTGGGAAGGCAACCTTAATTCCACCATACAATATTTGTTCAAAAATATGGTAATATGATTGACTCACCAAAATACATCATGCATTTCTGTTGTTTGATGAATTAAATTGATTGAATTCATGTTTTCTTTTAATTTCTTAATCAAATCAGCTATGCTTTATGATTACAGAATGTGCAGTACTCCAAAGAAGATTGAAGTCATTCCTTTAATGGTGTGTGATATACCACAGCTCCGTTTCCTCCAGGTGAAGAGGGACTCTGTTTCTACTATCTCAACTGATTTTATCTTCACATTTTGTTGAAAGTGGAATGCCCTCTGTATATACATTTTTTCTGTTGTTGTAGATGAATTTGTTTTATGTATGCCAATTTCTACAAGTTGCCAAACATTTTGGGCAAACAAGACACAATATGCAGTTTGTTTACTTCAGTGTGTATGCTTTATTGAATTCTTTCTCCCAGGAACAACAATGATTATAAAGTCAAATGGGGGATATTTAATGATCTTCACTTCAGGCTAAAGCTATCCATGCGATAAGCTTGGTACAATTTAGTTGTGGTTTCTGTTGTCATGAAACTTCTTCTCTCAGAGCTCATACCAAAAAGGTAATCAACTATGTCATCAATTGCTAATATGTGCCGTCTACATATAGGTCAACCATAAATATAGGTAAAAGACTATTTATATACTAACTCGGTCTATTCTTAAGATTTTGTTTATTTTGAACACATAATTCATTATGATTTTAGTTTTAGCTTTTACAACTCAAAACTTATTTTGACAACAATAAAACTATGTGCACAATTAATATATACAATTTTATGTAATTGAGTATTGTTTTATTTCTAATTTAAAATTATATAACTATATGATGATATATCATTGTTTGTGCACATAATAATACTCATTTTGACAATTAAAAATATACATGTTATTTAATCAGTCTTATTTTAAAATTTTTAAGCAATATGAAATGCACATATATACAAAATATTTCTCTCATGTTTTATCTCTGTGGGATTTATATAGGGATGCCACCATTGTATACTTTTATCCTTCCATAGGAAATAGAATTGGGTTAGAACTTCATAATCATCATATTAAGGTTTATTTAACCTAATTACATAATTATATGTAACTTTATCTCTTCCCCTACATAAACAAAGGATTGTACAGAGGAGATAAGGAAGGAGGGGAGACTCTCTTGTATCATTTACATTTATTCTGCTGAATTCTAGTTATCAAAATAATCAATAACATAACAATAGATATAATATAATACCTTGGGGTAAATCATGCATCAAGTCATCGACAATGCCCTGGACAAATTAATTGGGCTCTTAGCAATTTGGATATTTAAAAGATTTTATAGATATTTTTCTTAATTTTGAGTTATATAATAATTTAAATAGTATATAAAAAAAATAGTAATTTCACTATTCATTGTTTTAGGGTTTTTTATTAACTGAGTTTGATTTTGGCTAGTAAAATATTTTTTATGTAATATAAGGTTGGAAAATTGGTCTTAGGGCAAACCTTAGGTGGGAAAATGTCAGCACATCATTTCAATACATCTAATATGTTCAAACTAAATGTACCAGGCCCATTGACCTCAACACAATCACTCAACACATTGTAATCCAATACGTTACAACTAAACTTACTAGACCACACTTTGATCAGGACAACAACTAAAATCGTAATTTTAAAATTATATATATTTTAAAATTAGTAAACAAATTAGTTCATGTTATTAGTTCACATAGTTTTACCCATTTTAAAAGGCCAAAAGACTATTTCTCACCCAAGTTTTGGTGAAATAACAAATATATACTTGTGTCAGATGAAAAATTCAAATACCCACCTAAGTTTTAATCTGTTAAGACACACCGCAAATTTTTTGTTAGAGTTAAAGAGTAAAATTATCATTTATTAGTAATATTAAAATAATTAAAATTATATCTTATTTCCTCCTTTTTATTTGAAAAACTAACAATTTTCTCTAGAATTAAGTTTTAAAAAATTCATTTTTCCCCTTTAGGACACCAAACTTGAAATCTGACCACTTTCACCTGCGAATGGCAACCCTACGATAGACAAATGAGTCGTCATCATCTAAAGAAGGACCTCTGGATGACAACCGTTGCCTAGATTTGGACTACGAGTGTTGTCCTCGGACTACGCTTTGTCGTCCAGAGATCTAGATGACGTTTCATTGTCTAGTAAAGGATGACGAATGTTGTCAAGCAAAGTTTGGGCCCTCAACTACCTCCGATGGCCGGAGGGAGGGGTGAAAAAAAAAACTTTGAGACTTGAGAGGGGGGAAGTCACTTTTCAAAATTGAGGTTTGGGGTGAAATGTTAATTTGTAAAATCTGAGGAAAAAATAAGATATGATTATATATTTTTATATATTATTGTTAAATGAAAATTTTGGTCTTATATTAAATGACAATTTTAACGGAAGTTTAGATATTGATAAGTATTTGAGTTTTTCATCTATCGTGATTGTACTTTTAAAATCGAGCTAAAACTTAAATAAGAAATAGTCCATTGACCATTTTAAAATGCATAAACAATAGTTCAAAATTGAAAATAAAAAATACAATTAAGGTCCTTCAAACCAGATTAGTTTGCAAACTACAAAGATGAATCCATGTTTAAATATGTAGTGGAACCCATTGCATCAAACTTTTGAAAACCATGAATTCAAAAAAAAAAAAAAATCTACTTTGAACATAAACTAGAAACTTGTGGCAGCTTAAGAAGCAAGAGCAAATACCCAAATTTTGAAAGGAAGACACAACCAGGAGTCGAAAGCATACGACAGATGGCTTCGCCATCGATGGCAGCAGAGGTCGGTTTGTCGTTGGCGACAGGAGCGAGCAGAGGGATTAAGCGCTCATTCAGAAATTTGGCTTTTAAAATTTCTTCTCAATATTTTCGGTTTTATTTTTTTAATTTCTTTGCTTTTAATCTCCTGAAAAATGATAAGACTCATAAATCACAAAAACCTCCCCATTATGTTTTAAATGTTAATAGGGGTGTACATGATCTAGTTTGGTGCAATTTGTAAATTTTTTCAAACCAAACTAAAAAGAAACGATTTGAAAAATTTTCAAACCAAACCAAATCATTTTAGATTTCAAATCAAACCACACCAAACCTAATTGAAAAATGTAATTTCATCAAGTTTGGATTGTATTTTGAACTTATTAATTATAAATATATATTATTTAATAAAAATAATTGAATTATAATTTTGTAAAAATTTAATATAAATATGTAAAATAAATATGAAATATATATACAATAAAAATGTTACGATGGATCATCTGGAGATGCTAATCTTCAATAAAATTAATTGAAGATCGACATCTCTAGAATTGTCCAATGCCGATCTTTGGTCGAACAAAAACAAATTGTCTTCTTCCTACGAAAATGTTATGATGGGAAGGTCGACGATAGGAGAAGAAGATGTTGGAAAAGTCAATTGACAACGGGAACAAATTTCGACAGTTGAAAAAAGAAGAAAAAAATCCTAGGGGTAAAGTGAACTTTTCAAACTTTTGGGTGAGAGAAAATTATTAGTTTTTTAAATTAATAAAGAGAAATGAAATAAAATTTTGGTTTTTTTTAAATTTTTTGTCAAATGAAAGTTATATCCTTAATCATAACAAATAATTTTAACAGAATTGTGGGTATTTATGTTTTTTAAACACTGTAGGGGGAAGTTTGGAATTACTCCAAACCTTGGGTGGGAATAATTGACAATTTCCCCAATTTAATTTTGAAAACTTCCTTCCCTCCCCCTACCCCATCCCAATAACTCCCCTCAAATTTCAAAACATGTAGTTATACCCCCACAAAATATATTCTCTCTTTCCGACAACCATTATTCCCGATGATTTACTTCGTGGCATCGTCAACCATCTTGCCGATACCCTCTCCCTCACTGGTTGTATTGCTAATGCTTTTATCATGATTTTCCCAATTGAAAATGAGCAAGATATCCGACCCCCTTGCTCGTTTTCACGACATCATTGACCATCGAAGGAGAGGGTCAACCTTGAGCATCCTCCACTAATTGTTTAGTCTTTTGGGTATAGTATAGAATAATTGTATTGAAATTGCATTTGCAGCGTACTATGAAAACATTAATTATACAATGTATTGTCCTTGTTAATTAATAATGTTAACTTAGTGGACTCTCCTAATTTGTTCACATTCTTATCATTTATCTTTCGCAAAATAAAGCATCACACGAATGAATGTGATGGAGGACCGCTTGAATATTAACAAATAATGACAACTTTATACTGGTTTTGGGCAGGTTTCAACCGCTTTATAACATTAAATCAACATAAGAAACAGCCCCAAGGTTTATGGTGCAAAACATGAGTAGGTGCAATCTCCTTTTTCCTTTTGTGACTTTGACACAAATTATTTAAAGGGAGAATAATAATTTCCACCCAAGTTTTGGTGAAATGATAAATATATACTTACGATAGATGAAAAATTTAAGTACTTATTTAAGTTTTAATTTATTAGGATACACTCATAAATTTTCTATTAGGATTAAAAGATAAAATCGTTATTTTATTAGTAATATTAAAATAATTAAAATTTTATTTCATTTTCCCCTTGGTTTGAAAAAATTACATTTCCCTCTTTGATTAAATTTTAAAAAATTCATTCCCCCCGCCCCCAAGATATCAAACCTGAAATCTGACTACTTTCTTAAACGAATGGTGGATTAACGGCTAAAGAATAAGACGAAGTCGTCTAGAGGATGAGTTTTGAACAACGCTTCGTTGTCTAAATCTCTGGACAACAAGCGTTGTCCATTCAATCCGTTGTGTCAGTCACTAGTAACTAAAGGGAAGGGTGAAGAAAAAACTTAGGGATTTAGGAGGGAAAACTACTTTTCAAAGTTTAAGTATGAGAGTTAAATATTAATTTTTAAAACTTAAGGAGAAAAAAAATTATATATTTTTTAATATTATTATTAAGTAACGATTTTACTTTTATATTTAACAAAAAATTTAACTATTATTTAAGGATTGATAGGTGTTTGCTTTTTTTATTTGTTGTGGATGTATTTGAATTTGAACTAAAGCTTGGGTGGGAAAGTTGTTTTCCATTATTTAAATTATATTTGTTCTTTTAATGTGCTGTGGCAGACAAGTAATACGGAATGTGCCCGCGCTCAGTCTAAACCGCCTTTTTATGGCACAACTTTCGAGGGTTTGGATGTATTATAATAACCCACAAGTTGTGCCGTAAGCCCCTCGGTCCACTACAATACTATCTATAATTTTTTTTAAAATTATTATTTATTTATTAATTATTATATAGAAAATTCAAATAATTGATATGAAAAATCCAAAAATATTGACTACTGCAATGAAGAATTAAAAAGTAATAAAAATTTATTATTAATTTTACGAAAAAACCAAAAGATAATGTGATAAATCAAGACTTATTATTTATTTATCATTATTTTTATGGAGAAAACTAAAAAATTAGTATAGAAAACTCAAAAAGCCGTCATTATGGTATGCATTGGTGATGGTCCATTTTTATAAATTAATCCTGCGTAGGTAGATATTAGCTGTCAGCTATGAGAAAAACTCGGCCATTTTTGTCTTTATATCGATGTTTGAAAGTTTGTTAAATCGAAAAACTGATCCAAGATGGGCCTAAAATCACTTTATCATATGTTAAATGCATAAATTATATTTTTTACTCAGTCTACCTCTATTAAATTTAAATTAATATTATATATATTTATTTTAAATATATATAAAGAGATATACTTATATATATTATTATATAATTGATAATTATTTAATTTTTAATTCAAAATTATTTAATTATATGATGACATATATATATTTAATTATATTTTAAAATAAATACGTATAGTTTTATTATTAATTTTAATAATAAAAATGTATAATAGTCATTTAATTTCTTAAAACTTTGACAAAAACAAAATTAGTCAGAAGTTGTGACCCAGATGACAATCAAGGTGTCACTAAACCAAAACCAAATATAAAAATCAAAATCACTAAAAAAAAAAAAATCAAAATGACACCAAAGCAAACCTACACGAACAAAACCAACTTCTCATCTTATCACATTGCCGAACCACTTTTACTTGCCATGCCAACCCATTAAACCAACAATACAAAACTTGCCAACTTTGGTGAAAGTCATAAAAGACCTTGGGATGGAATGTTTCAGTCATGAAAAACCTCAATTTAGTCAAATCATGACCCAAGTGATGCAGCTTAAGTTGTGACAAAGCCAAAAAATGCAGCTCAAGCAACATCACGGTAGAGTTATGTCTTAGAGACAATCTGATTTATGCATATATAATTGAATATTTGTTGTTGTTATTATTATTATTAAAAAGGTTTTATCATTTGTTCATATTTGTGATTCAATACTATCATCGTAAAAATGATAAATCTTTAAAATGATAAAAATATAATGAGAGAATCATATAGCTGATTGTGAGACTGTATGTACACATTAAATACTCATTGTAAAATCATCTGTAATCCTGACATTACATTGATTAAGGGAACAAGTAGTAGTGAAAAGATTATCATAGTATTAAGCAACCCTATTGAAAAGTAATAACAATTCCTACATGTCGAAATTGTTAGCCAATGGTTTAGTGCAATACATAAGTATACGTTGTATACGTATCTACTAGACCGATACGATTGGAGATTTTCATAGGGATGATTATTACAGTGTCTATAAAATAAATCCTTTTAATGGATATCAGTTCATACTGAGAACTTACTTAGATAAATATGTATTTATGTCTCAGTTTTGAGAGATATTAATTAATGAAAAGATCGTATTACATGTAATCGTGAAATTGATAAGATTTTAAAGTTATTCACTGATATTTTGTTAACTCAATAGAGAGCTTATGAGTTGTGCATATATGTAGAGTTGTTTTAGATTTAAGAGGTAGAGAATTATCGAAGATAGATTCGATTTAGGTATTAGATTGAGAGTTTTGAGCCTCAGAATGTCTTAAAAACCACAACGTAATAATTTTAGAGAGAATAATGAAAAAGAGAATAGATGAAAAATAAAATTATTTGGTGCTAGCATTTGCTTTAGGCAGGATACAACCAATTCACTAGTGAAAGTTTTGAGGGTATTATGATAGTTTTTCAAAATTTAAACAGTTATGGTTAGTATGTTAATTTAACTTTTTGATATTGTGCCTTTGATTGTCATCACCCATTAAAAGAGATAGGTTTTGTCCTTTGAATGGTAAAGTGTAATTTATACATTCTGTGGGTGAGACGGTTTTTAAGCCAACCACTCAGTTTTGAAAGACCGCAATTACAGGATCACTTGGGCGTTGAATCTTCTATCTTTTCAGTTTCTTCATCTGCCATCCGACACTCATTGAATCATTGATGCTTGAAAACTTATCTCTGCTTTTGAGAGAAACATACATACAGATCAAGCCATCAAGCTGTACTTGTTCTAAACCTTCCCTTATAATTAATTTCTTTTAATTGTCTATTGCTTCAAATTACTTTTCTATAATTTTCCTTTCCCCTGTTTTAACTAACAATTCTCTATCATTTTATACTCAGTATCAATAAATTCCTTAGAAAAGAACAAATTTAGCATTTCTCTCAACCTCTCTTAGTATTATTGCTCGTTGCTATCTGTTTGCTACAAGCTAGACTACGTTCAT
This sequence comes from Mangifera indica, assembly GCF_011075055.1. NCBI lineage: Eukaryota > Viridiplantae > Streptophyta > Magnoliopsida > Sapindales > Anacardiaceae > Mangifera > Mangifera indica. The sequence goes on from NC_058142.1 coordinate 18,119,131, forward strand.
TCAGGGTTTGCTCTTAAAAAACTTTAACTTTGATAGTTGTTTGTTGTGTGTCTTTCTCTCTTTGTTTTCATTATTAATTAGCCATGCTTTTATTCTCAGTGTGAAGCTAGATTTTGTTTATTAAGCTTTTCTCTCAAACATTTACTGAATTTTTTGTTATATAATTTTGTCCAACTCCAATTCTTTTTCTTTCATTTCCCTTGCCTCCTAAGTACCCTTTCATTGTACAGCTTTACTTTAAAAAAAAAAAAAAAGAGAGAGAGAGAGAGTGAGTGTGTCTGTACAATTATTTATCGGCAATGGCTGAGGAAATAGTAACGAGTACTGCCGCGCAACTTGCATCAGAAGCTACAGTGTCGGCATGCGATTTGCTTAAACAGCATATATCATATGTGTTCAAGTACCAGAGCTACATCAACGACCTCAAAAAACTAGTCGAGGAACTCAGAAATAAAAAAGAAACAGTGGAGAAACCTGTAGAGTTAGCTGAAAGACAGGGGGGAGAGATTTATAAAGCTGTTAAGAAATGGTTGAGTGATGTAGATGAGTTTACTGAAAGGGTAGCAAAAGCCATCATTGAGGATGAAGATAAAGCAAACAAGGGCAGCTGTTTAAAATTGAAGTCATGTCCTAATTTGATTCAACGTTACAAGCTTGGAAAGGAGGCGGTGAAAGCTGCAGTGAGTGGGGCCGATCTGTTAGGGAAAGGCAACTTCCGTAGTGTTTCCTACCGTCCTGCTCTACAGAGGACAGAATCCATGTATGTCAGAGGCTACAAGGCCTTTGATTCCAGAGAGCAAGTTTTGCAAGAAATTTTGGACACATTGAAGGATGTTAATGTTAACATGGTCGGGGTGCATGGGATGGGAGGTGTGGGCAAAACTACACTGGTCAAAAAAGTAGCTTGGCAGGTGAAGGAAGACAAGTTATTCCATGAGGTGGCCATTGCTGAGGTAACACAAACCCCAGACTACAAAAAAATTCAAGAAAAACTTGCTTCCGATTTAGGCTTGGAATTTTGTCAGGAGAGTGAATATCAGAGAGCTAGTCAACTACGTTCCAGGATAAAGAAGGAGAAGAGTTTACTTATAATACTGGATAATATTTGGACAAAACTTGATTTGGATGCAATTGGAATTCCTTTTGGGGATGCTGAGAAAGGAGGAAAAGATGATCTTTTTTGGGATGCTGAGAAAGGAGGAAAAGATGATCTTTTTTGGGATGCTGAGAAAGAAAGAAAAGATGATAAGATCAGGCCATGCACGATATTGTTAACTTCAAGAAATAGGGATGTATTAAGCAAAGATATGAAGACTCAGAAGAACATCTTTGTAAGTCCTTTATCTGAAGATGATGCATGGAATTTGTTTCGGAAGATTGTGGGTGATTCTGTAGAAAGCTCTGATTTTCATCCTTTAGCAGATGAGTTTGTTACAAAATGTGCAGGTTTACCAATTGCAATCTCAACAATTGCAAATACATTGAAAAATGAGAGTCTTCACTTTTGGAAGGATGCCTTGGCTCGACTTAAAAGGTCTAATCCAAGACATATTCCAGATATGGAAGAAAGTGTATATTCTACTATAGAGCTGAGTTACAATTTTCTGAAAATTGAGGAAGCTAAATCACTATTTCTTCTTTGTGCTCTAGCAGATGCTGGTAGTAGCATGTCCACTGGTGACCTATTAAAATATAGTATGGGTTTGAATTTGTTTGGAGATGTATATACATTGGAAGAAGGAAGGGATAGATTGCACAGTTTGATAGATTATCTCAAAGCTTCTTGCTTGTTGTTGGACGATGACAATGACCATGCTGTTAAAATGCATGATATTATTCATGATGTTGCTGTGTCGATTGCTTCGACAGAGAAATTCATGTTTAATATTCAAAATGTCATTTGCTTGAAAGAGGTGTTGGGGGAGAAAATACCAAAACATTCAACTGCTATTTCTCTACCCTATAGAGATATTTATGACAAGCTTCCTCAACGGTTAGAATTTCCCAAACTAAAGTTGTTCTTCCTATTGATGAAAAATCACTCACTACAAATCCCAGACGTTTTTTTCGAAGAAATGAAAGAACTCAGAGTTTTAAATCTTACCAGATTTCAATTCTTTTCATTACCTTCATCATTTTCTTGCCTAAAAAACCTTAAAACATTGTGTCTGGACAACTGCCTGTTGGAGGATTTAACAATTTTAGGAGAGCTAAGTAAATTAGAAATTCTTAGCTTCTCGGGGTCTCACATTAAACAGTTGCCTACAGAAATCGGACGGTTGACTTGGTTGAAGTTATTAGATTTGAGCAATTGTATAAACCTTAAATACATTGCACCACATGTCCTCTCTTGCTTGTCTCGATTAGAAGAACTATATATGGGCAACTGCTTTGTTCAATGGGAAGTTGAAGGAGTGGATAATCAAGGACGAAGAAATGCTAGCCTTGAAGAGTTAAAACAGTTGTTGAACATAACAGCTTTACATCTTCATGTTCAAGATGCTCGAGGTATGCCACAAGACTTTTTCTTCAAGAAATTGAAAAGTTATCATTTATTTGTTGGAGATAAATGGAAGTGGTCTGATAAATATTACAGTTCAACTTCAAGAACATTCAAACTGAAGATAAGTGATAATGTTTATTTGGGGCAAGGAATTAAAAGTTTGTTGGAGATGACTGAAGATCTCTTTCTTGAGGAAATGAATGGAGTTAGATGTGTTGTTTATGAACTCAATGTGGATGGTTTTCCACATTTAAAGCATCTGCATGTAAAGGACAGCCTTGATATTTTGTATATCATTAACTCAGTTGCTTGGAAGGTAGCCTTTCCCAAGTTGGAGTCCTTGATCCTTTGTAATTTGATTAAACTGGAGAAGATATGTCATGGTCAACTCAATGCAGGGTCCTTTAGCAAATTAAAGATCATAAAAATAGAAAAGTGTGATAGATTGGAGTATCTCTTTTCATCCTTCATGGTAAAAAATCTTATGCAGTTGCAAGAAATTGAAGTGACTGATTGTAAGAACCTAAAAGAGCTTTTTGGTGAAGAAAATGATTACCACGGTGATGAAATTGAAATGAATGATAAGATAGAGTTCAATCAACTGTGTTCATTGACTTTACAACGCCTACACAAATTCAATAAGATCGATTCTAACTTGGCGGTATGTTTTGTATTTTTCTATTTTTACTTTCTTTTGATGTAAAAAAGAGTATTCTTATTAGTTCATAAGTTTTGTTTCAGAGCAATATTTGTTTTTACAGGTTGTCTTTCCAAGATTGGAGAACTTGCAACTGTGTTCAATTAATATTGACAATACATGGCTTGATCGATCTCTATCAATATTTTCTTATAGTCAGTGCTTGAAAAGTTTAAGCATTGAGGAGTGTCATGGCTTGAATTATTTGTTTTCATCTGCTATGGTCAAAAGTCTTAATGAACTCCAAAAGTTGGTGATAAGCAATTGTAAGTCAATGGAAGTAATAGTCAACTCAAAAGGAATACAAGGAGAAGAAAAGATAATCGATATGAGTTTTCCTAAACTGTTGTACATGAAGCTTAAATTTTTGCCAGAACTCACAAGTTTTGGCATTGGGAAGTTAATTGAATTCCCCTCCTTAAAAGAACTTCACATTGAGAGATGCTCTAACTTGAAGACATTCTTGTGCAAATCTTCTCATCCAGACACTGTGAGAGAAGAAGGAGAAGTGAATTTGGAAAACTACTTTATGAATATAAATCCTCTCCTTGATGAAAAGGTAATTTAGTTTATTCCTTTTACTAAAAGTTAATGTTGCTTATTGCCTTCAAAATGTTTTATGGGTTTTGAGAACGGATCAATCTGACAAAATATTTTGATAGCTTCCTTGTTTTGAGCTTGTAGGTCTTTTGTACACAAAATATTAACATTATGAATTGTTTGCTGCAGGTTGCTTTTCCCAGCTTGGAGGAGATGGTGCTCTTAGACTTGGATAACTTGCAGCTGATATGGCACAACCAAAAACTCCATGGGAAATCCTTTTGCAAACTAAAAGTAGTGAGAGTCGAATCCTGTGAAAAGTTATTGACTATTGTTTCATCTAATACTCAAGGAAATCTGAGCTTTCGCAATCTAAAGAGATTGACAGTTAGAGATTGTCGGAGTATGAATAGTCTCTTTCCAGTTTCTACTGCTACTGGTCTAGTGCAACTTGAACATCTAGAAATACGTTTTTGTGGGTTGGAGAAAATTGTTTCTGAGGAGGAAGTTATGGGAGCCCCAACATTTTTGTTTCCACAATTAAAATCTATCTACCTTATCTATTTAAAGGAGCTCAAATATTTCTACCCACGGTGGAATACAATAGAGTGGCCGATGCTAAGCACTTTGGAAATGTCTGATTGCAAAAAGATAAAAGTTCATGATTTTGAATTTTCTAGCTTTCAAGAAAGAGACGAGGAGAGGCAACCTCCTATTTTTTATTTGGAAAAGGTATTACTTTGCTTTTATCCGTATTCGTACTTACAACATCTTTATGTTATCCAGATTGATTTAATAAACCGAACATTAATGTTTCTATTCCAATTAAAATAAACCGACGAATACTCTCCCTTCGGCATGATAATATTAAAATTTTTTCTCTTTGGGTCTATCCAGTTACCAGATCAATTAAATGTTTCAGTTGCAAGATATTATTTATTTCGGTGATTAAAATTTTTGTTCATTTATGCAATTCTTGTTTCAAGTGTATTCTTATTTAATTTATAAATTTTAAATGTATATATATATATAAAGTAATCAGCTGAAGAAAGTAAGTTTGTGAGTGACTTGAGTTGCCCACATTATAAACCAATTTCTTTTTTCTTGTATTAATAACTGACTCATAAAAGTGGATAAGACTTTGGCCTTGTATTTTTCTATTTACAACAATATTATTTGCATTATTTCCAGATTAAAAATCTGGTTAGATATGTTTTTCCTTATAATTAGATGTATATAACTAGTAACATTTTGTACCGTTTGTATATAAAATTTCTAGTTACTTATTTGTGTGTTGCTGTGCACTTGTTGATGACAGAATGCTTACACCTATTAATTTAATTTTCATGATTTTTAGGTCTTACCAAATTTGGAAATGTTGCGTTTAGAAGGTGATGACTTTGGATTGGCATTCCTTTGCAGTAATCTAGCTGAGAGGCTTGGCAAGCTTAAACATCTTCGGTTGAGTGACTTTGATGATGAATCTGGTTCTTCTCTGGTCAATTTCCTTCAAAAATTAAATTGTTTGGAATCACTAGATATTATTTTTAATAGATCAAAAGAGCTATTCCCTTTCAAGCAAGGACATATATGGAAACAAGATTTCCGAGGGGACTCATTTCTTCAGAATCTTCAAAAGTTATCTGTATTTGGATGTGATTGTTTGACAATTTCAATGCCATCTTCAACATCTTTCAAAAATCTTAAAAATTTATCCGTACACTGGTGCAATGGATTAGACAAGGCCCTAACATGTGAAGCAGCCAAAACTCTTGTAAATATCACAACATTGGTTATAAAAAAGTGTAAGTTACTGACAGGAGTAGTGGCAAGTGAGGGAGACCAAGAAGAAGAGATTGTTTTTGGCCAATTAAAAACTTTGGAGCTTTCCTGTTTGTCAAGCCTCACTTCCTTTTGTTCAGCCAATTATTCCTTCAAATTCCCTTGTTTGGAGCAAGTTGTTGTGAGTCAATGCCCAAAATTGAAAATCTTTTCTCAAGGAGCATTAAGCACACCATTACTAAAGAAAATACAGTTGACAGAAGAATATAATCATCAAGAATTTTTTTGGGAGGATGATCTCAATTCTACCATCCAGCAAATATTTACAAAGATGGTACTTACTCTTTCACAAAATTTTTGTTTTTTATCCATTTATAGCATTTTTGTTGATATATAATTTAAATATTACTAATAATAAATATGTTTATTTTTAATTATTATAATTTCCATTTTACCATATAGATTAATGCAAAGTTGCCAAAATCATGAATTCCACGAGCATTATCTTCTATAGACTAGGATGAAAGGTTGTCAAACTAATATTTCAATTTGTTAATTCCATGAATCTCATTTGACTAATGACATACACAAATCAATTGCATGCTAAGCAAGTTTAAAAAACAAGGAAGATGCTTGTTCAAAATTTTTGCTAAGTTAGTTTTGAACAATTATTTTGTGTTCTAATTCAGATTTTGGTTTTTTCAATATGCTGTGTAATAGTCATTATAATTTAATATTTTTTGTTTCATAGGTTGGCTATCGTAACTTTGAACATTTGACACTCTCTGAATTTCCCAATATAAAAGAAAGAATATGGAATGGTCAGTTACCAAACAACTTTTTCGAGAATTTAAAGTCTCTGGTGGTGGATACATTTTTAGATATATCAACTGGTATTTCATCCAATGTGTTATGCTGCTTCAAAAATCTGGAATTGTTGAAAGTAAAAAGTTGTGAGTCACTTGAACAAGTGTTTGATTTGGAGGAAAGTCATCAAGAAATTTCAGGCTTACAGAAATTGAAATCATTGAAAATTGACAATTGCAACAGCTTGAGATCCATATTTACTCCAGCTATACTGTTGGGTCTTGTTCAACTCCAAGAGGTAAAGGTGAAAAACTGTGCATTAATTGAAGAAATCATCAAAAAGGAAGAGAAAAAGGATGGAGTGAGTGATAAAATTATAATTCCTAAATTAAACTCTGTTATGCTTGAGTCATTGCCTAGCTTGACAAGCTTCTATTCTGGAAGAAATATTTTGGAATGTCCTCCCTTGGAAACTATTATCATTAAGGACTGTCAAAAGGTCCAAATGAAGGAGTTCAATATTCATCTTGCTGCATTTTTCACTGAAAAGGTGAGCTTGTTTCAGTTCTTATTACAACATAAGTTAATTTTATTAGAATGTTGTTCAATAATACAGATATTTTATATGCATGCAGGTTGACATTCCTGCCTTGGGATCATGTTCTTGCTTCCAGAATTTAACAATCTTGCACATCGGTGGCTTTGATCATTTGAAATATTTATTCCCACCTTCTATGTTGAAAAGTTTTTTCAAACTGAAGGAGCTTGAGATATCTAATTGTACGTTCATGGAAAGAGTAATTGATGAAGATGATGGGAGAACAAGAACGATCTTGTTTCCTAAATTATGTTGGCTGGAGCTTAGAGATCTTCCAAGACTCATAACATTCTACAATTCCACTGCAAGTTTTGTAGAAATGTCCTCCTTATTAGGACTCTGGATTAACAATTGCCCTGGTATTCAAACATTCATCTCTAGTTCTATATATGGTGATATGACAGCATCAAGCAAAGAACTTGAAGGATTGACTGCAAAGGAGGACTCTACCCACATGGTATCTCTTTTTGATAAGAAGGTGATCCGTCTCTTCATTTTGTTTTCAAGTTTTTCTCATCCTTGATATGTAATTTATGATTTTTTATTATGCTAATAATGGCTTGTTATATTGTACTTGTAACTGTATCTTGAAATCTTCAGGTAAGACTCCCTAGTTTGAAGATATTGGAAATCACCCATGCTAATCACTTGGTAAAATTATGGGACAATCAAGTCTCTTTGGATTCATTTGGAAAATTAATTAGAGTGACCGTAGGATTTTGTAAAAGACTCGTAAGTGTTTTTCCGGCTAACATGCTTGGGAGTCACCAAAAACTAGAATTTTTGGAAGTGCAAAACTGTGATTCAGTTGAAGAGATATTTGAAGTACTTGAGAAAAGCTCTGTCATGGTGGAGGAAAATTTCGCCAAGGAGGAAACAATCCCTAGGTTTGTGTTTTCTAAATTAACCTGGTTGTATCTAAAGATGCTACCAAGTCTCAAAAGTTTCTACCCGGAGAAACATATTTCAGAATGGCCAGATTTAGAAGTGTTGAAGGTGCATGGATGTAATAACGTGAAGATCATTGCTTCAGAATCATTGAGCATCCCAGGGAGTGATGGAGAGAGTCAACAAACACTGTTTTTTGTTTACAAGGTATGAGCATCAAGTACTCAATTAAATCATGTCTACAATTTAATAGGTATAAGGCACTGTTACTAATTTTGCAAAATTTTGACTCTGTCTTTAACTTATTCTATCTTATTTCTTAAAAGATTATTATTGTTATTATTATTATTAGTAATACAGAATTTTTCTTACTGACAACATTATCATCATTATCATTATGGATATAGTAAGTCCCAAATATCACAGATCTCAACATTGCCATCATTTTATTTTTTGGTTAAACACTCTTTTTGTGATTGATTGATTTCCCAGGACGCATTCCCTAGCTTGAAAGAACTAGAATTATGTGAAATGCCCAGGCTATCGCATCTGTGGAGAGGAAATTTTCAGCCTTGCAATGCCTTTCAAAATCTCAGGACTCTAAAAGTGTCAGAATGTAGCAGTTTAGAAAATTCCTGTTTCTCAATGTTGCCTCTCCAGAATTTAGGAACTCTGCTAGTTTCCAAGTGTGATGGGTTGAGATATTTACTGACCCCCTCAAAAGCTAAAACTCTGAATCCACTTAAAAGAATGAATGTCTCAGAATGCAAATCGATGGTGGAAATTATAACACATTGGGGAGATGAAGTAGTAGTGAATTCAATTGTTTTCGGCAAATTGGATTGTTTGGAACTTCACTGTTTGTCCAGCCTTAAAAGCTTTTGTGGTGGGGATAATTCTTTTGAATTTCCATTATTGGAAATAGTAATAGTCAGAAAATGCTTGAAGATGGAGACTTTTTGTCTTGGAGATTTAAGCACACCGAGTCTCCAAAGACTACAGTTGACAGATGGAGGAGAGGACGCAGTAGAAGAATGTTGGGAAGGCAACCTTAATTCCACCATACAATATTTGTTCAAAAATATGGTAATATGATTGACTCACCAAAATACATCATGCATTTCTGTTGTTTGATGAATTAAATTGATTGAATTCATGTTTTCTTTTAATTTCTTAATCAAATCAGCTATGCTTTATGATTACAGAATGTGCAGTACTCCAAAGAAGATTGAAGTCATTCCTTTAATGGTGTGTGATATACCACAGCTCCGTTTCCTCCAGGTGAAGAGGGACTCTGTTTCTACTATCTCAACTGATTTTATCTTCACATTTTGTTGAAAGTGGAATGCCCTCTGTATATACATTTTTTCTGTTGTTGTAGATGAATTTGTTTTATGTATGCCAATTTCTACAAGTTGCCAAACATTTTGGGCAAACAAGACACAATATGCAGTTTGTTTACTTCAGTGTGTATGCTTTATTGAATTCTTTCTCCCAGGAACAACAATGATTATAAAGTCAAATGGGGGATATTTAATGATCTTCACTTCAGGCTAAAGCTATCCATGCGATAAGCTTGGTACAATTTAGTTGTCGTGGTTTCTGTTGTGTCATGAAACTTCTTCTCTCAGAGCTCATACCAAAAAGGTAATCAACTATGTGATCAATTGCTAATATGTGCCGTCTACATATAGGTCAACCATAATTCATTTTGAACTATTTATATACTAACTCGGTCTATTCTTAAGATTTTGTTCATTTTGAACACATAATTCATTATGATTTTAGTTTTAGCTTTTACAACTCAAAACTTATTTTGACAACAATAAAATTATGTGCACAATTAATATATACAATTTTATGTAATTAAGTATTGTTTTATTTCTAACTTAAAGTTATTTAACTATATGATGATATATCATTGTTTGTACATGTAATAATACTCATTTTGGCAACTAAAAATATACATGTTATTTAATCGGTCTTATTTTAAAATTTTTAAACAATATAAAATGCACATATATACAAAATATTTCTCTCATGTTTTACCTCTGTGGGATTTATATAGGGATGCCACCATTGCATACTTTTATCCTTCCATAGGAAATGGAATTGGTTTAGAACTTCATAATCATCGTATTAAGGTTTATTTAACCTAATTACATAATTATATGTAACTTTATCTCTTCCCCTACATAAACAAAGGATTGTACAGAGGTGATAAGGAAGGAGGGGAGACTCTCTTGTATCATTTACATTTATTCTGCTGAATTCTAGTTATCAAAATAATCAATAACATAACAATAGATATAATATAATACCTTGGGGGAAATCATGCATCAAGTCGTCGACAATGCCCTGGACAAATTAATTGGGTTCTTAGCAATTTGGATATTTAAAATATTTTGTAAATATTTTTCTTAATTTTGAGTTATATAATAATTTAAATAGTATAGAAAAAATAGTAATTTCACTATTCATTGTTTTAGGGTTTTTTATTAACTGAGTTTGATTTTGGCTAGTAAAATGTTTTTTATGTAATATAAGGTTGGAAAATTGGTTTTAGGGCAAACCTTAGGTGGGAAAATGTCAGCACATCATTTCAATACATCTAATATGTTCAAACTAAATGTACCAGGCCCATTGACCTCAACACAATCACTCAACACATTGTAATCAAATACGTTACAACTAAACTTACTAGACCACACTCTGATCAGGACAACAACTAAAATCGTAAATTTAAAATTATATATATTTTAAAATTAGTAAACAAATTAGTTCATGTTGTTAGTACATATAGTTTTACCCATTTTAAAAGGCCAAAAGACTATTTCTCCCCAAAGTTTTGGTGAAATAACAAATATATACTTGTGTCAGATGAAAAATTCAAATACCCACCCAAGTTTTAATCCGTTAAGACACACCGCAAATTTTCTGTTAGAGTTAAAGAGTAAAATTATCATTTATTAGTAATATTAAAATAATTAAAATTATGTCTTATTTCCTTCTTTTGGTTTGGAAAACTAACAATTTTTTCTAGAATTAAGTTTTAAAAAATTCACTTTTCCCTCTTAGGATACCAAACTTGAAATTTGACCACTTTCACCTATGAATGGCAACCTTACGATAGACGAATGAGTCGTCATCATCTAAAGAAGGACCTTTGGATGACAACCGTCGCCTAGATCTGGACTACGAGTGTTGTCCTTGGACTATGCTTTGTCATTCAGAGATCTAGATGACGCTTCATTGTCTAGTAAAGGATGACGAATGTTGTCAAGCAAAGTTTGGGCCCTTCGACTACCGCCGATGGTGGGAGGGAGGAGTGAAAAAAAAAAAACTTTGAGACTTGAGAGGGGGGAAGTCACTTTTCAAAGTTGAGGTTTGGGGTGAAATGTTAATTTGTAAAATCTGAGGAAAAAATAAGATATGATTATATATTTTTATATATTATTGTTAAATGAAAATTTTGCCCTTATATTAAATGACAATTTTAACGGAAGTTTAGGGATGGATAGGTATTTGGGTTTTTCATCTACCGTGATTGTACTTTTAAATTCGAGCTAAAACTTAGGTAAGAAATAGTCCATTGACCATTTTAAAATGCATAAACCATAGTTCAAAATTGAAAATAAAAAATACAATTAAGGTCCTTCAAACCAGATTAGTTTGCAAACTACAAAGATGAATCCATGTTTAAATATGTAGTGCAACCCATTGCATCAAACTTTTGAAAACCATGAATTCAAAAAAAAAAAAAAATCTACTTTGAACAGCATATAAACATAAACTAGAAACTTGTGGCAGCTTAAGAAGCAAGAGCAAATACCCAAAATTTGAAAGGAAGATGCAACCGGGAGTTGAAAGCATACGACGGATGGCTTCGCCATCGATGGCGGCAGAGGTCGGTTTGTCGTTGGCGACAGGAGCGAGCAGAGGGATTAAGCGCTCATTTAGAAATTTGGCTTTTAAAATTTCTTCTCAATATTTTCGGTTTTATTTTTTTAATTTCTTCGCTTTTAATCTCCTGAAAAATGATAAGACTCATAAATCACAAAAACCTCCCCATTATGTTTTAAATGTTAATAGGGGTGTACACGATCTAGTTTGGTGCGATTTGTAAATTTTTTCAAACCAAACTAAAAAGAAACGATTTGAAAAATTTTCAAACCAAACCAAATCATTTTAGGTTTCAAATCAAACCACACCAAACCTAATTGAAAAATATCATTTCATTGAGTTTGGATTGTATTTTGAACTTATTAATTATAAATATATATTATTTAATAAAATTAATTGAATTATAGTTTTTAAAAATTTAATATAAATATGTAAAATAAATATGAAATATATAAACAATAAAAATGTTACGGTGGATCATCTGGAGATGCTGATCTTCAATAAAATTAATTGAAGATCGACATCTCTAGAATTTTCCAATGCTGATCTTTGGTCGAATAAAGACAAATTGTCTTCTTCTGACAAAAATGTTATGATGGAAAGGTCGACGATAGGAGAAGAAGATGTTGGAAAAGTCAATTGACAACGGGAACAAATTTCGACAGTTGAAAAAAGAAGAAAAAAACCCTAGGGGTAAAGTGAAATTTTCAAACTTTTGGGTGAGAGAAAATTATTAGTTTTTTAAATTAATAAAGAGAAATGAAATAAAATTTTGGTTTTTTTAAAATTTTTTGTGAAATGAAAGTTATACCCCTAATTATAACAAAGAATTTTAATAGAATTGTGGGTATTTATGTTTTTTAAACATTGCAGGGGGAAGTTTGGAATCACTCCAAACCTCGGGTTAGGGCTGGATTCGAGCCGAGCCAGCTCGAGCTCGAGCTCGGCTCGGCTCGGTTCGAGCCCGAAATGAGCCGGGCTCAGCTCGGCTCGATCGAGCTCGAGCCGAGCCCGAGCTGGCTCGGTATATTTTTTTAAAATTTTTTTTATACAAAACGGCGTCGTTTTGATCCATATATATATACAAAACGGTGTCGTTTTGATATAAAAAACGAGCCGAGCCGAGCCGTTACCGAACCGAGCCGAACTCGAGCCGAGCCGAATTCGGCTCGAGTCGAGCTCGAGCCGAACTCGAGCCGGCCCTTAAAAAGTCGAGCCGAGCCCGAGCTGGCTGCGAGCCGAGCTCGGCTCGGCTCGAATCCAGCCCTACCTTGGGTGGCAATAATTGACAATTTCCCCAATTTAATTTTGAAAACTTCCTTCCCTCCCCCTACCCCATCCCAATCACTCCCCTCAAATTTCAAAACATGTAGTTATACCCCCACAAAATATATTATTTCTTTCCGACAACCATTATTCTCGATGATTTACGTCGTGGCATCGTCAACCATCTTGCTGATACCCTCTCCCTCACTAGTTGTATTGCTAATGCTTTTATCGTGATTTTCCCAATTGAAAATGAGCAAGATATCCGACCCCCTT